>NC_055668.1:15103153-15438312 GCF_017976325.1 Chelmon rostratus | reverse complement strand
CTAGTGACAGGGTTACCATCCCTTCTCGGTTCAATAATCAGATCACATGATGACAACTGAGCAAGGTCTATCCGCCAGGGATGACTGTGAGGCATTTGAATGGTGTGGAAAAGCTTGTAAGTGGACCACTTATATCTCTGTCAAACTACTTGTTGAAGAATGAACTTTCACACGTAACTCTAGTCATTCTGGTCACCCATTTCCTGTCCTGTCTTTTATCTCATTCTGAGTTTTGTTTTCTGGTATCATTTACATTACTCCGTCTGTTAATACTTATCTACATTCTAGTATTTATGCTAGGGTATGCTAGCCAGGGTGCTTTGGCAATACGAAGTCATCGATCATCATAGTTAAGCCTCACTGAACCAACTAACTGGATAGCAGCACCGAGAAAAAGGAGAAACGGCTTTTTGCATCAATCGCTGGTAACAAGGGACTCGAGAGATTTACTAAATTTTACTACATTATCCTAAAGGCATAACAATCCCGCTTTGTGGGACAGTCTCCTCGCTTAGCTGTTTCAGTTGCCCCGACCAGAAAAACACCGTCTCTGTGTCAAACACTCACCTGCCTCCTTTCCACGTCTTGTACTGGGCCACCACACAGGGCGTGTTCTTCAGAGCTGGATTGAGCCTCTGCTCCACCTGGACGTAAAAGCAGTCCATGTCGACTAACGCCACCACTCTCTCCTTTCCGTACTCCATCACCGTAGAGGACAGTCGTTCAGCGTTGGTGAAGTACACGTCCACTGTTAGGTGCAGATGTTCATTCACAGCTGTCACCGGAACAGGACGTTCATTAAAATTAAACCTGGCGCCGAAATAGGCGCCTGTTCCTGTTTTTTAATAGTGCACGAGCCATTCGAAGTTACAACACACGTCATCAAAAAGCGACGAAGACAACATCGGCGGCCGGCCAATACGTCAGCGTCTGCTGCGTAACTTCTGTAACCTCAGTAGCTAATGTTACCTGGTAAAATCAAAACGAATGAACACTTTGAAGATTAAAAAAATACTCCACTACCACAGTCAGATCAACTAACCTTAGCATATATGAGCTCTGAGCCCCCTATTGACCGTTTGTTTAAACCCTCTCCCAAACTCTGACTGTCCAATCATTTCCAGCAATTAATGGCCACACAGGGTCTGTCAATCTTCCAATCTTGGAATCTCTATCCTTTGTCTGTATGCCCTACAGACACCTTGTAAATAAACTGTGTAAAGGACATTATTGTCTGTGCATATGAAGTTAAAACAAACCAGCCACACAATTCAGAAAAGTTTTCAACCTCCGATGACACAGACCAGTGAATTTTCACTGTAACTATTAATAATCTGACAGATTATTGTTGTTACTGGTGTGCTGTGAAGATTCAAAATATGGATGACAGGCAACATTTTCAGCTGTTTTGCAAAATGTCTTAAACGCATTTGAAATTCTTTCTGTGAGCTCTTTGGTGGGGGGAAATGATGTTTTTGTCAGATTTTCAGATAATACAGACTACACTGTATGCGTCATTTGGGGTTGTGCTTTTTTCAAGGTGCGTCAAGTGTGTACGCGGATCTACAGGAAGCTTTAGCATTTGGAAGAGGAAGAGTGACTCTTATGTGCCGTTATAAATATCCAAAAGTAAACATCTGTTTACAGGGTGAGGTCAGGGTGGGGATAAATCAGACTGACTCAATAGACAGAACAGTGTGACTGAGTGAACTGAGGGCAGAGAGCAGTGGCTGGCATCGGTGCATCAGTGGAGACCTTTAGATGCCAGAGTACGCAACTGCTCAGGAATTAACCTCAACTATAACTACAGTGAGCCCCAGTACAGGACGATATTAACCATCTTCTATTTTTTAGATTTTTTAGATTAGCAACCTATTAAGTAAATGAAACCAGTAAGCGTAGACAAAAACACAAATCATACCTTGACTCAACTCCTGTTAGTCTCGCAGCAAAGGATATATTAATTGACCTTGAAAATCTGGGAGTTACAGGATAAAAATACCTTTTCATCCATAATGTGGATTAACATGATTTTTCACATTTGTTTACTCAGACTTTACCGGGACACTTCTAACCACCACTGAGCATTCCTCCCTGCTTACAAGGGCAGAGCCACATATAGCTCAGCCCACAAACAGGGCAGGTGGAGAGCCTGCAAGATGAACAGGAGATGAGTGTACCCTTTATTTTATTTCACTTTGAACTGTGTAACTGGATTAAAATGTGATCTACAACTTTTTCTGCATATCACCCCCTCTCCTATTCCTGTTACAGCTGATATGCTGTAGACAATCTCTTCAAAGCACTAAAAACACATATTTGTGCATGGAAGGTCATTTTTGATTTGTTATATTTAATTCTTGAGCACCAGTTGTTTTGTTGCATAGAGTAAAGCAGATACGTCTGTTGTTAAGTCTGCTAAAACAAATTCAGGGCTAAAATATCTGTTATTTTAGAATTTCTACATAATATGTGTTTTAGATAAGACCTAACCTGAGAGGCTTGACATCACTGCAGTAAGATATAGCCTTGTTTTTCCCATTATTATATTTGGTAGTACATATATCACTGGCATACTTCCTCTTTGCAAAATATTTGACTGTATGTCCATATTTGGACTGATCCCACAACAAATGAATTAAACATTTTAGGAACATGATCAATCTACTGTATGGTACATTGTAGTTTTAAAATAATTACACTTAGTATGAATTGTTGACTATAAATTACTAAATCTACATCATCTTGGCTAATGATATTGTACTGCAGATGATACAGACAGTTTGGTCCAGCACGGCAAATATGTTTGCAGTGGTGAGTAATGTAAGTGTTGTACAGAAGGGTAAAAATAAACCTGTGAAAAACAGCCACAAACTTTTAAACTCTCACAGGAAATGAATAAGATAGTGAAGTTATAGTCAAAATGAACAAAATTATCATGCAGAAGACAGATGACAACAAAAAACTGCAGCATAATGTAGTAAGATTAATGTCAGATTCCAGATCTATCCATCATGAGGCTCACAGACAGGGAGTGATCCTGCTCTACTCCAACATTGTTCATAATCAACATGTAGCAGCCCAGAAGAAAGTAAACAAAACAACAAAACCAAATTTTGTTTAACACCACATGAAAGAGGACAGTGCAGTACATTTGCTTACATTTGTACTTTCCCCTGAAATTGTGTCACTTTGACTGCAAACCTTATCCAGCAGAACATAAACCTGAAGAGAGTGTGACACACAGTAGCTTTGTGATCAAGGATGGTGTGCAACATGGGGTATGTGACTCATTTTAAACTCGTATAGGCATCTTAATAACTCAGCACTGTTGTTAGTCCAGAATTATTCAGCATTCTCTTGACAGTGCTTGTTTTCTCTCATTAAACTGAACCAGCAAATGCAAGCGTGATCTACAGCACACTACACACTAAAATATGTGCTATTGAAGAGAAAAGATGGGAAAACACGAATCCTGCAAGTACGGCAACACTGATGAAGTGAATCCTGCAGTCTGCATTTGAAACTTACAATTTAGAAGTGTGTTACTTTAAGCAAAGAGCGGGGAGCGGGGAAGTTGTTCTTTTTTTCCCCTTCAAACAAATGCTTACATGTTAGAATTCAGGAAAGCAAGAATGGCACAGTGGTGCTACGTTGTGACTCAGACATTTAATGTGATGCAGGGACCTTCCCTTTCCTGACTACCTGTCACTTTCAGTCACTGTGTCATAGCAACAGTTTAACAGTTTAAATATGAACCAAAAGCTGTGATGTGGCACTGAGGTTAACATGGTTAATTCATTTACCAAGATCCTCCAAATTTTGCTACTTTATCTGATCATCTCATTTTTGATTAATGATCTCCAGTACATCTAGTGTTGGATGGAGTAGGACAACCACAGGCTTTGCTTGGGGTGTGGTATAATATAGGGCATGATTAAGAAACAGCACACTCAATTGCTGCATGAAAGAAAGGAAAATAATTCTAATTAATTTGTGTTTTGATTGTCACAACAAAGTGTTTGCCCTCATTATTTGTTCGTCGTCATCAAACCAAATTAATGTAACTGCCTAAAGAGGAGGAGGAAGAGAGATTTCAATAGTTGCTTTTGCATGTTTTTGAGTAGAGGAAGTAGAGAACTAGTCAGTGCATTGTGTTGCGTGTTGCTTTGTCTGACTCTGCTCTTGGTGACATGGCTGTTCGTCTCAGACTTCTTCTCATCCTCACCGGACTCACAGGTCAGTCAGGGATCATGAACAGGGGTCCTGCACAGATGTTTAGTCTTATGTTTGAGCTGTCATCATGTCAGATGAACAATACACGAGTAGTAAGATACAAAATTGTGTAATTCTTTAGATGTCAGTCAGATGAGTAACAGCAGTTTGTCTTCGAGTTATGCATAATTTGGAGACAGTTACGTATAATCTGAAAAAACAGTAAATACAGTATAATCATTTTCAGTAGGCAAGAAATATGATATTATGAATAGTGTTTGCTGTACTGTATATCCAGTAAAATGCTGTATTTGTTCTTGTTGCAGGAATTCAAGGCATAACTACAGTCAGTGAAGTGTCAGTAAAGGCTGGAGGCTCAATCTCGATCCCATGTCTCTATGGCTCACAGTACAGAAACCATGTGAAATACTTGTGTAAAGGATATTATTTTCGCCACTGCTCATATGTAATTAAAACAAACCAACAAAGTTCAGGAAGGTTTTTGATCTCTGATGACAAAAACCAAAGAATCTTCAATGTGACTATGAATGATTTGAGGAATGCAGACACTGATTATTACTGGTGTGCTGTGGAGATTAATGGAGGGCCAGATGTTGAAAAGTATTTTCACTTGTCAGTCACCAGAGGTAAGAGCCCTTAAAGCATCTTTATTCAAATCCTTTGTGGGATTTTAACAGTTTTTATTGGTCTGGAGACTGTTATTAAGCTACCCACAATTTTCTATTGAATTTGTTTTCCTTTAAGATTTGCCCAGACTATATGTGGACCATCAGGAGATCACAGGATTTCATGGAGAAAAAATAACCATCAATTGTTCCCATCGTAACTCTGGAGAAATGAAGTGGTGCAGGCTGGGCGGCTCCTGTCGGAGCTCATCGGGATCATTAGATGGAACAAGCGTGACCATCAATGTGAGACCCGGTGTTGTTACTGTGACGATGAGCGAACTGACAACAGACAGCAGCGGCTGGTATTTGTGTGTCCAAGGAGACTTACAGATGCCAGTGCACCTCACTGTTACTGAGAAACCTACCACGAGTAAGTACTAAATGTGCAAAACAATTTGATTTAACATAGAAGAGGTAAAATAAATATTGTCATTTTATTCTACTTGTTATTGTCTGTTTTGGATTATAGCCACACTTGCAACAACAGCACTTTTAACCACCACTGCTGAGCTTGTGACTGTCACCACTGGTTTTAACACACCAACGACAGTTCAAGCGGAACTGCAAAGGTCAGAAGGCTTTGCATTCACAAACACTATTGAGAGAACTGTGGCCATTTTGCGGTGAAATAAACCAAAAGTTGTAAAGGAATCTCTATACACATATATGATAATTAAGACTGAGTGGTAATAATTAAGGTACTACAACATTATGTAGGGTTTTACCTTGTAATAAGACAATGAATCGAGTTTAAATTATAGCATTGTTTGAACAAGAGCATTCTGGTTATCCTAATTATTTTTCATTGTCTGCTTTTTTGATGTATGCTGCAGTGCTTCAATTGACCTAAAGACCCTCATTATCCCTTTGAGCTTGATGATCGTCGTTGTCATGGTAACCTTGTCCATCTGGTTCATGCTGAAAAAGCTCAGTAAGCCACGATGAATTAAATTCATACCAAACGCATATCTTTGTCATTTTGAAATGTTTATTTGTAATACATGCCATTATGCATGCACAGAGTAACAGGAAATGTATTGTTTCACTTTTAGAGAAAACCAAAGAAGCACCATCAGCCATGACAACGGTAAGATGCGGTTTATTTCCCAATTTCTCACACAGCTAGAAGGAGTTCAAATGCAGAAGTGTGAGACTGGTCATTTGCTTACGTGAGAAATGAAGAGTAAAGCCTTCACAGAATTTA
This sequence comes from Chelmon rostratus, assembly GCF_017976325.1. Taxonomy (NCBI): domain Eukaryota; kingdom Metazoa; phylum Chordata; class Actinopteri; order Chaetodontiformes; family Chaetodontidae; genus Chelmon; species Chelmon rostratus. The sequence continues at coordinate 15,432,204 of NC_055668.1, read as the reverse complement.
TTGTGACTTTGCAGAAATTCTGCAGGACTGCACTGTGACATTGCAGAGCGCGATAACGATATTAGCCTTTATTCTCCTTTTGTAAATACAATTGTGTTGAAACTGTATGAAAGTGAAATTATAAGGTGAGAAAACTAATGGCTTTATTTCATTCCATTGCATTTGGTTTGCTCCTTCAACACAGGCTGAAGAGGAAATAACTTACTCTAGTATTGACCACATGAAAAAAACTTCAAGACAGGTAATCCATAACTCCAGAATTGTCAAGAAAAAAATGGAATATGTCAAAAACATTCAGAGATCTCCTTTTTCATTATTGCATAGGCTGCATGGTTGTACCATTGAAGACAGATATTTGTTTCTATTAGAAAAAACACATACGTAATTTTTCCATTGTGGATTTTTGTTAATAAGAGAAAACAGTAATCGCTATTAGAATTCAGTAAGAGATGCTATGTTTGTCACTAAATGTTTTCCATGTAACCTGCAAAACACAAAATTTATATTGCACAATACAAGTACACTAAAGAACATATAGGTGCACCATAAAATCTTATTTCATCATCTACAATGGAATCAATCAGAAACAGAAAGTGATCATCTCATTCATAGCTGTCTCACCTTCCTCTTGCAGCCACGACATGCTGAGACCGATGTGGACGTAATGTATAGCTCTGTGGTTACCATGAGGCAGAAAAGGGTACGAAAGGTACATATTAGGAGAACCAAGTCTCATGCTGACTGTCGCATACTGCTGTTAAGTAGTGTCTCACAAATTTTGCTCTCACATTTTGTTATTCTTTCCTCACGGTAATTTGTTTCTTCTTTTTTCCCAGCAGGTTGAAGCAAAGGATGAGAATGTCATATACAGCACATTGGTTTAGCACGAGCACAGCTCAGCACCTCACCTCTGCTTGTCTGTGTGTCTTTGAATCTATTTGGTTACAGTTGGATGACTGTTGTTTTTTTTTTAAGGAGTGTCACAATTTGCTGTCTGTGGCGTTATCATTTGAGTGTGCAGTAACTCCTCTCTACTTTCGCGTCTTCTGCATTTCAAAGTAGCCCTGCCTTGTGTGTTTAAGTGTCGACAATACCATTGACAACACAAATCTTGGGCTGTGAACTGTTGTATTATTTATTGTACTAGAGCAAAATATTTTAACATAACTGCCATCTCTGAAAACAAGTGTTTGGTTTTAATATGCATAAATGCCCATCCAAACATAAAGAGCTTTGTTTAGCAAAACATCTGCTTTAATTGTTTCATATTTGCTTACAGAATAATATTTTGTATTTCATATGATCAGACTGATCACATGAAGACCATTTAACCACCAGTGTGTACCTAAAAGAACATAATAATAATTATAATAATAATAAACTTCCAAGCCAGTGTTAGACCTCACCTTAGATTAGCTGTTTGATAGTGTTTCCTGGATGTAGCACTGTGCACAGATGAGTCGCTGTATGTTGGAGACGACCTCCGTAATCAACTGTTGCAGTGTCTTAGCAGTCGCTAAAACTTCTAGTGAGCTATTACTGTTAGCTACTCCCAAACCTCATCAGAGTTTTTGTCACTCAGTCTTCTTACAAATGGTTGATTTGGCTGCACAGCTACAAGAGTATCCTGCAGCTAATGAAATTAGCATACCGTGGCTAATCTTGCATATAAGTACTGTCCTTTCATGAAAAGGGCGCAGGAGCAGGAATGGTCCGAGTTCAGTAAACATTTAAGGTGCAATGTGTAAGAATTTTAGTTGAAAACATTCAAAAATTAACTAAAATAATTAGCAGAATGTCAAAATGTAAAAGTTCAGATGTATGGCATAGACATCTAGGTAGTGCGCTGCAGACATATCAACTGAAGTTAGCATGCTAACCAGCTAGCCTTGGCCCGTCCTGTCTTTGCACCTGAAGAAGCCATAGTCAGTCGCTGTAGTGCCCAGTCTGCCGTCAGTCCAACAACCCAGAGGTGGTTTCCTTGTCAGGATTGGCTCTTAGCCTGCAGGGGCTCTCTCTGGAGGTGGGTGCTGACTAATGCCTGACCTCCCTCTCACTCCTCTCCTGCTTCATTCCTCTCCTGTCACCTCCTGAACCCATCGTGTCATTGTTGTCCCCAGAGTCAGAGTCCTGGACGGAGTTGCTGTAAATCACCTCGGTACTGTATTCTGCGTTGTGAAACTGACCTCCATTTCCATCCTGATCAACTAATTTTTACCCCTTATTCCCCTCCACCTGCTAGTTTTAACAAATCTACTGTGTATTTTGCCAGTGCTGCACGGTGGCTCGGTGGTTAGCAGCGTCGCCTCACAGCTAGAAGATCCCCGGTTCGATCCCGCCTGGGGTCTTTCTGTGTGGAGTTTGCATGTTCTCCCTGTGCAGCGTGGGTCCAAAAACTTAGGTTAATTGATAACTCTAAATTGTCCATAGGTGTGAATGAGCGTGTGGTTGTTTGTCTGTATATGTAGCCCTGTGGTAAGCTGGCGACCTGCCCCCTGCCTTCGCCCGAGAGACGGCTGGGATAGGCTCCAGCCCCCCCGTGACCCTGCAAAGGATTCAGCGGTGTATAGATAATGGATGGATGGATTTTGCCAGTGCCTGATTACTTAATTATTTTTTTTAATCAGTGATCAAGAGGATCTGTAGTGGATGCACATAATTGAAATGTCATTGCTGATGCAAACACAGAAGCAACATTTTAATGTTACAGTTGATAGAGGTGGGCACATCTTAACTACTTCTATCTGCTGGACAGTTTAATCTGCAGCACAATATCATATTAAAACATTTTATACATTGATCATATATTTTCTTTGTAATTGTTTAAGTAACTAGCATAGTCAATAAAGTGTCGGTTAAAAGCTGGAGATTCAGTCACTATCAAATCGTTTTTGTGATATCCCAAAGTGTTTTAGTATAGTAGTAATATTAGTATATTATTATAAAGTACATCCCAACAGTGTGCAATGTAGCATGAAACTGTACAGAACAAGGGATGTAGTCTTTGTGACGTCACCAATATGTTTCTGAAGAGTCATTGTGAAGCTCAGTGACGCTGGCCGTCACCATCTTGGCAGTGCCTGACTCCAGGCTCATTCAAAAATGGGCAGAGAGGTGGAGTGTGGGTGGAGTTGAGGTCAGCTGATTGATGCCCGGTTACTAAACGCTGGCAGCTCACTCATAGCAGCCATGCCTCTAGTTATGCATAACTTTAACCCTTAACCTACTTTAACTCCTAACACTGTCCGTTTTGGTTTTTAATCAATACCTTCACAGCTATTGAATGTATTGCCATGAATTTTGATGTACAGTTACCAGAAGAAGAATTCTTGTGACTTTGGAATTAATTCAGTTGTTTTTAGCCTAAAAGATCTGACCTAAAAATAAAGTTGTGGTAGTGTTTAACGCGGCTGTTTTATTCACAATAATAGTTTGTACCCAACCACCAATTGTGTAAAGAAAACATCTGGAACATCTTTACATCGAAGGCATCATGTTTGCATTTTGCACATGCACATTAATCTTAGCTCAGTGCTCTAGTTGCATAGATATTTACACAATCTGCCTAACCAATTTAAGGCAGCTTCCTTTGCAATTTCAGGAAGTCAGATCTAAACAGTTGCAATTACGAAAATTAGGAATTAGGAAGTAGCTGATCAGTCTTGTCTCTCAGTGGCTTGTGTTGTTCTCTGCTCACTCCCCGACATGGCTGTTCATCTCAGCTTTTTTCTGATCCTCACTGGACTCACAGGTCAGTCACAAGAATCATTTTATGTCACTCTGGCTTATGCTTCTCATGGTCCTAATGACCATAAGATGATCGTTATGATAACTGTCAGACAAGTTATGTCTTCCATTTTTCAATCCGTATAGTTTGTGGAGACTATATTGAGTGAGTACGTGAAACTAATATAAACATCTACAATAGGCAAGTCATATGAAGGAGTAATATTGTGAATATATCCAGTAAAATGCTGTATTTGTTCTTGTTGCAGGAATTCATGGAATAACTACAGTCAGTGAAGTGTCAGTAAAGGCTGGAGGCTCAATCTCTATCCCATGTCTCTATGGCTCACAGTACAGAAACCATGTGAAATACTTGTGTAAAGGATATTATTTTCGCCACTGCTCATATGCAGTTAAAACAAACCAACAAAGTTCAGGAAAGTTTTCAATCTCTGATGACAAAAACCAAAGAATCTTCACTGTGACTATAAATGATCTGATGGATACAGACGCTGACTACTGGTGTGCTGTGGAAATTAATGGAGGGTCAGATGTTGAAGAGTATTTTCACCTGTCAGTCACCACAGGTAAGAGCCATTAGCATCTTTATTCAAATCCTTTGTGGGATTTTAACAGTTTTTATTGGTCTGGAGACTGTAATTAAGCCACCCACAATTTTCTACTGAATTTGTTTTCCTTCAAGATTTGCCCAGACTATATGTGGACCATCAGGAGATCACAGGATTTCATGGAGAAAAAATAACCATCAATTGTTTCCATCATAACTCTGGAGAAATGAAGTGGTGCAGGCTGGGCGGCTCCTGTCTGAGCTCATCGGGATCAATAGATGGAACAAGAGTGACCATCAATGCAAGTTCTAGTGTTGTTACTGTGACGATGAGCGAACTGACGACAGACAGCAGCGGCTGGTATTTGTGTGTCCACAGAGACTTACAGATGCCAGTGCACCTCACTGTTACTGAGAAACCTACTACGAGTAAGGAAATACACATTCTTAAAGATATAAAATTGTGAATTATAAATATTTGTCAAGCACAGTCATTTGTAAATGTTTTGATTTAATATAAATTAGATTCTTTGATTAATTTTATAGTACAGTCAATAAATTGTCAGTGAAAACTGGAGATTCACTATCTAATCATTCTTGTGATATCCTAAAGTGTGTTAGTATAAGATAAGATAAGACAAGATAAGAAAAAGGAAATTTGGGCATCACGGCAGCATGTGATAGCCAGTATAGATATTATAGTATAGTCGTAATATTAGTATATAATAACAAAGTGCATCCCAACAGTGTGCAATGTAGCATGAAACTGTATAGAACAAGGGATGTAGTCTTTGTGACGTCACCAATGCGTTTCATCTTAATGCAGATTCCTTTGCAATTGCAGGAAGTCAGATCTGAACATGCTTCTCATGGTCCTAATGACCAGGAGATGATTCTTTTTCTTAATTTCATACTGATCTCTATATATTTTTTACTGATCCCAAGACTGGGAAATTATTCTCTGCATTTCACCCATCTCTGTTTGAAGAAACACATACACACGCAACATGCAGTGAACCACACACAGGAGCAGTGGGCTGCAATCAAGCGCCCAGGCGACTTCCCGATCACAAGCCGCTTCTCCAACCTCTAGGCCACTGCTGCCCCCTATATCATCATAATGATAATATTATGAATATATCCAGTAAAATGCTGTATTTGTTCTTGTTGCAGGAATTCATGGCATAACTACAGTCAGTAATGTGTCAGTAAAGGCTGGAGGCTCAATCTCTATCCCATGTCTCTATGGCTCACAGTACAGAAACCATGTGAAATACTTGTGTAAAGGATATTATTTTCGCCACTGCTCATATGCAGTGAAAACAAACCAACGAAGCTCAGGAAAGTTTTTGATCTCTGATGACAAAAACCAAAGAATCTTCACTGTGACTATAAATGATCTGATGGATACAGACGCTGACTACTGGTGTGCTGTGGAAATTAATGGAGGGTCAGATGTTGAAGAGTATTTTCACCTGTCAGTCACCAGAGGTAAGAGCCCTTAAAGCATCTTTATTCAAATCCTTAGTGGGATTTTAACAGTTTTTATTGCTCTGGAGACTGTAATTAAGCTACCCACAATTTTCTACTGAATTTGTTTTCCTTCAAGATTTGCCCAGACTATATGTGGACCATCAGGAGATCACAGGATTTCATGGAGAAAAAATAACCATCAATTGTTTCCATCATAACTCTGGAGAAATGAAGTGGTGCAGGCTGGGCGGCTCCTGTCTGAGCTCATCGGGATCAATAGATGGAACAAGAGTGACCATCAATGCAAGTTCTAGTGTTGTTACTGTGACGATGAGCGAACTGACGACAGACAGCTTACTTACAGATGCCAGTGCACCTCACTGTTACTGAGAAACCTACTACTGGTAAGTAGTTGTACATTGTTAATAATATGAAATCGTGAATCATAAATATTTCTCAAGCACAGTCATCTGTACATTTTTTTGATTTAATATAAATTAGATTCTATGATTTATTATTGTCATTTTACTCGGTTATTCTCTGGATTATATTCACAATTACAGCAACAACCAGTTTAACCCCCATTTCACCTGCTCCAGAGTCTAAGAATCCCACAGAGCAACCACCGAACACAGATCAGGCTGAACAGGACAGGTTAGAAGGCTTTGCATATGTGTGCAAGAATATTGTGGGAATATTTATACGAGTCTGTTCATCTTAATCTATTTGCACTCTTTGTTTGTAATGTATGTTGCAGTGGTACAGTTGTCTCAAAGAGCTTCATCATCCGTTTGAGTTTGCTGATCTTCACTGTAATGGTGACCTTGTTCATCTGGTATATGCTAAAAAGACAGAGTAAGTCTCTGCTAAAGTTTGATAAATCCAATTTGTGCCAAAATGGTTTATTATTATTATTTTTTTTTTTTTACTTTAAATGTAACTTTTGTGCATTATTGTCACTCTGCACTAACATGAGTTTTCACTGTTTCATTTTTAGTGCAGACCAGAGTCGAATCATCAGCCACAACAACAGGATGATATTCTGATTCATCTCTCAGTACAAAGAAGGAGGGGTGCTATTGTGACTATTTGCTGAAGCAACATCAATAATAAAAATTTCAGGGACTATGCTGTGCTGTCCCTTTACAGCTGCAGGACTACTGTGTATCACTGGTGATAAATGTCTGATAGTTAAATGACATAAGAAGCTCAAGAGGAAATAACTTACAGTAATGTCAAGAAAAAGAGACAAGCCTCAGGGACGGTAAGGGACGGTATGAAAATTATTGGGGCAGAACCTTTTTTGTTTGTTTTTTTTTTTGTTTTGATTTGTTTTATTTCAGCACAACTGTTCAGATTTTCTTTGGATCCCACATCCAGCAAAAAGCTAAATCTGCTGAATGGAAAATGGGAAATTTTCAGCCAGAGTTGTAAAGAGTTTAAACAAAAAAAAGAAGCGCATCAAATGTGTGTATAATTTAAAACATACAGATCTCAGTTACACAGTAATTCCTCTGATCATGTGTGCCTGAAAGGTATTTGTACGCAGTGGTTCTGGTCATGTTGATGTTGTCTTAGCTGAACAAGTCTCATAGAACAGTGTGTACACTTTATGTACAGGATATTTGGTTTGTTCTTTCATCAGGCTGAAGAGGAAGTAACATACAGTAATGTCAAACATGTGAGACGATCTTCAAGGGGGGTAATACATGACTTGTTTTCCACAATATTACCACATTAAAAGGCACACACAATATTTATTGTTCAGCACACACATCATTTATTGAATACAGCAAAAAGCACCAAGAAAAGAAACAATATGTATAATCTGGCATTGTTTGATTTTGCCATAACTTCTAACTCCTTTTTTCATTTTGAGGTTTTTACAGCTTCTCCCCATTTTTGATCCTCCTCTGCATAGCTGCAAAACATTTCAAAACAAGTACTGACCTGGGTCTGATTTTCCAAAATCGTTGTACAGTTACAAGATGGTCAATTCTGTGAGAGGTTTTCCCCAAAAGCATCCTGCACTGATGCAGGAGTTTTTTGTCCACATTTTTATGACGTTTGATGTAAAATGAATGTTTAAGTTACGTTGATAAGTGATATCTGATAAGTTGATAATGTTTAAGTTACCAAAAAAATAAAAATAAAACTGTCAAACTACCAAACGCATGCAAATGAATTCAACAACTGATCTGCCATTTTCTGTTGTCTTCATCCTCCTCTACCTCTTCTCGTCTAATCTATTGATCTCTTCTGGTTGAAATGACACTTCCCTCTTTTTTCAGTTTCCACCTTTCATGAAAGCAGAAATTCTGACTTTCACAATACTGGATGTGTACATTCATGAAAATTATAGGTAGTCTTAGAAAATGCTCTCAAATGTTCAGATCGCCAAGTGTTTCACGAAACCATTGACAACGTGAATCTTGAGCTCACTGATGTGTTCTGTATTAAGCCTCACAATGGTCAGGCTGTTTTGGAGCTTGTTGCGTATTTTCCCTGTCGTGTCGTATCTCAATGTGCGTTCTGTCATCTGCATATTAGAAACATGTAATTGAATCAGGCTACACGAACAAACTTGGAGTGTATTGTGTCATAAGATGAGCAGGAAAACAGGATTTCCTCTCCTCAAGGCTGAAACCAAAATCAAAATCCTTTTATTTCACCCCTTTTGAAAAGTGAAAATTAACTTCAGACACGAGAGGGTGATGCTGTTAAACATTTATTATTTTGATTACTATTCGATATTCTATTGCTGCGGCCATGTTTAATAAATCACCACTTTTCACTTCATACGCTTGGAGTGCTGGTTTCTTGTGGTAAAATTGTGTTTTCTAATCCTCACTGGACTAGAAGGTGAGTCACAAGCTTCATGATACAGTTTGTGTATATGTGTTAATTATGTTAATGTATGCTGCAGTGCTTCAGTTGACCTAAAGAGCCTCATCATCCCTTTGAGCTTGTTGATCATCATTGTTAGGGTGACCTTGTCCATCTGGTTCATGCTGAAAAAGCTCAGTAATCCACAATGAATTCAATTCATACCAAACTCATCTTTGTCATTTTTAAATGTTTATTTTTAATACATACTATTATGCATGCACAGAGTAACAGGAGATTTACTGTTTCACTTTTAGAGCAGACCAAAGAAGCATCATCAGCCATGACAACGGTAAGATGTGGTTTATTTCCCAATTTCTCACGAAGACAGCTAGAAGGTGTCAGGACTGGGGTTTCAGGGGAACTAAGGGTTGAACACAAATGCAGACAGGAGGGGGAGCTGGTTCAAATTATTAAATTTGTTTAACTAAAGGAACTAAACCAAAACTCCGGGAACTAAGGAGCACAATCACACTGGTAGATGGGCTGAACACAGAGAACGATGACATCAAAGGGGAACACTGAACAAACACAACGAATGGGCATGGCTCATGGACAGAGACAAAAACTAGAGGAACACGAACAAGAAACGTGGCTAGACTAAGACAACTCTAAAAGACGCTTACATGGTATGTGGCATGGGTTAAGACAAAGACAACACTAGAAACACACTTACATGAAACATGGCCTGGACATGAATAAGAATGCACATGGAAAAACACTCACTAATGGCATGGGGGCAAAGGCTAGGATTCTCAGACAAAGACAAGACAAGGAAACACTTACATGGACAAAAACAAAGACAACATCAAGAAAAGTGCTCGCACAGAATCTGGTACGGTAAGGGATCTCAGACAGGAGGGTAACGAAGACAACAACCTGACAAAGACTGGGGGGAAGACATGGACTTAAATACACAAGGGAGGACAACTAATGACACACAGGTGAAACAGATCAGACAGTCACAAAGAAAACACAGGAAGTAAAGCAAACAAAGAAACATAACCTGAACCTTCAAATAAAACAGGATGTGACAAACACAGACTATGACAACACACAAGGGGAATCTTCAACAAAAAACAGGCGTGCAAAGCACGGATTATGACAGAAGGAGTTCAAAGGCAGAAGTGTGAGACCGGTCATTTGCTTACGTGAGAAATGAAGAGTAAAGCTCTTACAGAATTTATTGTGACTTTGCAGAAATTCTGCAAGACTGCACTGTGACATTGCAGAGAGAAATCTTACATGGCCATGAGATAAAACAGATTATAGTAATCTTAATCAGATAGAGACTTAACTGAGCAGGTATGTGATCACAAAGTCTTCCAGTTATGGTGATTCTTCATCACATGACTTTTCTTTAAAAGCAATATGTGAAAATAGCTCATTTGACGATTTGAACAAGCGTGATAATGATATTAGCCTTTATTCTTCGTTTGTAAAAACAACTGTGTTGAAACTGTATGAAAGTGAAATTAGAGGGTGAGAAAACTAATGGCTTCATTTCAATTCTTTTTTGAATCAATGAGCAACAAGATCCGTAGTGGATGTCAGATCTTGTGGAGAATGTCCACTCATCAGATGATGGATGAATGGGCTACTTCCTGTGTACAATGCTCACTTGTAATTACATACCCTAAACACCATGTGGCTGCATTCACGATTTACCTCATCAGCCACCTTGTGTAATTCAGCTCCCTTTAGGGAAGAAAGATTGTAACAGATGAAGCTGCACATCCTTCCTGTTGCAGATAAAAGTTCAAGATTGCACTTAAGTGTGTACGTACAGTATTAAAGTGAACACTCGTTGGCCATGTTGGTCCCTGTCAGAGAGCTGTAGTATTATATAGCTTGTCATTTAAATGTCATTGCTGATGCAAACACAGAAGCAACCTTTTATTGTTTCAGTTGATAGAGGTGTGCGCATCTTAACTACTTATATCTGCTGGACAGTTTAATCTACAGCACAATATCACATATAAACATATTTTATCCATTGATCATATATTTTGTTTTTAATTGTTTAAGTAACTAGTACAGTCAATAAAGTGTCAGTGAAAGATGGAGATTCAGTCACTATCAAATCATTTTTGTGATATCCCAAAGTGTATTAGTACAGTAGTACACTGTAAAAAATTTACATGTAAATTTACAGTAATTTACTGGCAGCAGAGTAGCCAGCTAATTGCTGTAAATTTACAGCAGTATTACTGTAAATATAATTTACAAAATAGCACTGTAATTTTAATTACAGTACTATTCTGTGATTTTTATTTCCATTTACAGCAATTTCATATTGATATCTACTATTACTGTAATTTTTATTACACTACTATTCTGTGATTTTCATTTCCATTTACAGCCCTGTAAATTTAATTCACAGTATTTGGCTTTCAATATAGCAATATAATGGCAGCACTACGTTTGATCTAGCTACTTAAAAACAGAGCAAATCCAATTTAGTGTAAAACATTTTATTTGACTGACCAAACATTTTTTAAACAGACAATGTTATGTCATTTTAGAACAAATGCAAAAAGGGATTTCATCTGGGACATATTTAGAACAACAAAACATTCCTCACACTGCCGTCCCTCTCTTCCCACTCTACCTTTTCCTGCTGCTCTGTCCCTTTTACTATAAAACATTCTATTGGAACATTTTTAGACGAACTAAACATTCCTCACACCACAATCCCTTTCTTCATTCTCTCCCCTTTCCTGCTCCTCTGTCCCTCTCACCTCCTTCCCTGTGTGTATGTGTGTGTGTGTCACAGTGTGAGAGAGGGGGTACGTGTTGACTAATTTCCAAAGTCCCACTTGTAATCCATAAGCTTGCGCAGAAGTGTGGCAACGTGTGGATTGACATTGTGTGGCTTCTTTTGCACTTCTCTTCCAGTCTTCTTTGACACCACTTTTCCTTGTTGGGCTCTTGTTCCCTTCTCAGGATTTATATCGATGAACCGTCTGAAATTTTTAGATGGAAAACACAAAAAAATGCACAAAATAAATACATGCACTTAGCAATCCGATTAAAGTTGGAGTCAGTAAGATGGAGAGGAGAGTGGACTTCACAGGTGAATCTCCTGAGAGTCATGCATGAAACAAGCAACATGGAAGTAGTACCATCTGTATGTAGGTGAAAGTGTGAGAGCTGCTGACCTTTGAATGAACTCCAGCGTACAAGCCGCCTCATCCTGGTACTGCAGGTTAAAGTTGTAATATGACGCAAAAAGTACTGCAAGGCCAGACACAAAGGTGGTCCCCTCACACACCACCTGGCCCTCAATGCTCAGCATCCAATGCGGAGTATCACTTGAAACAAACAGATTTCATATATTTCCAATAAAGAACAATGAAAGATTATGGCTTATGACTGGTAGCATTTGATACAATATACTTAGAGCACATACCAACCAGTATCAACTGAGGACTGGCAGGCAGGGTAAGTGCCTCTTCGACATCAGCAGCTGATGCACCTGCCTGCAGAAAAAAAAACCCAATTATTTGTGAATTCTTACCTCGCTCACAACATTGACCTAGTCTAGTAGAAATGGCTGTGGAATCCCACAAACTGACACATTTCCTACTGAACAGGAAAAGTCCATTCCATTTCATCAGCTTACAGATATAAACAAATCAATAACATGATACAAAAGTCAAAAAATAAAGAAATCTTCCCAACCTGATTTGACTAATTTGATGACCTGCCCGTTTAATAATGTTCCAATTACATTCAAAACAAAAACTGTCCTGCCCTAGGATTCCACAACCTTTTCCCCTGGACTTAAACGCAACAGACTCTCAAAAAAGCATGACACACATGCAAGATGTCAGCCACATGCATCGAGCATGTCTTTGGACCATTGCCTGTGTCTTGGCTGTGCATGTCCTAAGAAATGAACATGGCGAAGTAATTATTGATAATCACTGAGTACCTACAAGCAGAAATACACATAGGCAATGCAAGCAATGTCAGACTACAAGTATTAACAAAAGACAAGTGCATTTAAGAGAAAGGAACCTACATCAGCTTGAAGGAGAAGTCCTTCCTTGTCCTCCTTGAAGTGGGCCAAGAGAAGTGGCACAGTGGAGGAGGCTACATCAACTCCCTCTCCTTGCAGGGCAGACTGGACATCTTTGTTGCTTGTCTTCTTGGATAGCTGCTCAGACAGGATCCACTAGGCTCTGTGGGAAGACACCAACACAGAGGATAAAAACTTGACCAACATAACAGGACATTTACATAAGATTGGACAACACTGAACTGCAGTGTGTGTACTTACAGTCACTCAAAACACCACAGGCATTACATCCTGGGGAAAAAAAGGAACATGTCAATGAATGATCTGACAAAATCCAAAGATACCTAACCCCACTGAAATACACACGTACCTATCAACATCACTGTGGCCCTCATAGACTTTGCCCCTAAAGTGAAATGACCCCCATTAAATGGCAGTTGTTTGAAGCCTCCAAAGAATTAAGCACATATATCGGGAGATATTTCTTTATTTTAAAGCCTTGTTGAAACAACTGAAGCGACATAGTCCGTATTTGCACGGGCTTTTAATTTGAAAAGCATGCCGGAAGTGTTTCAATAAGTTTGTAAACAATATCGACGTTATTAAACGCTGATACTGTTGTTAATATGACTGTACGGTATAACGAGAATGAAGCGTCGAAGTCGCTCGAAAGTCTGTCGCGAGCGTAAAAACGTTAGCATACAGCGCGAAGTCGCGCTATCCTTATGCTAATAACCGGCATAAGGCTAGCATTCCCTAATGAACGTAGCATAAGGCTCGCCTTTATGCTGGCTGTTATCAACATTAGTCTGGTTCTTACCTGAATTGAATCTTTATTCGAGCAAGGAAGTGTCTCTGTCGGACGTAGAGCCAGGTTGGAGACCGAACGCCGAAGCAAAGGTGAGGAGGGAAATGCGTTCCTTGAGACTGGATTGGCTACACGGCTTTCAGCAGCTGTGACGTTGCAATTCATTACAGCGATCTGCTGTGGATTTAAATATCGGCGCGGGTTGTCCACACAAGTCTCCCAGAATGCAATTTTCCTTGCAGCAAGTTGCCGTATTCCACAGAAACGGGAGTGGGCTGTAGAATTTCACCGTAAAAATACAGCAATCATTAACAGTGTAATATTAGTATATTATTATAAAGTACATCCCAACAGTGTGCAATGTAGCATGAAATTATAAAGTACAATGGACGTAGTCTTTGTGACATCACCAATATGTTTCTGAAGAGTCATTGTGAAGCTCAGTGACGCTGGCCGTCACCATCTTGGCAGTGCCTGACTCCAGGCTCATTCAAAAATGGGCAGAGAGGTGGAGTGTGGGTGGAGTTGAGGTCAGCTGATTGGAGCCTGGTTACTGAAACCTGGCAGCTCGCTGTCACTCATAGCAGCCATGCCCATAATTATCCATAACTTTAACCCTTCATCTAATTTAACCCCTTTAAATGAGTGAGTAATATGTTTAAAAAAAAAACACCCTCATACAGTTGTCATGAAGAGGGTAATTAGCTAAAGAGACCAAAACTGTTTTTGCACCAAGCTGCAAACATGTTTATTTCTGCTGCAGAGTTGGGCATTTTAAAATGATGACAGCAAACTTCACAATAATGTCAGGAAGCTACACTGAAAGAAATAATTATACGGTTAGCTGCTATGTAGCTGCACAATCATCAGCCACAAACAGTGGTGGACTGTGGCTGTCTGAGGGACAGGGGCAAAAACAATGAAGAGGGCACCAAACAAAACAAAAATAGTTTCATTAAATGATCAGATTTGAAGTTTAACTGTTACATCACTGTGATTTATTGATTTATTTTTGCCATATTTTTGGCAACCGGTGACCACAAAGGTTACAGAGATGGCTAAAGATTCACTGTATGGAGGTAAAGGTGCTATCATGGCCATTTGCCTCAATCATGCCAAGTGCATTGTTAAAGTGAATGGAACAGTGTAAAACACAGAAAACACTGTCCTTTTTGGTTTTTATTCAATACCTTCACAGCTACTGAATGTATTGCTGTGAATTTAATGTACAGTTCCCAAAAGGAGAATTCTTGTGACTTTGGAATTAATTCAGTTGTTTTTAGCCTAAAAGATCTGACCTAAAAATAAAGTTGTGGTAGTGTTGAACTCGGCTGTTTTATTCACAATAATAGTTTGTACCCAACCACCAATTGTGTGAAGAAAACATCTGCAACATCTTTACATCGAAGGCCACATGTTTGCATTTTGCACATGCACATTAATCTTAGCTCAGTGCTCTAGTTGCATAGATATTTACACCATCTGCCTAACCAGTGTAATGCAGCTTCCTTTGCAATTGCAGGAAGTCAGATCTGAACAGTTGCAATTACAAAAAATTAGGAAGTAGCTGATCAGTCTTGTCTCTCAGTGGCTTGTGTTGTTCTCTGCTCACTCCCCGACATGGCTGTTCATCTCAGCTTTTTTCTGATCCTCACTGGACTCACAGGTCAGTCACAAGAAACATTTTATGTGTCTTTGGCTTATGCTTCTCATCCTTCTAATGAGCATAAGATGATCGTAATGATAACTGTCAGACAAGTTATGTCTTCCAGTTTTTATTCCATATAGATTTTGGAGACTATATTGAGTGAGTGCATGAAACTAATATAAACATCTACAATAGGCAGGTCATATGAAGGAATAATATTGTGAATATATCCAGTAAAATGCTGTATTTGTTCTTGTTGCAGGAATTCATGGAATAACTACAGTCAGTGAAGTGTCAGTAAAGGCTGGAGGCTCAATCTCTATCCCATGTCTCTATGGCTCACAGTACAGAAACCATGTGAAATACTTGTGTAAAGGATATTATTTTCGCCACTGCTCATATGCAGTTAAAACAAACCAACGAAGTTCAGGAAAGTTTTTGATCTCTGATGACAAAAACCAAAGAATCTTCACTGTGACTATAAATGATCTGATGGATACAGACGCTGACTACTGGTGTGCTGTGGAAATTAATGGAGGGTCAGATGTTGAAGAGTATTTTCACCTGTCAGTCACCAGAGGTAAGAGCTCTTAAAGCATCTTTATTCAAATCCTTTGTGGGATTTTAACAGTTTTTATTGGTCTGGAGACTGTAATTAAGCTACCCACAATTTTCTACTGAATTTGTTTTCCTTCAAGATTTGCCCAGACTATATGTGGACCATCAGGAGATCACAGGATTTCATGGAGAAAAAATAACCATCAATTGTTTCCATCATAACTCTGGAGAAATGAAGTGGTGCAGGCTGGGCGGCTCCTGTCTGAGCTCATCGGGATCAATAGATGGAACAAGAGTGACCATCAATGCAAGTTCTAGTGTTGTTACTGTGACGATGAGCGAACTGACGACAGACAGCAGCGGCTGGTATTTGTGTGTCCACAGAGACTTACAGATGCCAGTGCACCTCGCTGTTACTGAGAAACCTACTACTGGTAAGTAGTTGTACATTGTTAATAATATGAAATCGTGAATCATAAATATTTCTCAAGCACAGTCATCTGTACATTTTTTGATTTAATATAAATTAGATTCTATGATTTATTATTGTCATATTACTCTGTTATTCTCTGGATTATATTCACAATTACAGCAACAACCAGTTTAACCCCCATTTCACCTGCTCCAGAGTCTAAGAATCCCACAGAGCAACCACCGAACACAGATCAGGCTGAACAGGACAGGTTAGAAGGCTTTGCATGTGTGCAAGTATATTGTGGGAATATTTATACAAGTCTGTTCATCTCTATCTATTTGCACTCTTTGTTTGTAATGTATGTTGCAGTGGTACAGTTGACCTAAAGAGCTTCATCATCCCTTTGAGTTTGCTGATTTTCACTGTAATGGTGACCTTGTTCATCTGGTATATGCTAAAAAGACAGAGTAAGTCTCTGCTGAAGTTTGATAAATCCAATTTGAGTACTATTGTACCTGCAGTGCATTATTGTCACTCAGCATTAACAGTCAGTAAAATGAGTTTTCATTGTTTCATGTGTAGAGCAGACCAAAGTCGAATCATCTGCCACAACAACGGTATGATATTCTCATTCATGTCCCAGTCCAAAGAAGGTGTGCTATTGTGACTATTTGCAGAAGTAAAATCAATAAAAATTTCAGGGACTAACTACATAACATACATCTTAATCATGAATGTCACCCTTACCGATCTTTAATAGGAGAATACAGCCAGCATTAATAGAGAGAGACCAAATTGAGCATGTGTGTAATCACACATGTGGTGTGAACTAGCTAGTTGTGCTTATTTATTCATAGTTGCCATTCATTTCTGCCCTCTGACATTTGGCTTGCTATTTCAACACAGGCTGACGAGGAAGTAACGTACAGTAATGTGAAGAAAAAGAGACAAGCCTCAGAGACGGTAAGGGACTGAATGAAAATTATTGGGGCAGAACCCTTTTTGTCACGGCTCGGAGGGCAGAGGCTCAGGCGCAGATGAAGAACTCAGTACACAAATAAGTTAATACAATAATTTAATTATAATAAGTGAATACAAAAACCCCAGAGTGCTATATACAATAAACAGTGAAGTGAGACCAACTACCAAACTATTCCTAGCAGAATATTTTCACAAATTCAATGATAAGCCCAAAGGCGATAATCCTGGACGGGAACATATAACTCAGGAGAAACAAGACTAGCGAAGGAACATAAAATGCTGAACACAGGAACCCAACAAAGGAACTAGGGCACACTATCAAATAACTGGGAACAACTGAGGCTACCAACAACTAACTAAACAGGACCAACGAGAGAAAGGGTTTACTGAAGGTGGCTGTGGGATAGGTTTGGACGGAGCGGCTGGAGGTGAGGCTGATGGCAGCGGGTAGGTGTAGTAGCAGAGGAAGTGGGTCGACTGGGGAATGGGCTGAAGAGTTGGAGAAGCGGAGTTGTCAGGAATCAGAGGTGCACCAGGCAGAAGGCAGCGGAGGTGATCCAAACTAAGGCAGAGCAAAAGAAAGCAGAATGACTTTCAAGCACAACAAGCAAAGAGCAAACTTACTACTTTCAAGGAGCTGGTAATAAACTGACAGAGTGTAGTTTACAGTCCGGCGTCGAGCCATGGATTGAGGCCGGTATTTATGGCAGAGGGAGAACAATGGAGCAGAGGTAGACCACGCCCCGCCACAGGTGAGTTGAGTTACTAATAGGCAGATTCACCGCACCTGTCTGTGCCTCACACACCAGTCTGCACACACCCACCTGAGGAAGGAGTGTGAGAGGAAGAGGGAGAGATAGGAGGGGAAAGGGGAGAGGGATTGCCACTAGGAGAGGGCAGAGGTGGAGGGCGTGACATTTTTTGTTTGTTTTTTGTTTTGTTTTATTTCAGCACAACTGTTCAGATTTTCTTTGGACCCCACATCCAGCAAAAAGCTAAATCTGCTGAATGGAAAATGGGGAATTTTCACCCAGAGTTGTAAAGAGCTCAAAGAAAAAAAAGAAAGAAAAAAAGAAGAGCATCAAATGTGTGTATAATTTAAAACATACCAGATCTCAGTTACACAGTAATTCCTCTGATCATGTGTGCCTGAAAGGTATTTATACGCAGTGGTTCTGGTCATGTTGATGTTGTCTTAGCTGAACAAGTCTCATAGAACAGTGTGTACACTTTATGTACAGGATATTTGGTTTGTTCTTTCATCAGGCTGAAGAGGAAGTAACATACAGTAATGTCAAACATGTGAGACGATCTTCAAGGGGGGTAATACATGACTTGTATTCCACAATATTACCACATTAAAAGGCACACACAATATTTATTGTTCAGCACACACATCATTTATTGAATACAGCAAAAAGCACCAAGAAAAGAAACAAAACTGATCTCTGTTGCTCGTCTGTCTCTTCCTGCTTGCCCAGAGGTCAGATGCTGAGATGAAGAGTGATGAAGATGTGACGTACAGCTCTGTGTTTGCTTTAGAACAACAAAATGGACAAAGGGTAAATTTTAAGGGATCTCAACCCAGCCTCATGCTGTTTCTCACATTCATGGTGCAGCTCTGTTGGCTATTTTTTTAAGCCGCATTAGCAGTGTGGCTGTGTGGATGGCATTGTTTGTCATGTCTGTCAGTCAGTCCACCACCTAACTGGAATATCACAGCAGCTATTGGATGGATTATTGTAACATATCCCTTCACTTTCCATCTAGTGCAATCATCAGATCAAAATTTTGATTGGGTGTTTATGACCAAAGCCACCAAAATTCCCATCAGCCTCAGATTTGCTTTATCTTTTGTGCTTATTAGCAAATGTTAGCATGTTTAAGTTCTCAATAAAGATGATGAACAGGGACATGTTAGCATTCTAAAATTAGCATTTAGCTCAATGCACCACAACGCTTATATGTAGAGCCTCACAGAGCTGCTAGTACGGCTGTAGACTGTCAGTGTGGTTTATCTTCCATCTTTCTTCCTAATTGTCGTTTAATTTCTTCGGTTTTCCAACAGGTTGAAGCAAAAGCTGAGGATGTAACATATAGCACGCTGGTTCACCACCAGCAAAACCTGTAAATGTTCCTGCCTCTACATCTTATCCATCAAGTCAAGTCAGTTTTATTTATTTAGCCCAAAATCACAAATCAGTTCTCCTCAAGGGGCTACAGCATGCAACAGCCCCTGTCCTCAGAGCCCCGTCTGTCCATCATGGGATTCTTTTTTTCAATCATAGAGTTGCAATGTGTTATTGTTTGATTTTGCCGTAACTTCTTACTCCTTTTTGACATTTTGAGGTTTTATACCTTCTCCCCATTTTTGATCCTCCTCTGCATAGCTGCAAAACATTTCAAACAAGTACTGACCTGGGTCTGATTTTCCAAAATCAATGTAAAGAACACAGATGTTCTGTTCAGTGACGTTTGATGTAAAATGAATGATCATGTTTAAGTTACAAAAAATAAAAAATAAAAACTGTCAAACTAACAAACTCATGCAAATTAATTCAACAACTGATCATTTTTTGTTGTCTTCATCCTCCCCTACTTCTTCTCATCTAATACAATGATTCCTTCTGGCTGAAATGACACTTTCTGCTTTATACATGACATGTACATTCATGTCTTGTCTTAGTCTTAGTCTTAGTAGATACTCTTGAATAGTCAGATTGCCAAGCGTCTGACAAGACCATTGACAACATGAATCTTAAGCTCACTGATGTGTTATGTATTAAGCCTCACAATGGTAAGGATGTTTTGGAGCTTGTAGTGTATTTTCTCTGTTTTAACTAATTTATTTTATCAATACATGAGTCTTCATATCTCAATGCACATTCAGTCATCTTGCATATTAGAAACATGTAATTGAATCAGGCTGCACGAACAAGTTCACATTTGAATCACTTAGTGGTTTTCAGCAGTCGCTTTTCCTGAGCGTGCACTGTAGCTGCCTTGATATTTATATGTGTACATCATCCAAACAACTGCAACCCTCTTACAGTCGGAGGAAGAGATTTTAACTGATGCAACTGCCTATTTAGGAAAATCAGGAAGTAGAAAATCAGCCTGTCAGTATTGGTCTGTGTTGTTTTGTCTCACTCTTCTCACTTACCGACATGGCTGTTAATCTCAGCTTTCTTCTCATCCTCACTGGACTAACAGGTCAGTCACAAGGGTCATGGCACAGTATTTGTGTATATGCTGCTATATGATAACATTTGCTGTATGTTAATTACAATAGTTATATAAATCTTTAAATATCTGATTATTTGCCCTCAGTTTTTAACTAATGTATTTTGAAGGCTATACCGACCTAGTATGTAACAGCTAATATAAACATCTACAACAGGCATGTCATGTGAAGGAAGATTATTGTTTGTGAATTTATCCATTAAAGTGCTCTATTTGTTCTTGTTGCAGGAATTCACAGCATAACTACAATCAATAGAGTGTCAGTAAGGGCTGGAGATTCAATTTCTATCCCATGTCTCTATGACCCACAATTCAGAAACTCCATGAAATACTTGTGTAAAGGATATTATTTTAACTCCTGCTCATATTTAGCTAAAACAAACCAACAAAGTTCAGGAAAGTTTTCAATCTCTGATGACAACGACCAAAGAATCTTCACTGTGACTCTAAATGATTTGATGGATACAGACACTGATTATTACTGGTGTGCTGTGGAGATAAATGAAGAGTCAGATGTTGGAGAGTATTTTTACCTGTCAGTCACCAGAGGTAAGAGCCCTTAAAGCATCTAATGCATATTTCAAATCCTTCATGGAATTTTAACAGCTATTAAGCTAACCACAATTTTCTATTGAATTTGTTTTCCCTTCAGGTATGCCCAGGCTTTATGTGGATCATCAGGAGATCACAGGATTTAATGGAGAAAACATAATCATCAATTGCTACCATCGTAACTCTGGAAAACCGAGTTGGTGCAGGCTGGGCAGCTCCTGCGTGAGATCGTCTGGATCAATAGATGGAGCAAGAGTGACCATCGATGATCGGGCCCTCAATGTTTTCACTGTGATGATGACTGAACTGAGGGCAGAGAGCAGTGGCTGGTATGCGTGTGTCAGAAGAGACATACAGATCCCAGTGCATGTCACTGTTACTGAGAAGCCTACCACTAGTAAGTACTATAAGTCATTTGAATTGATAAATATTTACCAAGTCCCACAATATCGGAATGTTTTGACTCAATACAGTAGTAATATTAGCATTTAATATTGTCCTCTCAATATGCTAATCCTCGGCGTCATTTGAATTGTAGACACACCCACAGCAACACGACATTTAACCAACTTGTCGCACACTTCTGAACACCTGAATCACACCAGTGTCTTTGCAAGCGAAGGACCTACTGGGCACCTGAGGTTTGTCGGCATTGCATTAACATACAGTGTTTAGTGTTAATTAGCAATAATGACAAGGATTTTGTAGTGTACTGTAGTACAGTACTGTAGTACAACCAAGACAGAGAGGAGATTTTAAGCTATATCGTAAGACTGTTTTGATCACACATTTTTTAGTGAATTTGCATTATGTGCTTAAAATTTCACGCCGCAGTTCTTCCAATTTCTTCACAAGTTTCACCATCCGTCTGAGCTTGTTGGTCCTCTTTGTGATGATGACCTCGTTCATCTGGTTAATGGTCAGAAGATGCAGTAAGTATTTGATGAAGTGGCTTCATGTAAACCGCTTGTTTTGAAATCTTTAGTTTGAAATGAGGAATATTGTGCATTATTGTTCTTGACAATTGAGAGTCGACAGTGGGTGTTTTTACTGTCTCTCTTTTAGAGCAAACCAAAGAAACATCAGCCATATCAACGGTAAAGTATTCTGAATCATTTCCCAGTGTAATGTTTCACAGTTAAGGCTACATTTCACCATAGAAGAAGAGCGAAAATGTATTTTTTTATGTTTTATACAAGTCTATACTATACTTTTTTCTTGTCTCTTGTTTCTTGTTTTCCTTATTCAACACAGGAACAACAAGAGGAAGTAAGATACACAAGAAAACCTTCCGGCGAGGTACTGCAACCCTTAAAAGGACAATATGTAATATACAACAGAAGCAAGCTGAAACACACATTAGGACATTTAAAATCTTTTGTTTTTGTTTTGTTTTTTAGAATCCATACCAGTTACAAAAAGAAGCAAATTTAAAATTCATCTAAAACAGAAACTTCCATGTCTGTCTCTCCTTCTTTACCCACAGGCCCCACAAAGAGAGTGATGTGGAGGGAAAGTAACGTTCTGTGGTTAAAGCAACGGACAGAGTAATTAAGTATTTTCTGCAGACCACTTTGTTGATGGTCTCACCAAGTTAAAATATTGCCCTGTAACCGATGTAATTTTTTTCCCCAAAACTTGCATCATTTTTCCTTTGCATTGCATAGTTTTTTATGTTTTTTTCTTTTTCTTTTTTTTGTGCTCTTCCTTCCTCGTTTTCATTTTTCACTTGTTCTCTAACAGGTTGAAACGATTTTGTCTCAGCACCAAGTCCTGTTGTTTGTCTTCAGTTTTTTTACCTTTGCCATGCATGTCTGGACACTTCTGCATGTACAGGATATCTGCAAAACATTACAAAGACGCACTGGCTTGTTGGCTTTGTAATGTTTTTAGGCTTATCTGCAGCATAGCATATGTATACCGGGTTACTGTTCTTACAAACTCACAATAATATAGTCTTAATTTCACCTATATTTTTGGGATATAAAGACTACTGCACAATTATAGCCTATTGCATGTTTAGAGGATACATCATGATGTTAAATGTGACTGAATAAATATAACAGAACAACTTGCAATGCATAGTGGAGTATTTTTTTGTGTGTCTTGAGAAGCAGCCAAAAAATCAAATGTGAAAAGCAACATGTAGCTCAGTATATTGAGTGTATTGTAGAGATATTAAAGAGAGTGTGATGTTGATAAAATGCACTATTTGTGTCACTATTCGTCAGAGAAGGACATTACATTCAGTACATGTGTATTATTTGCAGAAACTAGAGGCTAGCTGGTGAAGCTGAAAGAAACTCTTCATTAGAAGTATGAGTTAAGCATACATTTGTCTCAAAAGCAACAAGCTTCACTACAAGCTACTCTGAAAAAGTACCTTAAAACATTCCAAAGTACTTCAAGAAACAGCAACCGCTAGATATCATAAATAAATGCACTCTTTGCATGAAAGTATTACCACACAAATGAAAAACAAATGAACAATGTGTTGTTCTTTAAAGCAGTGAGCTGTAACATACCGGCTGAGTGTCATGGCACGGGAAATTGGCTTTCACATTTTTTAAAGGGTTAAATAACAATACATATGAAGAAACACGGTGTATATGTCAAATAGCTACATTGACATAGTATATATGAATAAAATGCTGAATGTATACATATATTTAATATATATTTATATATATTCTTTATGTGACGCAACATGTCGTGACAGGAAGCCATTTTTGCTCAGGCACATATGTGGCCACCCCGGGTCCTTAGCCGGGATGTGATAGGTCTGGATTTCGTTGCAGTACAGTCTCCTTCAGCTCGCCCTCCAACCGGTGACGCCTGCCTCGGCCGTGCGGTGTGAGGAACATCTCTAATAAAGTCACTTTAGTTTACCGCTAGCCCCATCCTCTACTGGTAAGAGAGCCATTTAATCAGTCGGACGCTGCTAATGAACTCCATAACTAGCTAAAATGAGTTTTTATGCGTGCTTTACACACACCGGTACTCTGCAGGCTAGCAAAGTTAGCTAAGCTAGCGGCATGCTGCGTCTGACACATGTCAAGTAATGGCAGAGGAGTTTTGCTTTGCATAACACGTCTCATACTGCTCTGAAGGCGATAGCAGTTCTACAAAGATACTTTCAGACAAGACTCACAACTTCTTATTTTAACGTTAGCGATCGTTTCGTCAGCTTTCCTGTGGCCTAGTTAGCAGCAGTGAGGTAGCTGGTTGATAATGCAAGTGAACTGGCTAATTAATACATCCCGCTAATTGGCAGTGGCATGCGCCTTGACACGCCTAGTTGTGTCTGCCAGTTCACGTGGAGGAGTACTTTAATAAAGACCAGGCCTGAACTAGGCGCTCCAGTGCGGCAAAATGGCTCCTCTTTCTCTCAGTAACCTTGTCTAGCAGCTGTCAGACTTGTACGGCTGTGCTTACCTGCAGCACTTGAATGCTGTTGACTGTGCCAGGGGCGTTTAATTTAAAATTAAACCTACAATGTAATTGTCAAAGTCAGCAGTTCAACTCTGAACTTGGGAACAAGAAGCTCATCCATTATCAGAGAGGATCTGACCATGCAACAAAGGCTGAATTGGGCACAGTGTTGTACAGTATGAGCTCACAGATACAAGTCAGCCTCTGCAGCATGGAGGACCCATGCATCTGTTTTTTTTTAAAATCTTGTCATTATTTTGTTATTGCCCACTAATGCAAGGTCTGGCTTTCCGCTCAACACGTGCGACAACCATAGAAAGAACAGACACTGTAATAATTGACATCATGTGAACCAAACTTGTTTTATTTTGCCTTAGCGATGAATGCATCTTCTATACAAGCTAGTATTTGCACAAATCTAAGCAAATGATCCTCACAAAGCATGTATAGCGTCATGGCATTTGTATACTTTAACTTCACAATACATTACATATATGTGGGCATGAAAGACAACAATCCCTGCCCTAAAGGCCAAATATCAGTGCCTGTTATGCCATATAAAGACCTTTTTCCCATAAGCTTGCCACAGTATGTACCACTTTCTCTGATAGACCTTGTATTTGCAGCTGTTAAGTTACTTGTAACATGCATCTGTCGCACTCATCACATTTTGGGTTTCTTTCTAAGTTGACACAAGCTGGTGGAAATGTACTTTGGGTCAGAAAAGATTTATGAGCATTGTTTTGCTTCTATCTGCAGATACAATGGCTGTGCCTCCTTCCTATGCTGACCTGGGCAAGTCTGCCAAGGACATCTTCAACAAAGGCTATGGTAAGGTTTCTTACAGGTTCACAATTGATGTTGTAGACAAGCATTGAGATGACTTGAACAAAACAATTGTTTTCTTCAGGATTTGGCTTGGTGAAGCTTGATGTCAAGACGAAATCAGCCAGTGGAGTGGTAAGGTCGTTTTTTTGCTGAATAGTAGAAAACTATCCTTCAAAGTCGGTAAAGTGGTGAAAGTGTATGTTGAATTCTCATTGGATAATCTGTGTTTTGCAATGTGAAAGTTAGGTTACAATTTTCCTGAAATTTCCTGTCTCTGTTTTGAATATGTCCAGCCACAGTGAATCTGCTAGTCCATTTTTTTAACAATGCTTATTTGTGCATATAACAATTTTTAGCAAAAATAATTATTAGCAAATAGTCCAATTATGTTTTTTGATTATTCATTTTTGTTTTAAATGAATATATTTCACAAATTCCTAGAGCCCAAGGTGACATGATGTCAGTTTATAATGATGCCAAACAGAAGCGCAAAGGCCCACATTCGAGAAGCTAAACCTTCGACTGTTTGGCTTTGTGTCTTGATTAATAATTTAATCAAACATGAAAATTGTTAATTTATATTATGTCAAAATTAACAGTTGTCTCAGCTCTCTAGATCACGCACCATTATTTTTGTTAACATAAAATGTGGGATTTTTGCTTTAAATGTCCAAAAAACAAATAATAATTTGAGTGACTGAATAAGTTTTTCTTTTGTACTTAATTCATCCAGAGTAACTTGTCTTCAAACTTTTCATGTGATTCTCATTTCTCTAAAATTGTCCCCCGCAGGAATTCAAAACATCTGGTTCCTCCAACACTGATACCAGCAAAGTTGCGGGCAACCTAGAAACTAAATACAAAAGGTCAGAATACGGCCTGACCTTCACTGAGAAGTGGAACACTGACAACACCCTGGGTACAGAAATCACTGTTGAAGATCAGGTTAGTAAATTATCTAACATGCTGTGAGTTAACAGGTGTCAAAGGGAGATGGATACACAGTGACTACAGACCAATATTTATTTATTTGAATGTCAAATGGTTTCTGTTGTCTCTCACAGATTGCCAAGGGATTAAAACTGACTTTTGACACAACCTTCTCACCAAACACTGGGTAAGATGATAAGAATTTATTAATGGAAAGATTAGTTTAATGTGTTTTTTTTTTTGGCTTGAACTCATTGATCGTCATACTTGTACTCATACTGCAGCATAGTGTCCTCGGCCTGTTGCTTCTGTACAAGAGTCATTTTGGCAACCTGATCTGTGCTGTGCATGCTTGTGACAAGTGTAGTTGCCGACCATGTGACCCCCAGTCCCAGTATGGAGTTGGTCTAACCGGTAGCTGGAACTGGTTTCACACATTTGCTCTAAAGATGAGTTGCAGTTTGTAGTTCTATGGGAGGAATAAACATGAGCCAGATACTCAGGCAATCCTTAATGTGTTCTTTCTATTAGGTGTTAAATCACATGAGGGCCCACTGCCCAGAGGAAGCATATCCTGTTTCATATCAAGTGAGGGAGGGTTTGGTGAGAGCGGAGTGATGTGGCCACGAACTGGGAAATAAACAGCAGCTCGAGCCAAATGTTTGTTTGAAAACAAGAAATGGAATTTTGACGGAGTCGTGGACCTTTGACTCAGCCATGACTCAAAGGTCCCAATCCCAGGCTGGTTTGTGTTGGAAGTGGCTGATCATTTTTCCAGTGTTCTAGCAGTGTGTCCGCTAAAAGAAAAACATTTTTTTTACACTGTTTACTACTTGGGCTGACAGCTGGCAGAGTGCACAGGTTTAGAATGATCTCAGGGGATCATTAATCTGTGGCAATGCTTCCTAAAGTGGGTGATACGACACCCTGGGGTGCATTGAGGATGAGCCAACGGTGCCAAATTTATTTATTTTTTGTGCTTTTATTATATATGTGTGTTTCCTCACATTTTGACATTAACTGTATTGTATGTTATATCTTCAAACATATTAAAGCAGAAGATATATCAAGATCAGCGCACAAAGGCCACATGCCAAGGCATCAAGGCCATACATTCAAAAATGTGACCTTGATTTCACTTAAATATACAAATCCATTTCTAAAAGCATTATTGCATTTTCAGGAAGCAGTGTAACACTTCTGGAGAAATACGTATATACGTTTTTGGGGGGTTTTTTTGATATTGACTTTTTTAAAAACATGTTTTAAAGTTGTCGGGATGCAGTCTGATGAGTTATGAGTATATGGTGACTTACATTCACATTACATCTATTAGCATGTTTCTGATCAGATTTATGTATGTTATGTATGGGAGTGTTCCCGATGGACAAATTATCAGTAACATTAACATTAATGAATTTGTCAGAGTTGTTGAGGACGAGGCCATCTTGTTTGTTGTTCTGTGATCAGCCATGTTGTTTTCAGTCAATTGATTCGTACAGTGTGAGAATAAGTTTGATGTTCTGGCTGTGCAGGAAGGCTCACTGTGAGTTAACGCAACTAGGTCAATGAACGCACTATGTCTGCCCGACTTTAGACCATATATGTTGTTTCACCCCTACTGAACTGCAGACAGGTGATATACTTTGTGTCATAGTTCGAAGCATTTGGATAATTTGTGTGTTTTTATTGTGTTAAGGGAACACATTATGCAAGAAGAGTTTTCTGTACGTATGCACCAGGTGAACTGTCAAAATTTGTAGATTTAAAGGCCTCGTAGCACCATGTTAAATGGGCTGAGAGCGTACTGCAGGAAATGTAACCTGACCCTTTTACAAGTGCTTTTTATGCCTAGTCTGACTTGGTTGAGATTTCAGCCAAGGTTAACCAAAGCTGTGTCTCATCAACAGCAAGAAGAGTGGCAAAGTCAAGACCGCCTACAAGCGCGAGTACGTTAACTTGGGCTGTGATGTCGACTTTGACTTCGCTGGCCCCACCATCCACGGAGCCGCTGTCGTCGGCTACGAGGGGTGGCTCGCCGGTTACCAGATGAGCTTCGACACTGCCAAATCCAAGATGACCCAGAACAACTTTGCCATTGGCTACAAGACGGGAGACTTCCAGCTGCACACCAATGTGTAAGTAGAGTGCCTTTCACATAAAGATGGGATTTTACAATTGTTAGTACTTCAGTCTGTCAGACGATTCAGTTCACTTCGTCAAGAATTTGCTTCCCCTCATCTATAAATAAGTCTGTTGTTTATTATGTGTAATTAAGCTGCAGGGAAGACGATGGGCACATTAATGTAGCAATTACAACAAGATGTTAAGTGTTCATTTCCAGCCAAAGCAGCAGCTATAACAGTTGAATGTGTGGTGGCCGCTGTGACTGCCTGTTTACAAGTCATGTGGAAAAACTCAACCGTTGCTGCACGCCTCAGAATGCCAACAGTGGAGTCATTTTGCCTGGCACTGAAGCTTGTTTACTGATCCCAGTTGGTCTAATAGCCATTCATTCCTCGCTTAAATGCACAATACGAAAAACAAGTAGAAAGACAGATTTCTCCTGGAATTTATGCACAGGTTCACACCACGGAAGTGGTATGTGGAACATTTTTGCTGCTATTTGGCTAATAATTTATCCTTTGATCACAAATGGAAGTTGCTTCCCAGGAAACGCAGTGTTTCGTATCTGCAGGCTTTACCTGTCTGTGACAAAGCCACCCATAACAGAGAAATCGAAAGCAAAGACGGTGGATGAATATGTTTCTACGAGCTGCTGGCAGGACCTCCACAATGAACACCACTTTAGTTAGAAATCCCATATTTTGCTGCTTGTAGCATGAGGTGCCTCCTGTGCTTATGATCTTTAAAGCAATGACGGAGCCGAGTTTGGAGGCTCCATCTACCAGAAGGTGAGCGACAAGCTGGAGACGGCAGTCAATCTGGCCTGGACCGCCGGCAGCAACAGCACACGCTTCGGGATTGCAGCCAAATACCAGCTGGACAAGGATGCCTCCGTCAGTGTAAGTAGGGGAACAGAGGCTTTCAGAGCAAGGTGGATGAAGCAAAAGAATATGATTGTTATATAGTATTGTCACAAACTGACTTTTTTTTTCCTCCATAGGCTAAAGTGAACAACAATAGCCTTGTTGGTGTTGGGTACACCCAGACACTTAGACCAGGTAAGTTGCTTTTCTACAGGTTTGTGGACAGGTGGAGGATGTTTACAAAATGTTTATCACTGGAGCTAACACACACAGTTCTACAGTTGAATACCTTTATTTTCTGGTACACTAGAGTCCTTCCTTGTGCACAGCACTTCAATTTTAAGCAAACGCCCTATATACTTGACCTACAATAGATTTATTTATAGCAACACTTACGCCTGTGTTTTCCTGTCAGCCCTCATTCTTAGAAGTCTCAGAACAGAAGTTTGAGAAAAGAAAATTGCGTTGGCACTTGTAAAGGCTAATTTTGGCTCCTCTCACTTGTGCAGGTGTGAAACTCACCCTGTCTGGCCTGGTCGATGGCAAGAACATCAACGCAGGAGGCCACAAGCTGGGTCTGGGCTTGGAACTGGAAGCCTAAGCTTTCTTCATACTGCAAGGGACTAGGGAATATCAGAAGAATCTGGCCTTAAATGTATGTCCAACTCAAACCAGCAAAGGGGGATATCTTTTGGAGAGATTGGTTCAAAGGCTATGACAACAAACTCTAACTTGTTGAGTACCACTTCAAGTTGGTGCTTCTGTCATTGGTATATTTTACCTTTGTTGCTTTTTACTCTGTAGTTGCATCTATTCAAGAGACAGTTGGTGGCATATTATTTATAAATTGTCATTGTTTCCCTCCGGTACTGCCATAATGAAATCCAATACAATCCCTTTGCCTGTCATCTGTCTGTGTGGCTTTATTGTAATAATCCCTGACGCTCTTGTTTTTTTTGTAAAAACATTGGTGTACGGTTTTCTCATTTTATAGTCACCACCATCTGATATTCCTTTGTCATCAACACAGTTTTCACTGTGAAGAACACTAGGCTTATTCTGTTATTTAAGCTGCGGCACCCTTCCTGTTCCTGCACACAAGGACGTACTAAAGCTCTGAAATGTTTTGTTTTGTGACGGCCATCAGGGTTTGTGATGTTCTGTTAAAGCTCCCTTTAAACTGGGCAGTTTTTGGGGTTGCTTTAAGTTGGGTCTGTAAGTTTGTACACTTGGCCGACCAAGCAGAATTACTTTTTGTTCATTCTGTACTAACAGACAACTGGGGGGGGAGGGTGGGCGCATTATTAACGTTCACGGTAATGCCAAACAATCATTGTCCGGAAAAGGTGCAAATTAAATTTGCACCTGTGCACACTCAGAAAGCTCTTCCCTGTACTGGGCAGAGACGGAGCCCGCAGGAATCTTGGAGGTCCTTAAGTGTATGTTTGAATTTTCAATAAAGTCTTTGAACTCCACTAAATGCATCTTTAATATGTGATATCAAAGTGCCCCTAAACACTGACCAACTAGCTTTTTTTATGTTCAAGATTCCATATTATGCTTATTTTCAGGATCATGCTTTTATTTTGGGTGTCTACTAGAAAACGTTAAAATGCTTTAATGTTTAAAAATACATGTTTCTCCTCATAACAGTTCATTGCTGCAGCACCTCTCTTCACCCCCGTTGTCTGAAACACAATGTCAGATCTCACAGGCCTGAGCAGGCACGGCCCACCGTGTTTACAAATCAGCTCTGCCAGTGTTTTTGCAACTATGGCCGTGCTGGAGACACAGCTGAGGGCGGTGACTGTGGTTGTGACATCACAACGTTACGGAAGTCCTGACGGCTCATTTAAAGGTGCAGTTTGTGAATATGGGCTCTTTGCATTGTGCATTTTATTACTTTCACAGTGTTGATGTAGTTAGGACACATTCTACACTATGGGACCTTTAACCTTTTAAGAGACCTGTGTCATATAGAGTGGGCTCATATGCTAATGGGTCATTAACAGATAGTAGGCATGAGTTACATTTACTAGCATATCTTAACATGTTGAAGTATTTTTTTTTAAACACAAAGAAAGCAAGATTAAGACCTTAAAACAGCTTCAGAAAAAGTTCCTGTCATTTTCACATTTTAGGTTTGAGTTATTTAAACTTGGTTTTGTTTTGACATGTATGCACACAAAAATGTGGAAGCATGTTTCCAAATCTTGCAAGCTTTTTAAAAGACATTAGTCATACTGTATATTCAGACTGTCCAGTGTCCAGAGTTTAAGCATAGTTTCTGCCATACCTTTTCTGAAATGAGCACCAGCACTGTCAAATTTTAATGGGGAGCATCAAAGCTGCCATTTTCAAGTCCTTTAAATGTGTTCGGGCTGATGTGCCACTCAAGCATATTCAGGAACTTGCTTTGATGCCAAGTTCCTGGCTGTGTGAGTTGAGTGTTTCAAGTGATATTTTGGGAACGATGATGCATAATTTCACCTCAAACTCCTCTTTGTTTTAGGAATATTTGTTACTTTATACTGTTAAACTTCAGTGTTGGATAGATAGGAGTGCATGCAGTCCAAGTCTCAGGTGTGCAGGCTTAAAACCCTGCAGCAGGGAAGGACTAAAAGGAAAAGGAAGCTACTCTGTAAAGGAAACGCAGCCCAATGGGGACCAACTGAGGCATTTTCTTACAAAGCGGCACAACTTAGACTGAAACTAGAGACTGTTTCTGTGAACGCACAAGTGACAGCAGGCAATAAACAAGCTAACAATAAGGAGAGATGAGTCACTGTGAGCAAACAATTAGGAGCAATAAGCCTAAAAAAAACCTTCAGAGGAGATCATAAATCAAAGAGATGAATTAAAAGACCATCAGCTGCCATGTTTTAAGGCAGAACAATGATCTACATTTAGTCTGTAATCTGCATCCATCCACATCAGCCACTTTAATAGATTCATGTATTTGAATGACAAAAATTAAGCTTGAGATGGGCTAATCGTTTTACCCACGACAGCAACAGCAAAATATTCAGAGTCTTTTTTTGAGACTGCATTTATTTGTCAGCACATACCAAAGCAAATGAAGATAGAGGATAGATTCAAATTGCATCTTTTACATTCATGATAACATTAGTTAAGTCAAAGGGTTTGAATACGTCGCAGGCTGATTTCAAGTTCAAAGGCGAAGCTGTTGCAGACGTCGGAGGACTCATGCTCTCTCCTTTAGAAATGGCCACTCTGAAGAGAAATGTACAGCTTTGAGCTTTCTTCTCGTTGCTTGGCTCAGCGTAGGCCTTAAAGTTGCGTCGCTTGTCAAGCCGTTCTCTCTATTTTTAGCTTCACTGTCCCTCCCAACCTATCAACTGCTGTCTGATTCAATTTAAGGTAGAACGTCCTTCATCCTGGCCTCCTCTACCTCATCAGACGCTTCTCTCTGTTTGGCTTTTTAGAGCATTTTCCTCCCCTTTCTCTGGCTTGCTGCTCTCCACCGTGACAGTTTTACCTTGAGGATCATTTATTTTCTCTGAAACTTCAGACAGCTTTGATTTCTGGACCTGGCTGCTCTCTGGCGCCCCCTGATGAAACCCTTTGATTTCTGCTTTGGCAGCAGGCTTCTCCACTGGCACCTCAGCTCGGACCGTCTGGGTTTTATCACCACCGTTTTATCTTCTGATCCTCCGCTTCAGGACGACTTTCCGCCTCAGATTTAAGAGATGGCTCTTTATCTCGGCCTTTATTGCTATCGTGTTTAGCATCTTGAATGCTTTTTGCTACTTCATCCCCACCTTTTGCTGCTTTGGATTCACTGATTTCTTTTGTACGACTGTTTTCCTTTTCCTCGCTCTTGGCTGCTGACCTTGATGGCACTTGAGCCTTTTCTGAAAGCTTCTCTGTCTCTCCGAACAGAGCGCTCTTTGTCTCTGCTGGAAAACCGCTGGTTTTCTCAGCTGTTTCTGAAGCCGGAGCGTGAACCTCATCTTGCACTTCTGTCTGAGTTCTGTCAGATTCTTTGGACGCTTTGGCCGAGGTCTCGTCAACAGACTCCTTCGAGCCATCGTTCTCAGCATCTCCTTTTCCACCGTTGTCAGATTTCTTCAGGAGCTCCTCCTCTGCACGGACGTCTGGCTTTAAATCGTTTGCTTCTGAAGAGAGATCTTTCTGATCTGTTACCGTCGTCACTGCAGCTTCTTTCTCTTCTTTTGTGTTTCCGGCCACCTTTTGATGTTGCTCATTTCCTCCCTCATCAGCGCTCTCACTTAAAACTTTGCTTTGAGTATTTTTATCTCTGCCACTTCCTTCACCCTCAGCTGCTTCAGTTTCCTCTGACTCTTCTTTACTTTTCTGACCTTTTTCACCATCATCCACCTCAGCAGGACTCCCATCATCCCCTCCATTCACTGGGTTTCCCACGGACGCTACTTGATTCTGCTCACTATCAGACGCCTGCTCACCATCTTCCTCTCGACCGTCTTTGTTATCCTTCTCTTCCTCGCTGCCCCCCCTGTCTCTTTTGGCACACTCCTGCTCATCTTTTCCCACCTCTGTCTCCTCCGATCCTGTCTCCTCAAACTCTGACATCTCAATTTCCCTGGTGGTCTCCGTGATGATCTCCTCGACAAACTTGTACTGGGGCTCAGCTCGTCTGTGCGGGCCTCCCGGGCGGCTGAGGCAAGGCAGGGTGTAAACGGGGGACTGGTGGTAGATGTAGGGCAAGGAGATGTGGGTGTCTGACATGGTGGAGAGTCGAGCCTCCTCACCGCAGAGAAGCTTCCTGCCAGATAGGAGACACAGATTTTATCTGCAATGACTGACGTACATTACTGAAACTGAATTTATTTAAATCCTCATCAATGAGACAGAGTTGATGCAGGTGTAACTTCTACTGAAGGGCATTGGCCTTATGATTTAAGTGAAACTTAGAGTATTTTCTGTCTTTAAATGCAGTTTTGTACTATTTTATTTACTTGAACTTGGAGGTAATGCTAGCCAATCATATGTTATTGACAATGTATGTGATTCCCCTAGTATTGTATTTTATTGCAGCATCCCTAAAAGATGACAAAAGTTTGTGCAGTGCAGAAATGTATGGAAAACGTGGATTTTTCATGCTGCTTTCTTTGTTTGAGACTTTTTGACCTTAAGCCCGGGTGGATACAGCACACCTCACCTGTAAGACAGGATCTCCACATCCAAAGCCATCTTCACGTTTAACAGGTCCTGGTATTCCCGCAGGTAACCAGACATGTCGAATTTGCAATTGATGAGCTCATTTTCAAGGTCTTTGATGGTGTTCTGGATGCAAGGGAGAAAGGAGCACGTGTTAGTGGACACCGCGTGTACGTGAACACTGAACATGCGTTTATTAAGTAGAAGTCTTACCTGGTAATGAATCATTTCCTCCTTGTGGCGGTCCTCGACGTCATGAAGCTGCTGCTCCAGCGCTTCCCTGGTGCCTCTGGCGCAGTCCAGTTCGATGTTCTTGGCCTGCAGGCGCCTCCTGTGCTCCTGGATCTCCTGCTGGGTCGCCTTTAACGCCTCCCGCTTGGTCTCGGCTGCCTCCGTTAGTCTTGCAAACTGAGATCGGAAAGTTTCCCCCACTTGCTGGAAGTCGGACACGGTGTGACCTTCCAGTTGCGCCCTGATGTCCCGTAGTGCCGCAGTGACGCCGGGGTTGCCAAATTCATGCGCCTTGACGGTCACCCGCGCAGCCTGGATTTGCTCGAACATCTCCGCCACCTCGGCCTCATGGTTTGTCTTCAGGAAGTGGATTTCGTCCACGAGAGCCTGTGCTTTCTTGTCCAGCTCTAGCTTCGCCTGACCCGCGTCGCTGATGTGCTTCCGCAGGACCACGACGTTGCTCTCGGCGTCGGATCTGCTCCGCGCCTCCCTCTCGTGCTGTCTCCTCAGGCTGGACAGCTCGTCCTCTAAATTCTCACGCTCGATTTCAAGCCGATGCTTCTGATGAGTGATGTCCTGCACCAGCTGCCTCAGCTTCCTGAGCTCGGGTCCGTGCTCCTCCTCCAAGCAGGACGCGGGCTCGGCTTTCCCCCTGATCTCCTCGATCTCCCTCTCAAGCAGATGATTGTGGTGCTGCAGGTGATGCACCCTCTCTATGAACCCCGCAAGACGATCGTTCAGGCCGTGCATCAGCTCCTTCTCGTTAAACTTTCCAGAAAACTGGTTGGTCAGATTCGTGCCCCGGGACGTGCCTCTCATCGCGGCACCGGCATCTAATGTCGACCGCTTCGGTTTGTACTGTAAATGCTGATCCGGATGGATCCTGTGCGCGAGGGCGAATCCGTTATCCATGCTTTGAGTCGCGCTGTCGGTGTGAATCTCCGGTGCAGAGTCGCTCCATGCGGACTTTTATAAGCGTCGCCATCTGCTCGGTATGCAGAACGGAGCTGTCCGCGGTGCTGAAAAGGTGTAGCGTCAGCTGATGGTGTAATGAGCGCTTACACTACAGTTTGTCGCAGGCAGCAGTGACGCGCTCAGCCGACAGGAGAGGCCTGGCAACCACCAGCCCCCTCTCTGCATTATTATTAATTATTATCATCACCATGATTTTTATGGCTGGTGGTGTTGTGTTAGAGAGGTTAGGGTGTTAAAGTCCCTCATTAACAGCAGGCCACAGTTTCACCATCACCCCGCGTTACTGCGTTAAGCGGATGACGTCATATCACAGGTACTTCCTCCTCGCTGGTTGGACAGGTTTGCACTCACACCTTTTGCAGCATAGAGCCAGAAATGATGGAACTGGGCTGCTTCCAGCATTTTCCAACACACTTGCACCTGAGTGTTAACATTTTATGATATTTTAGAGTCCTTCACTACAGCTTGGAGCGAGGTGGTGCACTTTTTTTTACTCCACTGCATCCACCGTTCATTTTGCTGATAATATGTCTGTACTTTAACATAAGCAGCATTTAGACAGCAGGACTTTTACTTCTAATGGAGTATTTTTTTTTCTTTTTTGTTTATGTTACTTTATTTTTCATCATGTGGAAATTTTATACATATTTATATCCCCTCCAAACCCCACTCGCCCCCACATCTCCCCACATTCCAACCATGTAATGGAGTATTTCTGCTTTCTACTTTGACTAAAGGATCTGAATACCGCAGTCAAACATCCACAGCAGTGTGTTCAGCCTGCTTGTGACTTTAACGTATAACAAAGTATTTCTACACTATAGTACTTCACTTTCAGTCAATTTAAGGATCCTCCACCCTTGTAAATGTTTAATTTAATGCCAGTATGTAGACTAAGCAGTGTTTTTCCTCAGCCCATACGTGCAACACATGAAATAGGTTTGTTATTTGAGCTTTTACAGGCTGAATTGTTCCCTGTTCATCTCATCACATGTTTTTTGAAAGCATAAATTCAGGTTTTTGCTTTGTCCTGCTGCCATTTAGCTGGAAAATCACATAAAAACACCACATTTCACACAGCGCTCACGTCGCTCGGGGCTCCTGTGTGTTTTTCTCTGTCTACACTAGTACAGTGTAGATTTGAATAATAACCTTCTTGTTTGTTTTCTGCAGCCATCTTTAACTGTTTTTAAAGAAAGGGAGTGCTGCTTGCCTTCGGCGAGTACAAGAACAAGACTCTTTTTTTTTACATTCAAGCTGCAGTTAAAGCAGAATGTTTTACCATTTCTTTAACCCAGCTCTGAAATGTAACAGAAAGAGTGTCATGTAAAGAAAAAAACACTAGATCACAACAATTCGATCCACTCAGCGGTGTGATAACACACACAAATAAAGGCTTCTATTTTCACCTCACTATAAAGAGCTTATAGCTTCTCTGAACGTCTCTCTGCTTTATTCCGCTTACGTCATTTTGTTTTTTGATGCATGAGCCGCTCTGTTAATGTAGCTACAAACAGCTGATCATATCAGCCTGTAAACAAAATGACATGTTCTGTGACAAAGAAAAGCAAAGCACTCATTTGAATGTTTATCTGATCCGGAGCTGTAGCACTGCAGCATTTACTGATCTCTGAATAATGTCACTTTGACGCTTAAAACTGTGCATTTGTTTACATTTGATTGCACTTATTTTATGATTGCTGTCCTTGTAAACACAGAAAAGGAGCTGTAATGTCTAATGATTGTTGTAGCTGACAAACAAGTCGAGAAGGCAATGTGCTCCACATGTGATATTCTGTGATTTTTATTTGATATCAAATCTAAAGCAGCATTAAGACAAACATGTGTAACTTTTAGCGTTTGATGGCAATGGTCAGCCCGTCGCCCACGGTGAGCATGCTCAGATCAATCCTCTGGTCCTTGTGTAGCTTCTTGTTGAGAGCATCCAGACCCTGGGAGGTGATGTCACTGGGCGCAGGATTCACGACCCTTCCGCCCCACAGCACCTTCAAATGCACAAAAAACAGAGCTTGCAGAGCATACTGTACACCTCTCAATGTGTCCTCTGGCAGATGCACAGCCAGCTTGTGGAAGGTGCACTTACATTGTCGATCGCAATGATGCCCCCTGTTCGTATGAGCTCGAGGGACTTCTCATAGTAGCTGTCATAGTTGGATTTATCAGCATCGATGAACACAAAGTCAAAAGTCCCAGCTTCCCCGGCTGCTATCAGTGCGTCTGATGAAACGGAGGTGAAAATTAAAACGCAGCAGTGATTTTTAGCAGAGTTGAGATGAGATTGAAAGCACTTACCCAGTGTCTTCAGGGCTATTTCAAGCTGCACGTCTATCTTGTTTTCAACTCCAGCCTGCACACAAGGTTAAATTGTGCAAAGTGCAAGTTGTGCATGGATTTAAAATGTTTAATTGTTTTTTAAGGTGGATGTTAGGCAAGGCTAAACAGGGGCTGGTTTTACTGCTTGGCTTTGCATCTTTACGTGACACCGCTTCCTGAGCAGACACCTTTCTGCCCTCCGGCCGGCAGCATGCTGTCATACTGACAGAAGGTAGATGTACAGCATGCTGTCTGCTGCACAACCTGGCTCTGACAGCGCCAACAATCAATCTCACTGTACTTGCAAAACACCAGATTCAAGTGTTGCACGGTGAACTGAGCAATGTGTTTATGGAAGCTGTTTAGGAAGGAATTCTCTCACCTCTTTAAAAAATGGCTTGGCAATGTTCACATAGGTCTCCTCTATTTCACAGGCCACCACAACTCCATTCGCCGGCATGGCCAACGCCATGCTCAATGCATTGTACCCTGTGTACATCCCTGCACAATAAATGTAATGTTAACTGAATCACTTCAGAATGAGACTGTTAGGATAAAAGAGTCAACAATGGGAGCGAAGAAAGGCCGTGTATGGATTTGAGTCTCATTTGCACCTGAATACCTTTTGAACTCATTTTTATTTTTAGGTGTCTATATTCAGGCTGCTTATGTTCAATCTGTCCTTTTAAGGATCCATTCCAGTTTTAAAAATCCAGTTGCTCACATTGGATCGGTTAAATTCAGACAAAAATTGAGAAGCTTTAACTTGCTCCTATCAATCAGCAGCTGAGCCTGAATGGAGTCAATCAGATCTCTGTCCCGCCAGGCTATTAAAAATATTTTAGCGCCGTAAGGTCACCAGGATTTGATTTTAAGTATTCAGTAGCGGTTTAATTTCACACTTACATCAGTTGCCTTTGAAATTTTAATTATTACGACCCTTTTTTGCTTCCATAGTCTTCTATTTGATCTCACCAATCTCAATAGCCTTAGTTGCATTTATCAGTTTAATGAGATTTGCCATAAACTGGGCCTGTTCACTGGCAACCATCATGACACCCCACGGGTCTTCAAGGGTTCTCTGAAATGAAAA
Source organism: Chelmon rostratus (assembly GCF_017976325.1). Classification (NCBI taxonomy): domain Eukaryota; kingdom Metazoa; phylum Chordata; class Actinopteri; order Chaetodontiformes; family Chaetodontidae; genus Chelmon; species Chelmon rostratus. The sequence continues at coordinate 15,393,346 of NC_055668.1, read as the reverse complement.
TAGAAAGTAGTTGAACATATATTATTGTATTGTCTGACTAAATGATAAACAACATATCCTGGTGCTCCTCACTGGTTGAAGCTGTGCAGTGTTCTCTGGCTCTGTGTCGCCCTCTAGTGGTCAGAAAGTATACTGCTTGGATCCTGAAATTATTTACAGTGGTACATTGTATATCCTTTATGAGTTTGTTGTTGGTGTGTAGAAATTAAAGATAGTAGAAGTTAAATATGACACAGATTAAACAAAATCGAATTCTGAGCAGGTACGTCTTCAGCTGCTTTGAAAAAGTTTCCAGAGTGTTGGCTGATCTTAAATCCAGTGGCAGTCAGATCCAAACTTTAGAAGCACCAAACTTCAAAGTCACAATTAGTTTTCAGCCTGGAGCACAGGACGGCCAGCCAGGCTTCAACTGACTTCCATAACCTGCTGGTGGCTTCAGCATGTTGATAAATGCTGGCAGGTGCCTGCCGTGCTAGGCTAAAGGTGATCAAAAGAATTTCAAATTTTAAGATACCTAACTTGGGGGCAACATGGGCTCTTTTGGTTTGCCCGATCAGAGGCCGAGCAGCGTCGCCGGTTGTCTTACCAGTTTGAGTTTGGTGAGGACTGGGTGCTCCCTCAGTGAGTTGTTAACAACATACTGCAGCACAGAGTCGCTCTTCCCTCCGCCGTGGCTCTTCCCAATAAAGGCAGACTTTCCCACACCTGACCGACAAGAAACAGCAGCTACCATGACCACCAATCCAAGAGCGTCTGTCACCCTCCAGATCATAAAACCAGCACCTCATACCTGTCAGTACGACAGCAAGTCCGATGCAAAGCAGCACTTTAATATCTGTCGCCATTGTGTTCTGGGCTCTTCCTGGCTAGAGAAAGGTTGGACAGCTTTAGTTTTAACCCACTGAATCTCTCTGTCAGGCCTTTTTCTTGTACAGTGTTTACTTTGCTTGACCTTTGAGAGGGAGGCTAAAGTTATTGATCTGGATGAGAGTATATTGCAAAAGTGGGAGTTTTTGTAGGACACACAACCTTATTTTTATATCAAACAGAAAGTTAGTCTTTTTTGAGGGATATTATCTAAAAAACAATGAACATACTTACAATAAAATGATTAATTCACTAAAAATGCTGAAGCCGTGAATCTCACAACACCTCAGATATTCTGCCAGTTGTTTTGCAATCCAAACAAGCACTTTGAACTGTTTCATCTGCGTATGTTGATCTCACAGCCTTCCTGAATTTATATTATTACTCAGTGCTATGCCGCAATTCATGAGTGAAAGGTAAACAGGGGTGTATTTCATAAGACATCACTTTCCCCGCTGCGGAAATTCCTGCTCGAGAAGATCAAAACCACGAAACTCTCCCATTTCGCTATGTGGTAAAAATGGCACAACCTTTGCTTTAAATTGTTTTCAGCTGAGGGAAGCCAGACTCCAACTCTCTGCTTCTGTGTTGATTAAAGCTTTAGAAAGTATCCAAAAAGTGTCTAGAATTTGGTTGGATGGTTGTGTGTGAGTGTACATTTCATTATGAAATAACACAGATGTGTCTGTCTCATTCATTTTCAACACCTCACTGTCCATCACTGCTACACAATCCTGCCTCCTAGTGGCAGCACGACGATTTGTTTGTTTATTTCCTGCTGTGGTCCTCTGTGTTTTGCTCAATTTACATCTGTGGACATGTGGAGGTCCACAGCAAAGCGTGGAGAAGTTAGCAGCTACAGTTACTGTTTGTGAGCAAAAATCAGAGAGAAACCCCTGAAACCTTTCCTGATGGCACAGATGTAAAATCCACTTTTTGCTTGCGCTCGTGCAGTTCAGAGCCAAGTTTTTCCCACTGTCTGGGATTCAAATTTTAGCTTTGCTGAAAAGAAAGTGAAGCCTCATCCAAACGCTACATGTTCGCACGTATTGACTAAGATGTTTCTGAGAACAAAGATTTAAACTCCTGAAGTGAAAAACAGGTGATTTTTGATCAGCCAGTCAGTGTCTCTGATGTCATTTGTAGTGGTGGAGTGTATCTAAGTACATTTACTTAGTACATGTACTGTACTGAAGTACAATTTTAAGGTACTTGTGTGACTTTATGCTTTTACCCCACCAGCCTTTATAACTTTTTAGTTAGTGGCTACATTCAAGATTCAGATTAGATTACAAAAATTTAAACAACTAATAAATTAGGATATATTACTCTAGGTTACTGTAGATTAGCCTCACCTTTACCGGCTGCAACATTAAAGTGATGAACACGTTAATGCACCAGAAATTATAAGAGAAAAATATATGATTCTGAAATGAGCCATCTTGTATAAAAGATGCTTCTACTTTAAGTTTATTTAATTCTATTTATTTTTTGCTTTCACCTAAATTTGAATGCATGACTTTTACTTATAAAAGAGTATTTTTACACTGGGGATTGACCACTTTTATATAAGTGAAAGATGTGAGTGCTTCCTCCACCACTGGCCGTTTGCACCAGCAGCAGCTGGCCTCATTTCTCTGCACGTGTGCTACTGTTCCAAACATTAGCATTATTGTCACTTTGTGCTCTGTATGGTAAAGGAACTGGACACAGATACAGAGAGAAAGGCCAACGTGAGCACTTCATCCTGTCAAAAGACTACAAGAAATCGAGGAGACAGACAAAAATGTAAGAGCGAAGCCTGGAAACTCATATGCACAAGTGATGGTTTTCAGGTGTTTTGCAGGAAGTATCCAGCTCCTCCTGTCAAAAGCGATTTAACATTTAACATTTCCTCTGAGCTCAGGCAAAGTTTAATGAGCAGCGTTTTGTCACCAGCCACACTTTAAACTCATCCCGTCTCGCCAACTCCAAAACGGGAACGGGGAGGACGGTAGCCAGGAGTGTTCAAAAAGGGAGTTTTTGGGGACGTGAGTGGGATGCGAGGTCTCTCCAAGGACGCGGAGCTTCCTCTGCCTGTTCCCTAATTAAGAATGCGCGGATACAAACAAAAACACGACAAGAGCGCGTCAATGAAATGAGCCGTGACACCGAGTGTCTCTTAAGAGGAATGCCGGAGCTGTGACGAGGGGAGGAAGGGGATGTCTCGGAGCGTGCGCACGGCGCTGCCAAGGTCCTCTCGGTGAAAATGAGATGCCGTGTTTTTCCACCATCCTCACCCTCCCTCCCTCCCTCTCTCTCTCCAGCTGCTCCAGGCCTCTGCTTATGTGACGCTAATTGTTTCTGCTACTTGTGCCAAGTACCTACTCTTCCCCAGCACATTCTACAGACAGGCCCTGGTCCCTCAGCTGCTTTTTGTGTCTGTTTAAGGCATGAAAAAATGTGCGCTGCCATCTGCAGCGAGCGCGCCACTGTTCCTCCTCCCGGCCGTGACTGTCAGAGTGCCACAATGATCCACATTCACACACTCTCTCAGAGGTGGAACAGAGAGAGAGAGAGGGAGGAAAAACAAGAAAAGAAAACTGACACATACAACTGCTAATATGAAACAAAATAATTCAAGAGGTTCCTGTTTTGATGCATTTGGGGTGCGGGAGGGAAGACACTGTACGGCTGCAGAAGAAGAAGAAGAAAAGGCTTTTAAATTGTGCAAACCATGCAGAGAACAAATGCAGATTTAAAAAATCAGGTCCGCCAAAACGTGCTTTGTCTTTGATTCAAGCGTTAACTAGGGACTCCTGGAATACAAAAATACACACATTTAATAGTTTCTAGGCCTCACCAGTTCATCCTTCTGCATTTCCCCTTCAGTACCTCAATGTAAACAGCAAGTGGCAGTGTTGTTTAGCTAATCCGCAGCCTGCCTCTCTGCGCAAACACCGGGCACAAAGAGCGCCAGGCCTGCGCTCCCCTGGCTGGGAACTGGCATCACTTCACTGTTGCACTGACCTGTGACGCGGGGCGCGCGGGGCTGCGCGTGCTGACATGCTTGTGCCTCCTCGTGGCTGTTCCATCATATGTGTGTGTGTGTGTGTGTGTGTGTGTGTGTGTGTGTGTGTGTGTGTGCGTGTGTGTGTGTTTTATCACAGGGCTTTTGGATGCACTCTAATAGCAGCACTCAGTTCGGCGTCGTCGCGGCAGGCAGATCAGCGCGCATGAATATTAAGTGATGCTAATCACAGTGGAGAGGCCAACGTCAAAACGACTGACAGACATTTCTCGGCATTCAATTGACATCCTCAGATTTGTCCTCCCGCTTGACAGCAGCGTCTCGCGACGTGACAAGTCTGTTTAAAGCTTCCGGAAGAGGCTCGCATCGCGCGCGCGCGCTGACACCGATTCTGCTCAAACTGGGCCAGTGTGCAAGACCCAAACGAGTGTTCCTCCACACACACACACACACACACACACACACACACTCAAAGAGCATCAGTTTATGTAGGCCACTTGGAGAGTTGCAGGATGTAGATGAGGAAATAACAAACATATTGCCCCAAAAACTGCTTTTCAATCATGGGAATCAGGATTTATAGCCGCTGCATTAGACTACTGTGTATTTTGGAGCGTGAGTGTCGAGGATAAGCCACTCAATTCATTATCATCCTCTCTTTGTGTATTCAAGCCGTGCAGAACAAAACAGAGGATCTGCTTCGAAAAGGGGGGGGGGGATAAAATAAAATAAACAGAAATGAATGACAGGTGCGGTTGTTTGACTTTCAAATCACCCAGGCATCTATACTATTAACCTGGCGTGCAAATAAATACAGAATTCAATTTCCATGGAGTCACGCGATAAGTTGACAGTCCTCAAAAAGATCAAACAGGCTGCTTCAGGGCACGTGAGCCACAGCGAAAAAAGCCTTGGGTATATGAAAGGTGTTGACACCTTGAGCAAGCCACAAAAAGAGACAAATGTCATATCCCGAGAAACAATTACTGGGTGAACCACTGGTTTTAAAGCCAGCAGGTCTGCCAGCTGTATCACTCTGCATACAGCAGAGCTGCTCCCACGACACCTCGCCGTGGTTGTCAGTCAACGCCAGAGGAAAGGCGCTCTGTCTTTGTGGCAGCGCCGGATTCTTACATTTTAGCTCTCTTTCACACACTCTGCATCCTTCTGGTGTTTCGTGTGCAAAGGCGACCCCTGCCTCAGTTTCTGTCCTGAGCAGCTACATCCTCCCCTCCTTTTACTCTCACTCTCATCTGACTGCTGTGTCCCGTTGTGACCGCACTTGAGGCACTAACGATAATGTTATAACCCGGAACAATTTGCCACGGCAATCAGACTCACTTAATTGAGTTGATTATGAGCCCTCTGTCTGAGATGACCCCTCCGGACTTGGAAAAAGGGAAGGGAGAGATGGAGGGCGTAGATGCAGGGATGGATCTCCTCAGGCGTTCCATCACTGTGCAGGATTCGCATGGGATATGACTGTTGGGAGGCACGAGCAGAGGCGTGTGTGTGTGTGTGTGTGTGTGTGTGTGTGTGTGTGTGTGTGTGTGTGTGTGTGCGTCCGTGACAATTCTTCATGTGTGGGGTGTTGGGAGATGGCGTGTTGGGAGAGCAGACCTTCAGGGAGGTGTAAAGGAAGAGAGGGGTGGGACAGTGGCTGGAGGAAGAGGAGGGCTTCGGGGAGGGAGGGGGCTCGGGCTCTGGGTTTGAAATCACAGCACACCCTCTGTAATAGACCCGGACACACACCACATCTGAAGTTAATCCAATCAAGACAACACACACAAACATAAGGTCAAGAGCAGCTTGTATTAGCGCGATGATGTCAGGGAGAAGTGGTGTAGTTAATTGACTTTCAGCATGTTTAAGAGAGATAGAGCTGAAGGAAAGCAGAGGCTCTGCAGCAGATGTAAAATAAAGGCCAGATGAGTCTTTTATTAGCAGGTTGAAATCAACATTTGAGAGTAGCTTTAACCATCTTTCTGTTACTTACTGATTACTTAGAGCAGCTGCTTGTGACGCCTTAATGCAAACCAATATATTTGCAACCCCTCATGGCTACAGCTGGGCATCGAACATCAATGCTCTTTTGCAACAGTATTGAAAAATGTCAAATAGCAAAATGCTTGTTATTATGTTTACTTGTTCTTTGATCATGTAGTTTAAGTTTAAATCAAAGTTTTAACAGTTTTAAGCTGTTTTATTTCAGTAAAGTTCTTCTATAGATGGAGAAATTATTTATGTTCCACAAAATGGAACTTTCATAGAAAAATTACATATATTAGCCAGCCCTGCTCATCACAAGCTGCATGAAGCTAATTCAGCTGGAGGCTGATTTTTCCTTCTGAGAATCATTTTAGCAGGTTTGAAGACATAAACTTTGCAGACGTAACTATAAGATATCTCGAAAGAACTAATTAAATATTAGAAAAAAGTATTTAAAAAAACACAATTTTGTGGATGAGAGATTTGTTTTTTTCTTCTTGGATTCAGCTCGTGTGGTCTGTGCTCGTGAACACTGGGAACCATCGGACTAAAGCACAGGCAGACGGGAAACAATTCAAATTAATGGCATAATTCATTCTAAATAAGCGAGAGCTGCGATTATCCGTCGCGTGTCATTTTGCCGAGGATGCTGTGCTTCTCTCAGCTCTGCACTATCCTCGTACACAACATGCTGCTTTAGCACTTATATTAAAAGTACATAAAACGAGTTAGGCATCTCAAATGCGGAAACATTTGTTTGGAACGTAACAGGGCGATAGCTGTGCTGAGAATTGTCCTGTTTCATGTACAGTAAGACAGGACACACTAATAAGGGACACAGAGCGCAGTGCTGTAATATCTGGGGATGGAAAGCAAATGTGCTTTTGAGAGCCAAGCATACTGGTCCCTTTCATAGGCGACTTGGTTCCACCCATGATCGAATGCAACATTCTAAAAGGACTATTTACTCTTTTCATTTCCTCTTGTGTATTACAGACGAAGGAGCGTGTGGCTTGCTGTATGAAAACAGGGCCTGGCCTAATGTTGCATGAAGACCATGGTGAATTCATATTGATGGGAAAGCAGCCTCTGAAGCCCAGCAGCCATGATTTTTTCATAAGCCACCGGGAACAAGAAGTCAGTCAGCTGACAGGTGCTAACACCGCCAATTGTGCCGTGGATAAGAGATGGGACGTGGAGAAAAGAGGGAGAGAGAGGGAGAGAAAGGAAAGGCAACAACCGGCTCCTCTTTTCTAAGCACTTCTGCGTGCAGAATGTGTACGTGCTGCTGCGTTGTGTGTGCTCCCTGCACCCTGTTCCCTTCTATAGCTGGAGAGGATTTTACGGAGGAGACTGTGTAAACACCAGAATGCATGTCAAATATGATGAGTCTTGATAGCTGTAAAACATACCCAAGGACTGCTCCTCACTTATTATCTACAACCAGAGCCCTGGAGCTATGTCTGCATCCTTCTGCCTTCCCTCCACGCATGTCGCGCCACAAGTCCCTCTCTGGAAAGCATTGATTATTTTGGCATGAGCCAGGGAGAAGGAGAGGTGTGATTTCTTTTGTGTTTCCTCAAGAAAAAGAAAGAAAAAAAATCAGCAAAAATAAATATTTTTGTGCGCATGGTGCAGCCACAAGAAAAATATGAGCACATTGGGAAGAAATAAAGATGATGGATTTGCTAGCTGACGTGTGCGTATGCTTGTGTGCCTTGTTTGTGTGTGTGTGTGTGTGTGTGTGTGTGTGTGTGTGTGTGTGTGTGTGTTTGGGCTCTGCAGAGGTTTTGGCTGCTACAATTGGTGCATTGTTTTTGTTCATGTGAATGTCGTTTTCTGAACTCTACATCTAGAATACTATCATCTGTGTGTAATTGTGCGCCTCTGTTGGCTGTGTCTCTGAGTGTACAGTATGTAAAAGAGGCAGGAAGAGCGCGCGCTGGAGAGAGCGACCGAACCTGCAGGCAACGCGAGGCCCCGGGGAACCACTTCAGACTGCAGGCAGAGGGACTGATAAGGCAGCTAGCCATTCATCAGGCCAAATGAAGGCAGTAAAGTTGACTGGAGGAGCCCAGGCATCGCCCCAGGATGGCGGCCGGCGTCTCGGTGGAGACCTGTGAGTAACACATGTGAGCAGACATGCATGCATGTGCATACACTCACAACTGGCTGAAGGATGGGGCAAGGTAGCAGGATGAATGGACTGGGAGGAGGTGCAGGATTCAGGACTCAGGCTCTGGAGAGCAGGGGGGTAGAAGCGTAACAGACCTCCTGGAACAGAGGCCCCATCTCCTCAGAGCTACACCCAGCGACGCAGGCTCCTGTCTGGGGTACACGTGGCTGGCTCCACTCAGAAAACATCCATCAGACAGATATTACTGCAATCCTTAGGTGATACATTAGCTCGGGTGCCAGGGGGACAGTGTGTGGCGGTGATGGAGCTCCCTGCCGGTGTCACAGGGGCCTCTCAAAGAGAGAACTGCTGCTGCTCGGCTCAGTGCGGCTAACACTTTCCTGCTTTATGTCACAGTTTGAATTTATTCCATAGTAATGCTCTTTGTATTTTATTCTTAATCACACTACCCAGAGGATGGAGACATATTTCCACTGAAGAAAGTGCCACGAAGTTGCACACTTATGAAAGCAATACATTACTTAAGCACTTAGGCCAGCCAAAGAGGAGAGATGAAGCTACTTTAGAGTGTTCCTGGTGTGTTTATAAGACTATATTAGTGTCTCACTGGTGCTTTGATAGAGCTTGTACCATCAATTTGCACAAAGACTCTATCTTTGCTTACATAAATCCCACCTCAGGGTTATTATGAATCTGATTTATTTGCTCCGCTTATGTTTATTATTGTGTTTTATGGTTTATATTCTGTGTTAAACGCCATCAATAGGACTGTGGAGCACGTGTGTCTCATCCTGCAAGGGATGAAAATGGTTTATGGAGCTGTGAGTGCCAATAAACAGGCAGCCACAGCCTTTCGGATGTACATCTTTAATGTTTTATGCATGATGAACTCAATAGTTTAGCGCAGGTTCAAGGCCAAATGGTAAGCGCTGACAGGACTTCCCGAAGGCAGCTACACACTGCAGGCGCAGGACAGAGATTGAGCTGCGTGCTTGAGAAGGGATCCTGTCATATTTCGTTGTTCTGTCCGCATGTGTACCTGCCAGACGGACGGAGCGGAGCAGAACCACAAGCCAAACAGAACGTCAGCGTTTGGCAGGAGAGGCCAGCAGCTCCTCCTCCACCTTCTGCGTCCAGTTGCGATCCGGTCATCTGGACACAGTCATCCTGATGTTGTCTGAAGCGTGGTGTGGGAACTGCAGGCCGCGTAAGTGATCTGTCTAGAACGAGATAAAAAGCAGACGGTCCACCCAAGGACAGCAGGACAGATTGATGTCATCACCAAAGCAGCGCACGGTGACACGCTCGCCTCAAAATGTTGCAGGCAATGATAAGAAAATAAAAGCAGCCAGCACGGGGCTCTCTTTTAATAGATCGCCGCCCAGTCGATCACGATATCGACCATTGGGAATACGCCAGGGTGCTGCTCTCTGTTGAAAAGTTCCCCTGCTGGAGTGCTCTGCATGACTAACCAGCCAAACGTGTACTGTAGAATGATAATTTGTCACCTGGAGTTGCTATAATTAACCAAAGGTAAGCAAACAAAGCAGATCATTAGAGCCATTGTTTGTACTGGGAACAGCCATGTTGAGCTCTGGCTATAATGTGCGTTTCCTCTACTAATTTCACAATAACTCCTGTCCTTTGGCTGCTAGCATGAATGTAACTGGTACCACCCTAATGATTTAATCACATTTGTAACTGATGGCTGACGCCTCTTAAATAATGAGTTGCTTCCTAATAAGGTGTCAAGATGAATTAAAGAGCTACAAAAAAAAAAAAAAAAGCAAGAATATGCACCAACCATAAGGATTTGGCAACCTGGAAACATGAATGTTGTCCTTTGGCTTTCTGTTGATCAATAAAGAATAAATGCAATTAAAAAAAAAACAACAACAAACCATTAGCTAGAATTTATGGATTATTAGAAGCAAAATGGAATGCAAATTCTTTTCCCAAATATCTACCAATAATAATATGCAATACACTAACGGGACTGCCATATCACTTCAACTTTTTTTTTTTTTTTTTTTGCTTCAAGGCCAGGTGAGAATGCTCGGCTCCATCATAATTCACAGACCCAGATTTCACAAAGTTTATATGCCAGGTGTAAATGAGAGAATGTGTGGATTTCCTTGTGTTTCCACCCCAGCGCCTGTCTCTGCTGTGAGTCTTTGATAGCTGTTACACTGTGAGACAGACAGGCCTGTGCCAAGACGATGGCATCAAAAAGCCCACGATTGACAGCTACTGACAGCCATCTTCCTCCTAAACACACTTCAGGTCCCCTGCGCGCCCCCCCCTCCTCTCCGCCTTTTCTCTCTCTGTCGGGGGAAATTGAGGAGACTCGGAGATAAAGAGAGGGATGTCGTAAACTGGCACCTGTCATCATGTTTTGTTTTGGTCAGGGCACAGAGAACATTCGTAAAGTTTTAAAAGACATTTTGAAGGATTTTGTACTTTCACAGCTCCAATTTGAATCTCCAGGTGATGCACTCAGTCCCTCCCACTGGTTCACGCCGCTTTTGGCCGTCAGGTGACGGTTAAGTGGAAATGTTTGTGTGCGGGAATTCTCACGAGCACCCGGGCTGACATTTTTCCATGCGAACAAATCAAACAGTAATTAATTTTTGACGTGAATTTGGCTAAATATGCTGAGACAAAGTATTTACTCGAGATATTTAGCCTCCTTAGTTTTGTTTTCCAAGACATGCCACCTCGATGTGAAATGCTGTCACCGAGACTGAGACGCCTGACGTGAAACACAAAGAAAGCGAGGTCTTTGGCAGGCAGATATGCACAAGCACACACCACTCTAACACACACACACAAAAAAAAACTGCATTCACGTGCACAATTCAGATTCGCACAAATGGCACGCCGCGTTCGAGCACGCGGATAAACACGAAGGCACCTGGATTTCTCAGGTTGTTGCCGTGTTTCATCAGCTTCAGTCGGAGCCAGTGTTTCCTCACCGCGCTCAACCTGTAGAGCCATTATCTCCTGACACACTTATCCTCCTCTAAATGATTTCTCTTCATCTTCCGCAAGTCCCCTAATCAAAGTTGAAAGCTTAATGCCATTCAGAGATCCCACTGCTTTCAGCTGCATTCACTGTCATTATGAAAATGAATGGCGGCAGCTGAGAACTCAGATGTTCTTTCACATCATGACGCAGAGTCTCTTAATGTGTCTTGTGATCTCTGCCGTTGCCGCCTTTGACTGAAGGCCTTGGTCGGGGACTCGACTAATCATGTTACACATCTCGCACGTTACGTTTGGTTTCTATATCTGCTCCGCGTCTCCCTCGCTCACCCGCTCTCCGTCTCACGAGCGTACGTGTTGCTCATCGAGATCATTAGTGTATGTTGAAAAGAGCGCAGACAGAAAGGAAATCTAAAATTTCACTCAACTTGAAGCCGGTGGTCTCTTCGTCTAATGACAGAACACTGGCTCCGAGGAGTCTAATAAGACGGGAATTGTCACGTTCCTCATTGGACGGAGGAGGGGGAGGACTTGAGGTAAATGTCTCTCTGCTCTGGAAACCTGGCATGGATGTTCACAAATGTTGCTGCACGTCGGCACCGCCAAGACAAAAACAATCTCCAGTCGCTGAAAAAAGTGAAGCGACTGACTTATCTCGAGCTGTTATCTTCAAGGTATTTACTCGTTTCTGAAGTGTTCTGCAAATAAGATCATATTGCACTGAAGCAGCTAAAATGATCTCAATGTAAGCTCAGCGTGACACGTAATTAGTTTCTGACGTCGTGTTTTTTTTTCCAGCGGAGGTGTTGATGTTTCTCTGCAGCACTCTGTGAGTTTGTCTTTGGGTTGTCACTCCTGGAGAAACTTCTGCACGGTGGAAATTTATTTAGGGAGACTTTTTATTGAAAGAACCTATCACCAGCTGTATTTTTCAGAGTTATCTCCCAGATGTGCCATCGTGAGGACGGGGTGACATCTCCATCTCACCCCTAATCCGCAGCCGTCTGCTGGGCGCGTTTGCTTTAGGTTTTATACGTGTTTACAGAGAAGGTAATTACCTCTTTTAGACATGCAGCTGTTAGAAAAACTGATTTTATGGATCACGGCCATTGCCAAAAAATGCAAGCACCCTGGGCTTAATTTGTCCATTATTAAATCATAATTACATTTTCTTTGAAGCCATTAGCTACAGGGGGTTTAGCAATCATTTTGTGTTAGGCTTCTAACTTTTTCTGTGTTTTTCCACAGAGAAAAAAAATAATAATTTAAATCTCAATGATGTGTCTGGATTCTTTCCCCCAATTTAGCTAACAAAGTGCAGAAATGATTCATGGCAGATGAAGGCATTCTTCATAATTAGATTACAGCTTGATGGACTAGAATTTATTATGAAGACACATACACAGAGCCTCTGATGCAGTTTTTCTCCACACTTCCTCTCTTCCCTCCGACTTCATCGGCACATTGCTCACTCGTCTGTAGTCAGCTGCTGGGTCAGGTTACCAAGTCGCGCTAAGACATTGTTGCAGCAAATTAATGCACGAGCACAGATGGGCCAGCCTCTAAGTGATGGCCACAATATGCATTTGCCTTTAAAACTTAAAGGGGGAGTTTAATTTATCGAGGGTGTCACATGGCAGGAGTGAGTAATTATTCCCAACACCCCTGTGGACCACAGTGGTTAATGTATTCCAGGGCCCTAGGGGGAGCTGTCAGGAAGAGGGCACCCTCGCTGCCGCTCTGCTCACTGGCCATGTTGGATGGTTCAAGATTCAAGATTCTCAACACACAACTGCAAATCACTCTCCGAGGGTATGTCATTGGGCTTTTTTTCCCCTAAATCTATCGCCTGGTTTTCAATTTTTGCAGCTCTGCATCACCAGTAAGATGCAGTTTTTATGTTGAATGTCTTAAGCAGAGGAAAGTAACTGGCCCGGCATTTGGTTTTTAAGGCAACAGCAGATTAATACTGAACAGTTAAATATTATGTTGGATTATAATGAGAGTAGCGTGAAATGATATGCTTATTTACTGCACGTTTTAATGATGACACATAAAATTTGGTTCAGTCAGTATGAATTAATTGTGACCCAACAATGCAGAATGTCATTTACAAGAATGGCAAAATATGCTAAGGTCGCGTAGTCTCACCCCACTATTAAACCTTACAATTCATGCACAAACAGTCTGAGGCTTAAGTCAGTTATTAGTACAAAACAAAACCACTAAAACGGCGACATTGTGGCAGTTGCGTGAGCACCATTTACAGCACTACACATCAAACAAGCAAGACTATGACAGTGTGCAGCCCAGGGGATATTTTATTCACCCTTTCCTCTCATATCTATTACTTGATATTGGCAGACACACCCTGAAACCCAATATTTTTAACCACCTAAAAGCTGGAGGACAATTTAGGAAAACAACCAACAGAAAAATGATACGACCAATATGATTGTGGCCTGCTTACTACACTTCAGTGGCTCGGGCTAGGCCTAATAAAGCTGTGGCCGGCATTTCTCAGATAACCGGAATCTCCTCAGTAAACTGTCTTTCAACTCTGTCTTGCGTTTCTTGGTAAGATCCTTCTTAAGAGCAAGTTGAATTCAATGAGCAGAAGTGGAAAACTATCCTGGAGCACCTGTTTGGGTTTATCCACCCCGTGCAAGGTCATCTGGAATTACACCGCTTAATTCTCCAAGATGAGGGTCGGGAGAAGGGCTGCTAACAGATGCACATCCGCCGTCCAGTTCAGGGGGTAGCTGACGGTGGCGAAAATGTCAGCGCGGGCCCTGTTAGTGGTAGGGATGGTGGATGAGGAGGCACAATGGCTGCTGGCTTGGTGGTAACGCTACCGCTTGCTCCTGCTTGATTGCCAGAATCTACAAACTGCTAACTGTGGCTACTCCTGCTGCGTGACCATCCTCATTAGGGAGCTTTTCCTGTTGCTGAACCACTTTCTTATGTCCATTTCCGCAGAGAAATGAGATTGCTAATACTTCAACCAAGCAGACACTGGCTGAAGTGAGGCATCATACTGAGCCAGATCTGCTCAAGGCGTGTTTTCATTAAACACTTTCAGCACAGTACCCTTGAAACCGGTTCTTACGTGCACCTTAACCCTTGATCTGCTTTGCGTATCCACCACAGACAGTAAGCGGTGCTGTTGCCCGGTCTTCTGGGTTAAATCCTGCCTCAGCTTGAACATAACCATTCTAATGAAGTGAACTCACCCGGACTGCCTGGTGGAAATGCAGATACTTATCCCTGCTTGACAAGCACCACCAACAGTTGCTAGATGGTTCTCAAACGCAGAAGAGACGATCAGAGAGGTTTTTAGCAGGCTTGTTTTTGCACACCTGCTTTTTCACACAGGGAAGCGATTAGAGATTTGCTGTTGGTTTTGAAGTCTGAGCCATCAAACATTCGTGTTTATCACTTGAGAAGACCATTGTTTTGTTGACTTCCTGTCTGCCGTTCAGTGTGAGCTTCTGACAAAAAGTCATTTCTTGTCTGAGCAGCTGTTGACAATAACTTATCAAGCAGGAGAATACAAGCGCTCCGTTTGATGTCAGCATTGTTTGGGGGAGAAGGTCAGTAACTGGGTCAAACTGTGTTTACAAATAGGTCTGCTTCTCTTGTAACACGCTTAGAGTGCCAAAAAGGTGGATTTTAGTGCTCGATATAGAGGTTCAGCATTTTTGATAGATTTACCATGTTTGCTTGGCCATAGCACCTATTGTTTAGAATTGTTATGCAATTATCTTTTCACAAGGTTAAAGTTGCATCATCACTGCTGTTTTTCTTTTATTTATTAGTAAATCAAATGTGAATGAGTGCTGAAAACCTGCTCATAGACATGCATTCACAGATATTGCTGTTGGCTTCAGGGTTCACGGCGTTACCGTGCTGGTTCTCTCTCTCACAGACAAAGTTAGCAACTAGCCGGTGAACAGCATTTAGCATCTTGAGAGCCAGATATTTCCCTCAGGAGTTGGCGGAGAGCAACACAGAGCTAAAAGGAGAGTGAATATTAGACTTACATTCATCACAATGTCAACGAATGGTGATGTTGCTCCGTATCAGCTGGATGTGAAAATTGGCGACTGCTTGCATCCCGTATCAGCTTTAAAGGTGATGATATGTCTGCGTAGTGTTGACAGAGGGTGTTCCACTGCCTCAAAGCAGTCAAAAACACCACCCACAAGACTGCACAATCATCATCGAGATGAGCGTTAACATGCAGACTGCATAGATGGTGATGGACCAAGTTATTCATTCATTAATTAACTTTTTGATTAATAGCGGATGGGTTGCAGGTGAGTGAAATAATATATCATTAATGAGGAAAATATTAATTACATTACCTGCTGTGATCCCTCACAGCAGAAACAATAGATGCGTCGGCACAGCAGTGTAACTTCATTGATTATTTAAATCTCTCGGCGCGTCGGCAGGTCCAGTCAGGATCTGATCTCACACACACACACACGCACACACACACACATACACAAAGTTCGGGTTCCTACAGCAAAATTGTTTGGAATAAAGCATCCTGATAAATACTGAGCTTGATTATATTCAGTTAAATTAAAAGTGTATTCCTGTTTAGTAACTTAGTTTCCAAAAGTTGTGAATCACCAAAACCAGAGTGGTCCTTGAACAGAGAGTGATAAATGTATCAAAAAATATTAAGCTAATGGGTCACCTAAAAAAAATGTAGGTGAACAACACCCTCAAGTGAGAACAGCAACTCCCAAAAAGCAGCAAAAAATTTGGGGACTTGTTGACTTTGTTGTCATAAATGCAGAAACATGGCGGACGACAGTAAGTGTTTGATTGATGGTAAGAAACTTTTTATTGATTCACATAGTGCATATCAATTTCTTTGATCTTGTGTAATTTATGATACGTCTGGTCTTCGGTTGTAACCATTGGTCGCTGTCCATGCAGATTAGACAGAAAAGTCAAAATACAACACATCTTCTTTGTTGTTTCCACATTACGACTTTAAAGCTCGTGAGCAGAGCGAAGTCGTAAAAGCAGCTTCTCAACTCCTGGAATGGGACCATCCGAGGAGCATGTGAACGCACTCGTAATCACCAAATAAATCAAGAGTCGACATGAACGGCTTTTTTCTGTTCCACGGCGTAATTGTAAGGTTTTGTACATTAACTAATTCAGCCGCTGAACGTCAGTCAGTCATGAGGTGACATGACAGCGTTGGGGGCGTTTGTCTGGAGATGCTTCACATCGCTTTCACAGGGTTAAAACAAAGTGTGGATTTTATTTCTAGCCTCGCACTGCCCATGTCTGTAGCTCCAAGACAAATAAGAGGCCGTGCTCTTTTAAACACCACTGATAATATAACCCGCCTTTTGCATCCATGAGAAATCTCCCATTATCTATTGACTCCGTCTCACCCTGTGTCTCGGTGACTTACGCCTCCCTCTAATTCCCATTACCAGGAACACTGTACCCTTATCACGGGAAACAATAAGCCACTTGTCAGCGCAGCTAGAAAATATGAGGAAGCGTCTGCCTGGTCCAGAGGAACTCATGACTCTGTGGTGAAAAAGCGCTCCGCCTCCCTCCTTCTGTCTGCCCTCCCTCGCTTCAGCCCTCCCCCTTTGCCAGTCCTCCCTGTGACCTCTGGGAAGGCGCAGTGGCAGCGGTGGCGTGGAGGCAACAGAGCAGCAGGGAAAATCTGATCATCAGGGGATGAGTCAGAAATTGAACGCCGCTTCGTCCATGGGGGGCACGTGCTGCAGTTTGGGGATGCACAGGTGGAAGAGAAGGGAGGGCTGCTCGGGTGGAGCGAGACACCGGCGCTTTCTCATCTTCCACCCCCAAATAGAAGCCCTGCTCCTGAGCCGTAAACCTGTCACAGAGATATGTCTATGTCGATGATGGCATCCGACTTTTTTTTTTTTCTTTCTCCCAGCCGCCCCTGTGCTGGGCTGTTATCTCCTTCCTCCCTGCTATGTCTCCCTGCTCTTTAAGACAAAGGGTAATAAAGCTATAAATTGTGTGGTCTGCGGAAGGTATGGACATTCTGTCTGGGAGACGCTGTAAGAACTGCCATAAAGCACCCTCAAAGTCATAGCTGAAGATTTACAGTTATTTAACATCCTCCTCTTCCCCTAAATCACAGTGATAAGAGAATTAAGTGATGGCTATAGGTTCTTTGTCCTTAGTCTATTGATTTTCTTCGCCCCTCAGAAGGATCCTGAACATTATAATTATTGAGCCCTGCAGTTTGATGCAGGTTTACAGAGTAGGAGAGGCGCCCTCGGTTCGATTCTAACACAGTTAAAACAAAAGGCACCCGTTTTTCAATTTAGTAATGGGCTTCCAATTATGCTTCATTTACCTTGTTTGGCCAGAAAATGGTTTTTCCAGGCCTCTGTGCTATAAACAGCTTCTTTGTGTGGTGACAGGACTGCAGTAACAGCTCCATTTACGTTGAATGCAGGGCCCCGCTTCTTCGACAATGATTCGCCCGCGCAGACAGAAGGGTTTTTTTGTCACGCGTTTTTACCATTAACAACGTATCTCCCGTTGTTTTCTCGATGCAGCGATCACCAAAGCATCTCCGCTGGATAAAAATCAAGATCAACTGACGAGCGTGGCTGTTTATCCCCGCTTTATGAAAGCTTTGCCCTCACTATAAACCCTGGGCCTGAAGACAGAGCACGATCTTCTGTCTGCGTGTGTTTTCAGATACGATACTTGAACAAGGCTCCTGAAACAGCAGGGCATCAATATGTATCATCCACAGCAGACTTCTAGACTGATCGAGAGGACAAGAATTCAGATTTATTCCTCCCGGAGTGATAAATAAACAAATCACTTGCACCTGTGATATGTCTCCATCTCAGAACAGGCGTGAGTCTGTTCAGAGGTTTGTGTGTGGGGGCATGTATGTATGTGCATGTGTGTATTTGAACATATGGTATGGCATATATGTCATTTTTGGGATCCTGGATCTGCCCACTTCAAACTGATATTTTATTTGTAACATGTACTCTTGTAAAATGCGATGTTAAACCAAGCCTAAAACTCCACACTGCACAGGGTAATGCAGTCTCCACATTTAAGAAGTCATGTCAACTTCGGCACTGTGAGCAAACAAAGCAGAGAAACAGAGGAGGTTTTATGTTTACTGTGATGGACTGTCTAGCCTGAGTATTTATTTTTTCAGGAAGAAAGAAAGAAAAGCAGCAAATGGCTCCTTCTTAAGGTAAGAAAATGTCATGTTTGTTGTGTGCAACGCCTCTGAAAATATGTATAAAAAGGGCAAACTAGATAACAGGTTTTCTCATGTTCCTCCAACTTGAGTGT
This sequence comes from Chelmon rostratus, assembly GCF_017976325.1. Classification (NCBI taxonomy): domain Eukaryota; kingdom Metazoa; phylum Chordata; class Actinopteri; order Chaetodontiformes; family Chaetodontidae; genus Chelmon; species Chelmon rostratus. Next base: position 15,375,014 of record NC_055668.1, on the reverse strand, counting down.
GGCTATTAAAAAACCAGCATGATAAAATATGATGGTCAAAAAAATATGAAATTAAATGAAACTTCTTCCCCAAAGTGACACCTGGCCTCACCACAGATAACATTGTTTGTCACCTTAAAGAGCTTCAACATTTACAAATGTTGATCTTTGTGGTTTTCATTTCTCAGGTTTGTGGCAGTGGCAGCCTATTAGAAATAAAGGAAAACACCCGTGTTCAGTGTTTTTTGTATTTGGTTTGGCTGAGCAGATAAATAACAAGCCCTCATACCTCAAAGATAGAATACTGTGCTTCTCACTGCTTTCCAAAAACCTCCATTTGACCATGACAAAAAAACATTCATATGTCCGTTTTCAGATCAAAACTGCACTAATCAGTATATTAATGATGGATAATGTGAAAAAGTGTCAGGATTATACAGGTGTTTTACTGTTTTGGTTCAATCTTTACCTGATCAATCTTCTTCAAGCAACAGGAAGCTGTTTTCAGCAAAAAGTCTCTGATAAACTGACCGTACACTACCTGCTCAACACAAGACAGACAGAGTTAGCAACAAGCCAGTGAACATGATGCATTTAGCAACTGAGGAGCCTGATGTTTCCCTCAGGAGTTGGTGGAGACCAAAAACAGAGTTAAAAGTTGAGTAAATATTGGATTTCCAGAGACCTGAATTCTAATGTTGCTCCATATCACTTGGTTGTGTAAATAGACATGTGCACCATATTAACCTTGTAAAATCATAATATGTAAAGTTGCATTTGTAGCTTGATATGCTACTTGTTGCTTATGTCACTTGACACAGGTTTAAGGTCTGGCTAAGTTTAGGCTACTAATGTTAGGGAGGGATTGTGGTCATGGATATAAGAAAGCAGTGTTGATTGCTGGTATGAGGTGAGATGTGCAGCCTCTGGTGTCATAGTCAGACACTTTGTACGCCCAAACTCCATTTAAGAGGTATAGTGCTGGAACTATGTTGCGCTTCTTCTGTCTTTTCATCCTGACAGAGAGAAGTCTGTGTGACTACAGGAGGTCATTTAACAGGAAACATAAACACAGGTCGTTTGAAGTGTTTGAAGAAGTGACAAATTCTGTAGATTTTATGGCAAAGACAGTCTCAAACTAGCAAATTCTGTAACACATGCAAGAGTGTGTATAAAGTACACACACATACACACTCTCCCTCTCTTTTTTGATTTTCTTTCTTTCACAGAAACACAAACACACGCACACACACACACCCACGCACCCCTCAAGCGCCACAGAGGTCCACAGCCCCACTTACCACTGCCTGACAGTTGGCTTCTTAACAAAGATGCAGGGAATATAATTAAATCATTTACCTTTGATACCCAGCCAGCTTTGTAATTAATTAATTCACCCAGGGCGTGCAGGAGTTGCATTCACCAAGAGACGCGGGAGGAAGAAAAAAGTCATTCTGCATACTTCGGGGACATAACCCGACACCGTGCCCTCCCTTTCTTTTGCACCTCGTCCACCGTGCTGCAGCAGCGTCCTCAGAGACGGGGAGTAAGGAAGTTAAGTGCTTCTCTAGTTGAAATAATGACCCTTTGCTGATGTTTAGGCCTCATCAGCTGGAGTGCCTGAGGCATGATCCTGTTGCAGGAGGACAGGCCTTGCTTGCACATCCCTTTCATTTGGCCTGACCTTTGCGGCGGCTGTGATGTGGGAAGGTGATTGCTGTCAACATCATCAGTGTCACATGGCACCAGAAATAGCCTCCGTGGAGATCAGCAGTACCTTTTGGAAGAGCAGGGGCATAATGAGCACATACAGGTCATGATGCAAAATCCAAATATCATGTCGAATGTTGCAAAGCCTTAGGAAACAGACACAAACATTAGTGACATTATGTCTATATGGCACTGCAATGAGTCACACATAATTATCATTAATACTATCATTAAGTTGTTTCGACTATCGCAAATCATTGTGTGCAGTGTCTGCCAGTGTGTTTTGTGTGCAGGTAGATTAAGCAAACAGACCTTGGTGGTGGGAATAAGAAAGGTTTTTGTGGTGTGTTCTTTGGGCTGTCTGTTAGTTGTTTGCCTTGGGTGTGTTTCTGCTGAAATCATTATCACATTTTTGCATTGGATCTGAGTCAGAGTACCTCTGTGGCACTCTGTGGCTGCAAGACGCTCAGAAGGCAGCCTGGAGCAAATTCTTCATTGTCATCATTGTGCCTTTCCAAGAACATCAAGCATTTGAATCAATGAGCCTTCATCAGCCATCTAATTTTTTACCCCTCCATATCGCTTAGCTACTGCACTGCCAGTCAAACAGAAAAAATACAGCGGCGTTGTTTTCATTATTTTTTTCTCTCTCTCGGTTTGTAAATTACTGCCGCGGCAAAGTTAAAAGCATCTGAAAACCACTTCTGTAAATTATTGTCGATAAATTGTAATGAATCATATGGACGTGCGAGAAGTTTGATTTATAATTTGAGGCTGACGGCTTGAGGATATATTGCCCCGAGAGCTGCCGGGAGGATTCGGTGGGCGCTGTAGGCACATTCATCATTCCATACTGAAGCCATTTTTTAGTTTGTACCACTATTAGGTCTTGTACTATTCTACCTATAATCGGAGTGTATACTGCCTCGTGACTGTCAGCCTTTCTGTTAGCTATAGTTTCTATAGTTTATATAATGTGGTTTCTTTTGAATCTGTTCTCTCAGGGTTTTTCTTTTCAAATGCACGGTGTGCCTAAAGCTGCCTTATATTATGCATTTTTCCATTCTGTTATTGTTTCTCATCAATTGAAGATGTGTATGGCTGGTTGAGGCGATACTAGTTTTTAACAACTTTGCACACAGTTACTGTAGTATTTTAGCTTAGTGGGTCAAAATCCAGGGTTCGGGCCCCCTTCAGTGGGTGACATGATAAATCTGAAGGATCATGAGATGATGGGTCTAAGACAGTTTTAAAACGAAACTGTCATGACCCATGCTGTGCACGCTGGCTTTTTGTTAAGTTTCCCCTTGTGTGTTGTCTTTGTCTGTTTTTTGTCACATCCTGTTTTATTTTGAAGGTTTATGTAATGTTTCTTTGTTTACTTCCTGTGTATTCCTTGTGATGGTCTGATGTGTTTCATCTGTGTGTCATTAGCGTTCCTGCCCTGTGTATATAAGTCTGTCTTCCCCCCAGTCTTTGTCGGGTTGTTGTCTTGTCACCTTGCTGTCTGCGTTTCCCTTGCCATAGCCATAGCCATAGTCCCTCAGTGAGTGTTATTTTGTTGCGTTATCATTGTTCATGTCTGCGTCTCTGTTAATGTCTGTGTTAACCCTCAGTTTGTCTGTGTTCATGTCTGTGCCGTGTTCCCTGTGAGTTTTCCTTTTATTGTAATTTCTATAGTCTAGCTTTGTTGTTTTGTTACTGCTAGTTATAGCTGATTGTCAGTTCTTTTAGATTCTTTGGTTTTGTTTTTGTTTTTTCAGGAGTGATTTTTGTTTCTGTTGTTTCGTTAAGGTTAAAGTTTCTTAAGGTCTTTGATAGCCGTTTGTTTCTTCCTCCTTCGGTAGTGTTTTCTGTTCTTTATTTTATACATTGATAGTTGTTCTTAGTCCTGTCTTTGTCTATAGTCCTGCCACGTTTTGTGTTAGTTTCTTGTGTTGTCTTAGTCTTTTCCCCTGCTCCGTTGAGTTTGCGTGTTTTGTGTTTATTCATTGTTTCCCGGTGTTGTCTTCGTTCTCTGTGCGAACCCATTTACCCTAGTGTATCTTTATTCATAGTTCCCTGAGTTTTGGTTTAGTCTGGTTTTCTTTGTGTTAAATAAATTCAACCCATAGTTCCCCTAAATTCCCACCTTCCCCGATAGAAACCATATTAGCTGTTTGGACGTGAAAACAGCTCCTTATTGAAGTTGCTAACACCTCATAGACATCTGAAACATGACAAGGAGCCTCAACTTCACACTGCTCTTTGTAGTAACAAACCAAAAGGGTTTAACAAAGACCTGTATAAGATTATCATAGTATAATGGTCTTTAATGGAAAATTTGAATCTAAAAAATAAACTATATCTGACAGATGAATGTAGTAGAACAAAAAGTAACATTTTCTCTGAAATGTTTTGGAGTAGAAGTATAAAGTAGGTTCAAATGGAAATACTTGAGTAAAGCACCTCAGAATTGTATTACAGCAAGTGCAGCACTTAAGTAAATGTACTTAGTTACTTTCCACCTCTGATAATCACATATATGGATATATTTCAAGTTCTTCGCAATCTGTGAACCACTTCAAACCGATTGAGCCGTGAATAATTAGCAGCACCATGTGATGGAACCCTGCTAGCGTGACAGCTATCGACCCCGAGAACCCTACAAAAGACGCTGTTTTAAAGATCTTTGACTTTATTTTCTCTGTTTGATTACAGTTGAACTGTGAGAGCTACAAGCATTTGTCTTTTAGAAGAGTACACGCTCCTCCACACAAGCCTCCAGGTCATGATATTGCATGACGGTTAAGAACAAGGACTTTAATGTCCTGTGGCCATGAGTGGACCAAGGACAGTGATATGGTGACAGTATTTACATCCCTCTGAGATCTAAAGAGCATTTACCCAAACCATATGTTGCCTTCATAATGGTTAGTGATATTTGTGTGAACGCACCCAACAATTAACGAGGGAGAAATGGGGCTGCCGTTAACCCCCGGGTGTTCCTTGGATGTTAACACCCCTCTCCCTGAACCTCCATCCCTCCCTACTCCCCTCATGTAACTCTCCATCCTCTCATCCCCCACCTCCATCCCTCTCCTTCCCCGTGCTTGGGGTCCAGTGGAAGTGATTTATCTTAGCGTGAAAAGACTTGTGATGACGCTGAGACAGGAGGCCTCGGGCCCTTGGCATTGAATGCTTCGATGGCGTTTGCATGAAGTTCACGGCCCCGGAGCCACGATAAATGTCAAGTGCAACAAACGTCCTGTAAATAAGACAGAGCACTGCCAGAGCCGCAGCCTGCTTATTGACTGCTCGAGCAGAAGCTGGTGTCTATGGGTCTGTGCGTGTGTGTGTGTGTCAGTATATAAACCCAACCTTATTCTCTCTCAGAATAAAAAGCAACAAATCTTGGATTTCATAGACACAGGCAATACTCTCAGAGCGGTTATGAGCTTTCCTCTGCAGGGGTTTTATTCGACAGCTATGTAAAAGTGAGGAAATGTTGAAGGTGAAGACCATAAATGTGTCATTAAAGAGTGTGTGTTCTGCGCATTGTTCAACACAAAATCTGCCTTGCTCCAATGTACATCCACAGGATGGCATTTGATTTTGATTGACATACGACAGAAAGCCGCTTGACATGTTTTTGCCTCTTTTTTCGAGCTAGTGGCTACTTCAAATCAAAATGTGCGCCCTTTCACACTTGATTTGTGACTATAATACAGCTCTATTCATCAATATGTTTCACAGATACACCTCCACTTTTAGGTCATGCTCAGTGCTGCCATCCAATGGATCCCAATTGGATTAAATGTAACTAAGAAGGTGCACTAAACTAAGAAAAAGACCCCTGATTTTCTCTGAACTCACCCAAACATACATCAGATCACAGTATTATAGGGATATAAATAAAGAAGCTTCTCAGGTGTGATAATTGTTGAACATTGTATGAAATTTCCAGTCCAGAGCATGGTGCATACAGTAGGAACTGCATCAGCCTCAGTGTAGTAGAGGACACACATACTTCTGCCATGTGCTCAACCTTTCTACACAAGCCCTCATGGCCTCAGGCCAAAAGACACATGTTGACCTTGGCTATAACACACACCATTGCTGTTCTTTTATTAAGCAACAGTCTCAGATAACGTCAGTCCACACTTCCCCTGCCTGTGTGTGCGTGTGAGTGTGTGTGTGTGCGGTACACCTTCAATTATAAAACTATGACATGAAAAAACATCTAAAAATTGCTCTTCAAAAGAAGACACCGAGCAGAGATAGAGGCTGCACCCCCCCCCCCTTTTTTTTTTTTTACCGTGATGACAAGGTGCCTTTATTTAATTCTGAGATGTCATTTGAGGACTTGGCGAAGTCATCGTGGGACTCAAGCGCATACTTCAAAGTATCATTTCATTTGATCAACCTCTCCTACTTCAGGAATTTCCCTGTTGGTTGAAAATGAGGAACAGAGCAGGAACAGGGCTTCACGCTATTAGAGTTATCTGGGGAAGTACAGTCCTGCATATATCACCTCCGCCGGTGTCATCCCCAGTTGATAAACTGCGCTTCCTGTCAGCGGAGGACACTGAAGGTTACGGCTGAGATTAAAAAGAACAAAACAACCTCCCAGCTGGAGTGGTGACACATTTTACCCGCTCATTTTGATAATTCGGAGGAGCAGGAGTATATGAACCCTTGATGAATCCTCCAGCGGTCCCCAAATATGGATGTAATGACAGCTTTTAACATATTTGAGACTTTCCACATGAGTGAGAGCATCCAAGCACGGGGACATGTGCTCACGCACTTACATCTGACATAAAACAGGCAGCAGTATGCAAACATTTGCCTACATGCACTCAGCTGATTAAACAGGCGCATAAATTATTGTTGCTTGTCATTTTTTTGATATAAATGCACTGAGTTGTTCCTCCCTCTATTGAATTGACTCACAAACATCACCGGCAGCACTCAAGAGTTGGTTCTGCCCAGAGAGCGTGGCCTGCTGTATATCCAACGCTCAACAGTGACCATAAGCTGCGTTTGTTCCCCAGCTCCAGACACACTGAGGCAATTTATGAGCCTCTGGCTGCAAGCTGATTAGAGCACTGCTTGTAAAATGTATTTTGGCATGTATGCAGGGTTTTACTGGCGCTCTCCCTGTCACACATCACCCATACATCAGCACTGAAAGAGAGAGGTAAAACAAGAGCCGCAGAGGGAGGGTGGCGGTGTCAGTGCCGAGGGAGGGCATTGTTTCATCCTCAAAAGCCTCCATTTTGGAAATGGTTTCCCTCAAACTGTCAGCGCCTCATATTTTTTAGGGACGAACACTAGATGAGGCCTGGAAAATTATCTTTTACCTTCACTGTCCTTCATGTTCAGCTTTAAACACTGCAGTGTTTGTTGTTAACATGGGTTCTGATGTGTGGATCGGAAAATTCTGAAATGTGTCCTTTGAAGGCCCAGTGTGCAGGATTTAGTGGAATCTAGTGGTTGGGTTGCAGATTGCAACCACCAGATTCTCCCTCGCCTCACCCCTTCCTTTCCAAGTGGGTAGGAGGAGGTGGCAAAACTCTGGACTACTATAGAAACATGGCGGACTCCATTAAGACATGAGGAGCATGTCATACACACATATTCTGTTCCACTTCTGCCATATTCTGCCAATATCCATATCCATCCATATCTTACACAATGGTCCTTTAAAACATCCCAGATTACTTTACAGCCCTCCACAAAATCAGTGTTTCCCATTCTCAGTAAAATCCTCTCGTCTTCCTCAACAAGTATTCTGCTGTTCTTGATTTTCAACCAGACAACACAAAGGCATGTGCAGCCATTCCCTGGCCTCTATCCAAAACCTGCCTGAGCGTCTCAGGAAGTGTCCATGAGCTCTGCTACCTGTCACCCAACTTTCAGCATGATTTGTGACAGCACCGTCTGACCAGAACAATTGCATTAACAAGCGCCGGAAGGCCCTGGCTGTCAGACGCCGCCGATGCCATGTGAGATCTTTATTAAATTACAATTACGAGACGACAAATCCTCTCATTGTTCCACCTTATGGACCGCGCTTGGACACGTGCCACTGTCACATGAGCACAGACTGAGTCATTTCTCAGGAGCGGGTCTTTACCCCTCTGGCGTCCTGTCCTCCATAGCAACAAACCTACTGGGAGAAATATGAAGTAAGCGCATGCTATGTCAAAGACAATTAGATTTGTAAGAGAAGCAAATTCATTTCCTCGGACATATTTCTGTGGTACCATTGTTCTTGTAGGCTACTTATTTTTGGTTTAACTTTCAAGTCAATTAGGTGAAGTATTTCCAGTCGTGGCTCACAGGCTTACTGGGACACTTGATTAGCAGTATTAGTAACACCTGTGCTTCTCCTGCTGCCAGGTCTAAATGTCTGCTGTGAAAAAGGTTTGTTTCGCAAGGCTTTCTAAAGCGTAAAACTGTGTGCGTGGCACAAACGAAAGGAGGACGAATGTTAACCGGTGTTGGGCCAAAACCAATCAAACGTGGGGAAATGCATCCTTTAAGAAAGGGGATGGTAAGAGGCTGTCTGCATGTTTTAAAGCTAGCTACAGCTAATTAGCTTCTTTAGCCAATTAATTAATTACCACACACCTTTCAGACACGAGACGGACGCTAGTTTATTGCTTAATATGTTGTTTTGCTCTGTATGACAGGTAAAGTTTGCCATGTGCTCTTTTAGCAACAAACTAAAACCTGAACTGCAAACATTGGAGGCCAGACAGCCTTTCTCACCACCGGCCTTGGAAGACATGGCGTTGCAGGGGTGAGTCCAGTCCAACAGCGATGGGTGAGTCAAATGTGTTCCCCCGTGGTCAAGCAAGGACACACTCATGGGGGACAACCAGGATTGTCCCATCAAGGTTACAGGCACGTTAAGTGGAGGTTAGACCATGTTTTCATGTTTCCAACAGCGTGACGTCTTACCGTGTTACATAAGTGTAAATACTTTAGTTGCAAACTTTACTTTTCAGGCTAAAGAAGCTAGTTGGCTAGCTAACATATAGCGAGCTCAAAGTTTCAATACGCTAGACCTGACTCTTTAAAATCTGATGAACTCACTCTGATGAAATTCAAAGCTAGACACTGAGATGTTCATTAGCAATATTGTCAAGCACGTCCGCTAGGTAGCATATAAACAATTACTCTGACCAAACCGCCTCGGTGCATTAGCGTTATTTACGACCCTCGTGTAAATATAAATTGAGGTGAATAGGAAATGAAGTCCTCTCTGGGGTGTCATTCAAGTCATGCTTGGGAGCAGTAATTCTAAGATGCAGAAAACAGTGCGTTCTGCATATGATAATGCTTCTGTGGCATGAAATATGCCTGATGCTTGGCGTGTGTGTGGGCCGAGGCAATCACATATGCAGAGAAGCAGCAAGCGCTGCGGCAGGATCAATAAAGTGCGAAGGATTTGGGATTTATGATGACGTCCTATCGATCAATTAGGTGCTGACTGTTTGAGGCACTCAGAGGTGCCAATGGGTATTATGACTAAATCAGAGCTTAGACAGAATTACTGTATAACAGAAGATAAACTACAGCATTTCACTCTGACAATTACTGTCGCACCTTTTCAGAGGCTTATGGGTGGAGACAAAGACAAAGTGAGTGTGATCCAGCACTGTCTGCTGATGGAGAAAGTCACTTTGTTGCGTCTCCATAAGTCAAATTTTTAAGCTGAGTCAAACTGGTTTAAATGTTGTGAGTCAAAGCTGAATCTAAAGGTAAGACTAGCCCATCAAACCAGGAAAGAAAACTCTTGGAGATCTCTTAAACATCACACATGCATGTCAAATATATGAAAACAGGCCTATGTTGCATAATATGCATACCTTGATATCTGTCACAGTATTTCCACTCATCTCCAAAAACACACCTACAAATGTTTGAGAGAGGGCCAGATTGAGATAGACAGAGATAAAAACCCTCCTCCTGTGACTTCTCAGGGGGAATGGAGTCATTTAGTAGATTTCTCTCCATGTGCCTTTCACTCAAAGCGAGCTGCTTTCACCACACAGCTGATAATCATACATATTCTATGCGCCGGAGCGCCATAAATCTCTGTCCCTGTTTCATCCCTCCGTCATTCATCAATCACGCAGGGAGCAGGATGAAACACCGCCTGCTGGAAAATATATCATATTAGTACCAGGGATGTTTACCAAGATAATGTGAGACAACAGCAGAGGGTGAAATATAGCACCACTGCATTCCTTAAATTAAAACCACTCCTCTTCCCCTTCAGACCACCCTCTCCTGTGGGAGTCTGAGTCTCACGTCTGCAAGGCGTCCCGACGACTCTGCCCATGTGTCCTTACCCTTCTCTCACCTTGATTTGTAACTAACTTCGGAGAGGAGATGAGATGTTTAAACAAAAAAGAAAACATGTGGTGCGTGGTTGAACACAGGTGCACATTATGTGCGTTGTGTTGAATGTGCAGTGATACACAAATCTTGCATATGCTGAACATGAAGATGAAATGAAGTCAAGTCAAAATCTATATTTTCAAATAACAGGAACCATTATGGTGGTAGATGCACAACTTTTGTTTAAGATTACATTTAAATTCAAAATACTTGAATTAATATCACAGTGAAGTCATCTCTAACCATTTTGTGGCCTCTTGCCAACGGGCTACAATAAACTAAGGATCAGTAGTGAATTGGGCTTTATAGAGCCAATACTGATTAATGATCGAAAAGCTTGACTAGCTCAGATTGTGATCAGCAGACATCCCTCCTCGACACCCCAGCAATTAGTCATCAGCGTTTGAATAGGCCTTTGATACTGTACGTCTATATTTCACTCTTCTTTCCTTTCTTCCATTTTCTTTATTGCTCCCTTGATGATGATTATTTTTCGTGATCAAATATCTTCAATCTACAGTTTCATAGAGCTTTGACTTGCCGCCATGTTATTATTGAAATTGTCAATGCTGATCTGCAGTTGAGTTACCTGCCCATGTGCATCCTGGAGCTCCAATGGCCACATTATGTGTGTTACTGTTATGGATGTATTAAAGGATAACTTTCGTTTTTTACAACCTGGATCTCATTTCTAGCATTAAATATGACCATTTACTCACCCAGACAACTTTGGTGGCATTTGGATTCGTTTTGAAGAAATTAGCCCCAGAGGAGCGGCGCATATATCCGTATAATGCGAGTAATCGGGGCATCCATGCGCAGCCTCTATATAACGCATAATCTGCGGCGAAACTCATTCATATTCCAATATTTTGTTATGATATGCTGCTGCTGTTCCCCTCTGAGCCGGCGGTCGGCTAGTTTAGCTGTAGTTTGGCACAGCTATGGTTCATTACTGCGTATTCGTAGCCGACCGCCGCAGAGTCAGCCGTGTTGTGGCTGGCTGCTCGCAGCGCGCGGCGTTCGGTAATGACATCATCCACGTCAGAGATAGTTGTCTAGAGACGCTGGATATTGATAACATGCCACTAAGAGCTCAGAGGGGAATAGCACCAGCATATCATAACAAAATATTGGAATATGAACGAGTTTCGCCGCAGATTATGCGTTTATAGAGGCTGCGCATGGATGCCCCGAGTACTCGCATTATACGGACATATGCACCCCTCCTCTGGGGCTAATTTCTTCAAAACGAATCCAAATGCCACCATGTCTGGGTGAGTAAATGGGCGTATTTAATGCTACAAGTAAGGTCCAGGTTGTAAAAAACAAAAATTATCCTTTAAGAGACCTGGATGCAGTGTATTAGAGACAAGTTTGGTCTAATTTTTCCCAGTGGCTAAGTGTGGTACTGCAGCACGCTGTGCCATAGATTTCTGCTATAAAGTGTCAATCTGTAAAGCTGTAGACACCAAACCTTGATTCACTCACTTAGACAAATACTTATAGTTTTTGAATGTCCAAAGCATGAACATCAATATTTGTAAACCTTCCTCAGAGCCCAGGAGCTAGATATGATAATGGTTTAGAGATTGAGTAAATGGCCTCAACCTTTAGGCAGTTTTTTCTGGAAGGCATTTATGGTGTTGCATACAGAAATGTTCCAGAAATACTAAAAAATGAAAGAGAACTTGACAGGTAAGTTCAAACCCTGCTTAGTTACTCACCTCAGCACACCTGGCCAATCGCTGCATGAAGAAGAAGAACAGATTCAACCATGGAGCACTTCAGATGGAGCACTGCTTTAAGTGTTTCTGTAATCTGTAACACAACATTTGTATAGTGCGGAAAGTGTAATGAGCTTACATTATTTGCTGTGCTTATTGAATATGACTAATGTTGTCCGCTGAGTTTGCCGTTGAGGCCTTTTCAAGTATTTATATGCTGGTACATACTGTACATGCAGGCACTGTGAGCAGCCAGCATTTCTGGCAACATGATATCGAACATATTGATATCGAGTAATTATATTTTAATGGACTACACTGACTCTCAGGACGTATTCATTATCCCACCAGGACTTTCTCCATGTATATGTGTTAGGGCCTGTGCGAGCACCATGTGAGCAGTAGTTTTCTATCCACTTCAGTTGACAAATAAGTCAATGAAACTTGCAATACACTGTATATTATCTCGCATTAACAACACTTATGCTATTGAATTTCCATTGGCACACTCTGAAAGCGTGTATCATTCTGAAAATCATTAGCAAGTACCATATCGCTTGGATGTTATTCACCAATGAGGAAGAGTCCAACATCCTTTTGGGTCTCAGTACAAATGTAAAACAGGCTACATATTTACCAAACGTTCAATATAAGTGTTATCAATTTTATATAATTTCTGTATTTAGCTTCTAAATACATTACACAGTGCCTTGCTTCATGGCTCCTGTGTATTTTGGAGAATGCTGGATTCTTTGGATATTTGTGTTACCCAGGACAGTAAGCCACAGGCTGTGTGCAGTACTCCGCTCACCCTGAAGGTTTTTTCCCTCCCTCGTATATCCCCCTTTAGATTAGAAATGTAATTTGGGGAGATGAATGCATTCTATTCCAGTTTGCTGTGATCAGGAGTACTGCTGCACGGAAAACAGCATTGCTTCCCGATTATTGAATTTTTATGGCCAGGTAATTAATTGCAGATTCCCTGTTTTGTTCTATTTCTTCCTCTCTGACATTTTAATTTCGACAAAAAGCCACGGTCTCCACACGGCCCTTCTCTGGAGATCCTAATGGTCTATAAAACATGATGACTTATAGATATGGCAAAGACTTCACTTCGCCAATGATTGTTTGAAACCTTGCTGATCACACAGAATTTAGTCCCCCTCTTGCTTCCTCCCTCCCGCCATCTCATCCCTGCCTTTCCTTCCCAGCCCCCTGAATTCATTTCTTGTCAATTAAACTGCAGCTACAGTGTCCCATTTGAAGAATAGGAATCTATCAATGTGTCATCGACCGGGAGTTCATTATTGGATGCGGCCTGGTAACTTTTCAAAAGCAGCATTCAGGCCATTATTCCTTAAAGACGATTGTCATTACTTGACCAGGCAGGCGAGTGTCCTTGGCTTGCATTGCAAGCACTGCATTTAAGGGCAAGGGAGAATCAATCGTAGCGGAGGGTGACAGACGCCATATCTCAAGGCAGACAGGTTTGAATGCTTATATCAAATCAGAATCCTTTGCTGGCACAGGGAACATTAGTTACCCTGGTGTCAGGAGCACATGTAGGCCACAGCCAGCCATCCAGGAAGGAAGAGGGGGAGGGTGGTTTGTTATTTTATGCAGGTCTGCTAAAATGTCCTGAGATATTGATGAGCTACTGTAAAACATCATTCTCCTCTTTGCATAATAAAAGCATATTTAATGCCTTGGCTTTTGCAAATTGTGTTTCATTTTATTCTTAAATAAAAAAAAAGATGTGGTTTTGTTTTTTTTATAAATGTAGTGGCTGGAGCCGGATTGCAAATTACAAAAATCTTTCATAATAAATTGGTAAAATACTGCACATTATAATGCAAATTCAGCAAAATGATGCTAAGGCTATGGCTCATTACATTAGGTACTGAACAGACCATATTAGCATTTAACAATGGACTCCCTATTACAGTAAGATGCAGAAGAAAGGTTGGTATGAATGACTCTCGTCCTTGGCCGAAACACTAATCTTTCTTGTGTTCCCCGCTCCTCTAATATATGTCCACAGGATATCTATCCAGGAGTGTTTATTTATCATCCCCCCTTTTTGCTTCTTGCTTCTTTCTGCTGTCCCCTCGTCATGGTGCTTTTTTCTGCTGTGTAAGCATAAGTCCACACAACATATCACCCCTGAAGCGTACCCCCTCCTAACCTTCAAGAGTTCCCCCAGCACAATCTCTACGGCTCTGTAATGGCTGATGCAGTTACCATATTTCAGCCCTAATTGGGTCGAAGCTACAGAGCCAATTTGAGAGGGTAGTTTGGAGGAGAGTTCCTCTGCGACATTGTTAGGCATTGGGATGTCTTCTGTGTTGCCAGGTGCGGATTGTAATTGCCACTGAATGGAAAGAGCACCCCAGAAGTAGAGGGCCGTTGTGGTTTGTTGAGGTTATGTGGGTGCTTTATCCACAGCAGTGTTTTCCTCTGTTTCGGCTCAGTAAGTCAATACAGACAAGATGAGATTGGGTGACTTGTCTTGTTTACATCTTTTAGGTTTGTTTTTGAGGAGTTCTGTTGCTCTGAGAGGACAGCGTTTGTTCTATGCAACCAACTTGCGCACTCATCAAAATGACGTATTACTTCCCAAGCACTCACTGTATTCTATTTTCTGCCCACATCTTATTTTCTTCTGTGTAGCAAATGCGCTATCTCGTCCATGAAGCATTGCTCAGAGATGAAGATGCGTCTCACTGTCTGACCTTACATGCTGCTCCTCAGAGCCAGGATCTATGGCAGCCATTTTCTCTCTAGCCAGTCATGAAGAAGCAAGAGATGTAAATGTCAGTCTGTGTCTCCTTAACACTCAATAAAGGGCTGGGATTGGGCCCTCCGCTCCGCCAGTCGATTGGCCATCTAATGAGGAGAGGCCTTACCATAACTCTACAAGATTCACTACTGTTTGTGTTTCACCAGAGGCCCTAGCACAGTAATAATTCCAAGTGGATAAATGTTTTCCCGATAACAAGCTGAAATAACCTGTCGGGCTGAAGTTGATGTAGAAAAGAAGAATCACACAATTAGCGATCAGTGGGGATTTATCCTGGTAGAAGGAGACAGAAGGCAGGAGGAGCTTAGTCCTTTTCTCTGTCTGGCAAATATCAAGGCTACCTCGCTCAGATGTGCTCTTTCTTCTGTATTTCCTCAACCTGCGTGTCATCAGTCACCGCCTTTGCCTTTGTAGCAGCCCTCTGTGTTTTCACCTACAGTAAATGCCCCCTCACACTAGCATTTAACTTGCTAATGTAATTGAAGTCACTCCGAGGGAAGGCGTTATGGATGATGCTCTTGCAATGAGACAATGCTCCCTAATCTCCGTTTATCTAGAGGCTACTTCCCACCTTGAAAAAGGGAGCTAGCGTGGAAATCCATTTAGATTTGTTGAAAAGATAATGATAAAGTAGGTTTTAAATTAAAGACATCAGTTATTTCAAATTATGCCGACGGTTCGATCTACAACCACCTTTAGCTGCACTGATTAAGCAAAAGCAGACAAAACTGTCTTCTACGGCAGCTTATTTGAAATTTTGATTTCGTTTGTTAATTGGCACTTTCTCTGCAATAATTTTCAAATAAAGGGCTTATTTAAGTATCCTAAAAAGACAGAGATTACATTGTGTCAGACCATTATGCCTTTCCACACCTTATAATGTTACAAGGCACTCTAAAGTTGATTAATAGCAACCAATTTCGTCATAAAGAGGTAGGACTACTGTAGCTATTGTAATTAACCTTTAAATGTGATGGACTTTACCGTATATTGCCCATTTCTATTACTGACCCACATATATCACAGCAGAATATGCAGCCTTTCCTTGCGTCCGAGGCCTCCCGGGAGCCTCGGCATACACTATTGTGTCCGATGACATCATATCCCCGCGGGAGTGTGAATTATCTTGTTTTCGCCAGATCTCTCATATGTATTTTCTCTGCTGTTCTTGCACAAATGTATCATTTAAACCATTAGCAGCATCTAGCTCTTTCATTAGAATGAACTATATCATCCTCTCCCCAGAGGCACCCGCAAGCCACCGGACTGTGAGAATACATTTCACACAGAAGGGATATTGAAGGCGGCAACATGCCTACGTAAAGTATTACTTAATTTATACTGCTAATGTATAACATTGATTCTCTGTGGGGAAAATAAAGGACAACATATTTCCAGAGCCCACATCATTAAGGTTTAATAATTTAGACCCAGTTAGCGTGATAATAAATATACTAGGGGAACTTAAGTGAGGGTTTTGGTGATGAATGCAATTAGAAAACGTTGCACTTACATAGAAGAGTAATATGAATGGGGTGTAGAAATTAATTGGAGTTGGAGCAATGGTGTTGCCCGCGGTGTTTCACAGGAGGGATAAAAAACAGCCTATTATTCCAAAAGCCCTATCCAGAATACTAACTATCCTCTGCACGCTGAGTTTCCTTATCGATATCTACATAACTAACAAATGGCTGGCCTAAAAAATGGCCTCCCGCCTCCCCTCTTTTCCAAATGCAGGTTTGCACTCTGAAATTAAAAGATGGTGATAATGTGCATTAGGAATCCTTGTGAAGTGTTTCATTTTATTGCTGTTTGGACCCACAGCTCTATACATCACCCATCGTGGTTTTAGTACGTCATTAGCTGGGGAATAATGGGATAACAGTCACTGCTGCAAACGCAGATTCATCCGCTTCATACAGTATGTATCATCAGGACTAGCTCTACAAAACTATTTGTTATAATACACAATTCCAACTCCCTATAATGAAGGTGCATAAAAAATGGAGAGCAATGATTTAAGTCAAAGGCGAAATTGAAAGCAAAGGGTTTAACTCCTGTCCTCTTTGAAAAATGGTCAATACCATCCTTCTGTCTTTTAAACGAGTCATTAGAGTTCCGTCCATAGAATTACAGCTAATATCTGCTTCCTATAATGTACACTTAAAACAAACATTACGTTAAACAGGGCTTTAAATTAATCACTGTCTTGGGTGGTAATACAGAAATGTGATAAAGTTTGTAAAGTGACATGTTTTCCTGATAAAAGTGCAAAAATACTCATTACAATTACACAATGTGGTCCAAACTGTGCCATTTGATGTCACATCTGACAGCAAAACAAACACTACACTATTTGTTGTTGTCATCCTGAAACCACTTATTTTTTTATTCCAAACAGACCTCTGATGTCGCAACCGGAAACATAAAAAGACGTCATATTCAAAGGGGTTTTTAAGTGTGTCTAAAGATAAGAAGTCTTATCTCATCCAAAGCTCTTTGGATGAGATAATTTTGATTATTTTACATTTTGCAAATAGAGCTATTTATCAAGGTCTCCGTGTGATTGCCAGCTAAAATGTAGAATAAAAGGATAAAGTCATCGCCAAAAAGTAATGCTAATCTAATTGTGATAAGGTCATTGTTCAGACTTCAGCTGGTTGTGGTCGCCGCCATCAAGTAGCAATGTTTATCTACAAAGTTCATGGTATGACTTTCTAACAAGGCATACTTTATAAAGGGCTGAAAAGTTTTATCTAATAAACTTATTGATTGTACGTAATTATTAATCATTGATTTGCAAATGAGCTCTTAAAATGGACATATTGTGCGCTGCCAGGTTGTGAGGAATTTTGGTTGGTGTGTATCCTCCTATCTGTTTTGACTTTTTGGCCACAGTAATAAGTAATCAGTAAGGATCAGCTTAGAGGCCTTTTTGTCATAGTGTGAAAAGTAGCAATGTTGGCATTTAGCTGCATGGAGCTGCATTCCTGCCCCTGAACTTATTTGTTTGCTCGCTGAATAGTTCATACCAAACAAGCCCTTCCAAGGAGACTGAGGTATGAGGAGCAGCATGCATTTTGTACCACTGATAATGCTCCAGTCAGAGACCTTGTTCTTCAGTGGAGAGCTTGCAGGTTTTTGAAGAGCTTTCCCAGAGCTAGTTTTTACATCCCACCGAAAGATTAATAGTACGCTGCCCTTGAAAAATGAAAATCAAAGGTATCAAAAAGCTCCCAGGGATTAGAGCCGGGGAGTCTGATATCAAGCCCAGTTTACTCTTTATGATGTCATTTTCTTTTTATGGAGGAAGCAGGGGGTGAAAGCTCAAGGCAGATATGGGATTCGGGTTTGGGGGTTATCTCCCGTATACCACAGTGCATAAATCTGCTCCATTGATCTCTAGAATCATGCTGCTATTGACAAGAGCGAGTCTCTCTTTTTGAAAAGTGATAACTGTGCGGGGCAGTCCCACTAAACATTTATGGATGTCATTCCTGCCTTGGTCTGGGCCCCTGCTCTGTAATAGCTTTTAGCGTCATGTAACACTCCTACGTGTGAGTGAATGCGCAAATGTGTCTGAGACCCTGCTGAGCAAGTTTACGCTAGCCGTTAATCATTGTCTGGGCCAGCTGGCTGTAGCCACTGGGCAGGTGGGCCTGTCAGGTTGGCAGCCTCAGTCATGCTGCACTGAAACTGGAGCCCTGGAGCCCTGGAGCCCTCAGGGACGGCCATGCCCTCAGTGTCTCTGAAGTCCCACGTCAACTGGTGCTCACCAATTGCTGTTTTGACTGATAGTTTAGATTACAGACCAGTGTGTTGAACCTGCCCAAAAGCAGTAATTAAATCCCAATAAACAGACAAAAAAAATGAAAAGGGAGACATGATGTTTTCATTATGTCTCTGGCTTCGTAACAGTGAAACATTAGTTGGATTAATTCAGCCTGTGGAACTGGATATCTTTCCCCTATACTGTAACTTTAAAGAGAAGCTGGCTATTACTCTCATGTAATTTGTCTATCATGACTGCCGGTCACAATAAGATTTACTCCATTGTAAAGGTTTAGAAAAAGACTGACTTCAACAACAATCCTGATCAGCTCTGAGCTTCCTACAGCTTTCTGCAAAATTCAGCTTAGCAGGAGTCATCTCAAGCGCTTGTCTTAGAGTCTGACTGAAAGCAGAGAACAGGAAACACAGGAAAATCCTGTAGCTGTTGTAGCGACTGCAGGCCTACTTCCTGGTCAACTTGCCAACTGATTCACCTGCCGATTTCATGCGTGCGTTCCTGTGCGACTGTGTTTGTCCGCATTCAAATAGAGACGCTCCCAGCAAGCATGAGGCAATGGTTTGTATCCGCATTGCAGAAGTAAATCACAAGGAAAACACAGCGTTCACTGACTGCTGCTTAGCAGTGAAGTTGTGGTTACCTTCTTTACTGTACAACTGTTGTGCAGTCTGCTACAAGTGCTACAGGGATTTCAGGGACTATCTTTATGTTCTCACTTTTACTCAAAGTGTCTGAAATCAAAAGCTGCAGGAAGCTTGAGCTCAGCATTGTTCTTGCCAAAGTCAGCATTTCCCAAATCTCTAAAATGAAGGTAGTAGTAAAATGTCATCAATAATCATAATGGGTGAAAAAAAAAGGCTACATTTCCTGTTAAGATAGAAGGCTGCCAATTGGTTTGTTCAGTAGATTAACCTGCAAAGACTTAACTTTACATAATGCCACATTTGCTTTAAGTTATTTATTTAAAATATGAATGTTAATCCCCATGGCTCTACTTTAAACCATCAACCCATCACACACCTAAAGATCCTCATCTAAAGGTCTTGTTCCCAATCCTCCCCTGACACCTAACTAGCTCACTGATAGACAAGGGGTCAGAGGCGTCGAGCATTTTCCACTGTAAGTTAACACTGAACGGAGGGAGAGCACCGTGCGACCTGTTCCTCCATCCATCGCCCTGAAGTGGCTCTGACAGGCAAGCATCTGTGCCCCCAGGAGCTGACAAGTGTCCTGTGAACCAAACAGGAATGCCGGGACCCCAGATTAGCACTGTGGGCCACAATGAGGACGCTCTGTGGGCTGTGAGCTTGAGGACAGCTTGGAGCACTGGGGGTTAAAAAAGGCGAGGGCTGGGTTCAGTGACTGTCTGTCCAGTCGAGGACTTTGATTCACATCAGAGTCAAACTGATAACGTTTTGTTCTTGACCTGGATTGGATACTGTTTGCGTGGATGCTGATTTACTTTTTTCCCAAAGCTCAGGACAGTGCTACATAAAGGTCTTTGTCTTGTAGCTCTTTAGTAGCAGTTATTATTTGTTATTTCTTCCTATTTAATGGCAAGGATTATCTGGGCTGTGCCATTTTACTAGACATCAAATCAGCCATTAGCGGCTGTGTGAAATCAAGCCAATGAGTAGAAGGAGCAAGAGCCAAAGTCCATGGACCACATGTCTTAAAATCTGTTTAGATTCAGGCCTAAAACTCTGTTTGAGTCAGAAATATTTATTTTCATCAGATTCACAAACCTGCTCGTATGTCTGGTCCTGCTCTCTAAATGTCAGTCAACGTGGAACTGGTTCATGCAAAAGCCTCATTTCCACTCCCACAGTGAGCCATAAATAGACGAAGAAACACCCGTAATTATCAGTTTTCATACTGATACTCGTGCCACTCATTAGACCTGTCAGTGAGTAGAAGGCCAAAGAAGAAATTTGCGTGATTGTGCCGCACTGGTGAGATTGTCCAACACCTGTCAATGTGTAACTCATGCCCGTTAAAGTGCCCATACCACTAACTCATCACATGTACACATAATCCATCATCGTTCTGATTTCTGATATTGGTGGTGTGTTTCTGTACGCTGTTCTGCTTCCTCACGCATGTGCTGTGAAATTGGTGATGTTTTGTCTGCTTGCATGTGTTTTCTTAGCAGTGCATTGAGCCTTCAGGGCCACCGTACAGTCGTCATTGTTCAGCATCAGATGGATGATCAGTGAGCTCATACTGAAACAGACGTTAAAAAATATTTGAAAGTTTATTTCGTCAGTTTTTAACTTGGAGCAGAACCAGGATGTCTAATCCCCCTGCATGTGGGCTTTATGCTAAGCTATGCTAATTGTTTCTTAGCTCTATTTTAATATTCAGCAGACAAGTTTGAGAGTAGTATCGACCTTCTCGTGTAATTCTTGGCAAGAAAGCTAATTAGTGTGTTTCCCAAAATGTCCAGCTGTTCCTTGAAACCACCCACGTGAGCACTTTGCAGCATTTGTGCGCCACCTTTCACAGTCCCACTCGACACCTTCAGCAGATATGTGCATGCACAAGTGCACAAAGCCTCTTGGGAGCGATCACAAGATGAGTGACCAAAGTCAGCAATGAATTAGCAGCTCCAGTGTGCAGGGAGCATGTTGGTGGAGTTTATAAACGGCTTGAAAACAAACCAGCTTGGCCTTTCTTGAGTTTCACACGACCATCAAACTGTCAGGTCCAGGAACAGGCATCTACCCTTTAGTGTCTCCTCATCCCTCGCTGTGCCAGTAAATTCTCTAAAGAGCAAAGACTTCTTTACTGCAGTCTTTTAGTGTTACACTGACAGCTATCACAGCCCTCCTCCTTCTATCAGCTTACATGCATATAATAGCTTCTCTTGTAAATCTTTAAGAGACATATTAATTAAAGAGTCAGGGATGAGGTGACAGTTATGTTCGGTGTAATTTTGGTTGAGAACATTCGAAAAGAGATGGAAACGTGGTTGTGTATATTCCTCCGCACAGAGTTTGTTGCTTCACCCTCGTTTCAGCATGAATGCTCTGCAGCTCACAGCGGTGATAACTCACCCGGGTCTTGATATCGTCTCCTGAGCCCAGTTTTTCTGCAAAAGTTGCGGAGAAATTTGTGATCCTGTGTAATGAGAGTTGAGGGTGCCGAAAGAAATCAAAGCCATAAAGCTAGGGGCTGTAGATGATAGAGACAACGTACACACATGCACACTGCACACATATTCACGTCACTCACAGCTTTCCAGTCTTTTGTTTAGAGCTGCGTTCCTGCGGGCAGGATTTATAAAAACACCCGTGACAACACGTCCTGCTTGGCCTTTAAGACCTACATAAGTGGTGCTGTGCCGAGGCCAGCTGCTATTAATAGTTGGCATGGGAAAACATAAATTATTGCTCTCTTACCAAAAATGTCATTCAAGCCCTACCTCTACTTGTCAGGCTTGTCCTCTTGAACTGCTCTGTAAATCAAACCATATGTTCGACCCCAGGAAATAGTCCAAATCTACCCACTCAGCAATTGCCAAATCAACTTATCAATCAAACCCTGTGCCTGTCAATTTGAGTCGGAGAGCAACTGTTTCTCTAAAGGGGTCTGTGTCCTCCACGCTGACCCCTGTTCTGTAACTGGCATCCACTTTTCCAACTGTTTAATTAAGACACTTTATGTCTCTATGCTAAGGCATTCATTAGCTGCCACATCCTGTTGTCCAGCCTGTCACAACATGAGAGTTGAAAACAGGCATCCGGGGTCTATTCTGAGTTGGGATGACCTGGGGGTCAGTTGAGGATGATGGCAAAGTGTGACGGAAAGGACTGGCATTGTGTGAACACCAGATCACCATGCGAATAGCATGGCCTCATGTGGCTGCAGCTCACACAGTCAGAACTTCAGAGATTACAGTGACCAAAATCTGAAAGTTGAAGGAATATTTTAACTTACATCAGCCAGTTACAATACATAATGTATCTTTTTATAAAGACAAACTGCAAGCAGATAGCTTGTAAGGAGTGGGAGACAGTAAACCATGTAGTTATGCAATTAACCATTAATCTCATTTGGTTGATACTGCTGGCATTATGTAGCCCATAAATCACATTGACCTACTTTACATTTTTTTTCAATTATTATGACATACATAGAGTTTGTAACAGCTGTTTTTCACGATTTACTAATTTCTTGATATTTTCAAAAGGTTGTTTGTTTCAAAAGACATCAAAAAGATGTATTTTCTCACCTACCTCTAGTTGTCATCCGCTGTTTAACAGAGTACACGGTTTTCTTTTGTAGGAACTGATTGACTTAAAGTACAGTGATTTAACTTTTTTTGATTGTTCATTAAGTTTTTAGAGATCATTTATGTGCAAATAATTCCTTTTGCTTATGTGGGCGACGTATCAGGGGACAGCAATCACAGTATTTATAGCACACAGTTACATAGGAACAATCAAATCAGACACATTTGGACAAACTAGTTCATTTTAATGTTTACTCTAGTGGGAGAAGATGCAAGAACAGCAGCAATTTACTATTATGTTGCATTATCAGCATTATCTATAAGTAAAACTATATCTTAAACAAGGCATAAAACACGTTTCTGAACTTTAAAATAAAAAGTTTAACACATATGGAACACATAGTCTTTGATATCCTCATTTTGATCTTTTTGCAGGTTGTTGCACTCTTAAAACCATCAAGGTCAACTGTTGTAAAAGAGCCAAGCATGATCTTTTCTATGGGAAATGAGGGGTCATTTTAAATGCAGTGAGCACTGATGACACCCCGTGGAATTGTTTACCTAAATATGATTTAGTGATAAATGAACTCAAATGTGTCGGCGTCCTCCACTCCGTGTGTAAATCCTCTCGGCATCGCTGCCGAAGCGGTCACGAGGATAGGAACGGATTCCCTCGCTGGCCTGCGAACATCTGCTGGGCCATTTAGCCAGCTAATAGATCAGCCTGGAAAGAGAGAGGGAGAGGCAGAGCAGAGGAGGTGCAGGTGTTGCAGGCCAGAGCCAGAAGACATCAAACCAAAAACCTGGGCCAAATCCGCCAGAGCACAAGCTGAATGACTCACAGCCTCTCGCAGATCATAAAACAAGCATAAAGTTTGCTTAAGGTACAGGTGGGGGTATTTTGCACCATGCTCAAGAGAGACCAGGCACCGGCCCGGTACAGGGAGAGAGATAATTGGATGCATATGGGAGGAGGTAAATGAAAGAATTTTGAAAATATCTCCGTGGAATACCTAATGGGGATAGGACAGAAAGGGAAATTAAAAATTATTCGCAGCAGATGGACTGTTCTTTGAGTTTTTCAGGGAAATTTATTAGCGCCGTGAAAGAAATGTGTCTGTTTATTTTGCGCTGCCATGAAATGAATGACCTGCTGAGTTGTGCTTGTGTTAGTTTATGACTGCCTGGCCATTATTCATAATATAGAATGCATTTGTTATCGATTCATGATTTAGTGTGATTTATTGGTGCTTGTCAGGTTTCATTCAGAACTCCACCAGTTTTATTTCAGCAGCAGGCCCGGAGTTTATGAAAAATCTAAACAAAGTTGGGCGATGTGTGGATACAGTTTCATTTGTACATTATTACATAACAGCCTTGGCTGGATTCAAACGGTGCCTCGCTGTAATTCATTTGTTCCTGTTATTTCCTCATTGCCAACAACAATAAAATGAAATGTTCTAGAATACAATATCAGTCAAGAAACACTTTGTAATGGAAAGGCTGATGGGAGAACGTCAAAATCCCTCCAAGTTCAGACAGTGTTTAAAGTTCAGTGTGGTCAGGTAGGAACATTATATTAACATATGATCAGGAACAGCAGTTATGGATTATGCGCCTCTCTCAGGAGGATTTGTTAGGAAGCTGTTTTGTTCCTGCAGCAAACATCATTAAATCTACTGCCTCTGGACGTCTGGGAACATAAAGGTTAGCACTGATATTAGCCCAACATATGGTTCACATTTGGAAGAGAAATCTCAAGATTAAAAGTCTCACAATATAAAAGGGTCAGCTCAAACTGTTGCGGTCGTATACGTTCTCTTTGTGAGTTGACTTTCCATAACATGGCTGTTAGAGCGAGATATTTATCGTTTCCACTGTCACATCAGTTCTGCTTTTCTTCTCATGAAGATGAACAAACACTGTCACTGATGCAAAGCAGCTGATATCAGGCTCAGCCAATATCATCAAATTGCACTTTCCGACTTCAACCTGCACCAGCTATTGGCAAGAAAAGTAAAAGCAGCAGCAGTTTAGAGCCGTAGCTGTACAGTAGATGTTTTTTTCTTTCAACGGCTGCTGTTTTTCTGAGCCTGTGCTTTTGGGATTGTACGTTTTACATTTTGAACCTGCAGAATGTTTTGTTAACTGGGCCACTTTGTCTGCCTCTGAGCTCCATGCTAATCCCAGGTCGAAGAAGTTAAGAAATGTTTTTTAAAAAATGCTATATCTATTTATAAAGTCTCACATTTCAAGTTAAATGAATGTTAAATGTATTGCCCTTTGCACAGTTCACAGCCCTGCACACCCACGAGCCTCTCACACAGGTGTTTTCACTCATTTAGCCTGATTAGGGACTACATTTACAAAAGATGCTATTGTAAAAGTAAAACCTCTTAAAACCACACAAAAGATGTTATGGTGCCACTTGCTTGCAGGTCGCTTCTTTCCTGTTGGTGGCACAGGTTGTCATGTGTCGGAGTGCTTTGACAACAGGTCTCTTTCGCAGCAGAAGTTCTGACTTGCCATAGCAGGAGAAGCACAGGTGTTACTAATAACATTAACGATGGCTCTGTTCTATTCGGGGTCCCAGTAAGTCATGACAGTGAGCCAACATGCTCGATACCAGAAACCTGACGCTGAAGCAGCTACAGTAAATGGAATTCAGTCATCACTCACTTTATTATTTACACCTGTGCTTTGGCTGCTGTGACATGTCAAACATGTCTTCAATTAAAAAGGGTGTATGACTGAACGGCTCCCATAATGCAACCTGCTAAATGCGAGTGAGCCGGTTCTTTGAGGCGCGCTGCGCCTTAAACCAAATCAAAGGATAAGCAGCACAGCCTCACTTTAACATCCTCCAACAGTACATTGTGTTACAAGTTATGATAGAGTTTGTATTGTGCTGCTCTTAATGTTATATAACAAAGGCATCCTCTTAGGTAAACAGCATAGCTGGAATTGAGTGATGAGCCAAAAGCAAACTATATACCTTTGTTAGGACCAGATGTACTATTGGACGTAAGAGACCCTGAAAGACTTTTCATGTCTTCACAGATAAAAAAAACAATGCACACATAAAAAACAAGAGACAGACAGAGAATCATCTGAATCATTCGCCTCCTCTTCATATGTGCCCCTCGGAGCTGCAGGCCAAGACGGGAGATACGTTGTGAGAATTGCGAGAACAAAAACAATTCTCACCTTGAGATAAACAAGAGGCATCACCGAGGCCTGCTCCCTTCCTGCTGCGCTCAGCGAACAGTTCCATCCAGGACAACGAGGAATTCAACCAGCGCTGGAGTTCACCCACTGTCAGCATAAATAAAAAACTAGATCCAATGAGTTCTGACAAAGCAGCGCGTAATGGGATTTGATGTCTGTGGGCGTAGATGAGGAGACAAAGTTGGAATCGATAGAACAAATAAAACAGATACTTGAAGCAAAAATCAAAGACAGAAAGAAGGCATAAACTTGTTTGCATAGTTGAAGAAAGACTTTGTTCTCTCGCAACACAACACAATCAAGTATGATTTTGTTTGGTGAAGCTCTGAACGCCATGCAGAATAAAACACTGCTTGCTCTGAATGCTCTTAGGGACAATTAACATTTCACTTAACTTGAAATTGTATCAAAACCAGAATTAATTTAGGCAAGCCTAAGAGCGGGCGCAGGCCGGCGGTTTGACTCATGCGAGCGTCTCTCGAGCGGCGAGCAGACACGCCCTCACATCACTGGACTCTGCCTGTTTCATCTGGATCTAAACCGAGCTGTACCTTTCAAGTCTCAGATCGGCACAGCTGACGGAAACAAACAAAACCCCTCCTGACAGCTCAAAAGCCTTTCTGTGTCTGTCTGAGATTAGCGACGCGCCGCGAGCTGACACACGGCGCAGGAAACAATTGCTTCATTAGTAAGAGGTGAAATAGTTTCAAAAGGACCTCGTATGCGCGCTGAGAGGAAATTAATAGGCTCCAGATTGCTGCTTCTAGGGAAGTAAATTAAGCTCATGGCTGACAAAATCATTCAGTGATGGAGCTGCTTCTCCGTATTTTATAGGTCTTTGGCATTCCTGGTGAAAAGGGCAGCGACTGTTATGTGTGGATTGACCTCCATTAGAATGTGAAATGATGAAAATTAGATTAATTGAGGGTAAAGCACCGGGGAGGTGTCACATCAAAAAGTATAAATCTGATCAAATAGGCCACATATTACTCTGCTGACCCTTACAGCGGAACAATTATAATAATGTTGCATTTACTACAGTCAGTTACTAATGCCAAGAGAGGTTCAGATATGGATTAATACGTGTATTAATAGATGTAGATGTAGATAGTAGATGTAGATAATAGATAATAGATAATATGATATATAATATAATAATATGTATTAAAAACAGCTGGTGCATACACACAGGTGATCACTTTGGTTTAGGTTTTGATTTGGTTCGGTCATGAATCCTCTCAGGCCACAGTTTGTTTGGATGCACTGTAATCAGATACACGAGCTGCTCTTTTTCTGTTGCGTGTCTGACGGAGCAGCTGCTCAAGGCGTGGTCAAGACCCCCGGGAGGTGGATTAATGAACTTGTTGTTACCACCCGTAACCACAAGTGGTGGACTGACGTTCTGCGGGTGGAAAAATGTGCCATAAAAACTCACCAAGGCAAAAACACGCGGATGTCGTGGTCACGGCTTGTTGTGCTACTCCTAAGCATCCAAAAAAAATCTGTTAATGCAGGTTTATGGATTCTAACTTCATTGTAGCCTTCTCGACAATACATCTTCCTGTCGGTCTATAATTTCATAGGTCACTTTACAATAACGTTGCTCATATCTTAAACCTGGCAACTGTCCACACCTGAGCTAATGCAGATGTAAAAACTTACATGTACAGGCACAACCATCATTACCCAACCCTCACACTATCCCATAATGAAAGAGAGGCCCGCTTGAACTGAATTGGCGTGTCAGCGGGAGAGCAGGGCTTTGTCGTCGTAGCGGATGCCAGCATACTTAACCCCACCATTTTAGACATTAGCTTCCACCACTGGGACTCCTGAGAAGGCTGCTTCTGGAAACACTTTTCGTTCCCGGTCCGCTTATAGCCTCTCTCTCCTCCTCCTCCTCCCCTCTAACACTTGGCAGAGAGGGTGATCTTATGATTATACCAGCTTTTGTTTTCATCCTCGCCGTGCCTGCATGGGTTTGGATTTCTAAGAAGTTCAAGATGTGGCAGACAGACGGGGAGATAGAGAGACAGAGATAAGGTGCGAGGAAAAAGAGATACAGATACTCCATACTTTATTTGTCCCTGTGGGGAAATTGACTTGCAGCACAATCACATGGTATTTCATCACGACATCACAAAAGTCACCACTAGTCGCACTCGCACACACACACACACACACACACACACACACACACAGCAGAGAGAGTCGAGAACGAGCCTGTTTGAACTGAAAGTGTAATGTAGTCAGGCTGGAATCTGTCACTCAGCTTATTGCATGTTGATGACTCAGGGTAGTTTCAGCTGTAAGCAGCCCCTGATTTATGGACAGTCAGTGAACTCCTGCGGGCAGCAAGGTAGGGAGGAGAGGGAGATCATAGCCCTGCAACCGCAACAGGGCCTCCTCTTTTCAGCAGAGAGAGAGAGAGAGAGGGAGAGAGAGAGAGAGGGAGGGAGGGAGAGAGGGAGGGAGGGAGCCAGGGCCTGCATTTTTCCCCATCATGCCAGACTGCTTTGCACGGCAATTAGCTGTGTCCTCATTTAGTTTGCCCCGTCCCAAAGGGTAATGAAAGTCATACATCATCTTCAGGGCCTGCTAATTATCCAGCTCAGTTGCAGGTAAGCTTTGTAACCATGAGAAGGCCCTGTCGCCCAGATATTTATTGCTCTTCCAATAAGCGTGTAAAAAAATACTCTCTTGAAAGGTTGCCTGTACCAGGCACCTCACATCCTTGACATACCTTTTCGCAAATGTGCTAGTCAAAGGGGAAATGTCTTCATTCCACATAAATCATCTCTTCTGGTGTGGCAACAAAATGTTCGGCCAGAGCAGTGCGCAAGTGCTGGAAACCGGAGAACATAAACATTTTGGGGGTCAGCTTGTCTGTGCTGATTTACATGCGGACGGCTAATGGAGGAAACACAAGTGAAATACTGTACTCGGTAAGGGTACAGCTGGGGGACTGGCCTGCTCCTGCTGTTTCAGTACCTATTATTGGGGATACATGCGTGTTTGGATTGTGCTGCTCAGCTATGACATGCATTACTTTCATTGTCACACTAAATACACTTATATGGATAGCAAACCCAAATATTTGCAGGTAATCTGCTACTAATGAAGATGAACTACTGCAGAATATGTTTAATCCTATACACTTCAGTTAAGCTTGAAGAAATGACAAATATAAATGCCACATTGTGTTTGATTTCTTTTATAAAGTTTTGCTTAAAAGCAAACTGAATTGTTCTCACTGTATGATTAGCTCAAAATTAGCCACAATTAGCCATCACATAAAAAAGTAAATGTTTTAAATAAAATAGAATATTTTGAGTGACTTTATTAGGCTGATGTTGCAACCTATTTCCAAACAAAACAAAATGATCGTACATGCATGTTGTACAGTCTCAAAATGTAGTGTTATTTGTGAAAATGAGGGCTGGTAGGACTAAAATGACAGGCGGGAGACACAGTGAACACAAGGTGAATGAAAAGTGAGCAGAAGGCAGAGTATTCACTGCCATCCTGGCTACGATGACACTATAAATCCAACGTGATGCCCTGACATGTTTGGATGTTTGGGCCCACATCCGCTGTCACCTACACAGATATGGAATCTGTCTTGGTCCGCCGATTGCGGCCCTCATTCTTTTCTTCCTTCCTGCTGTCATCCTCACCCTGCCATCCCTATCCGCCTTGAGCCTGGCAGCCAGTGCAGTCTGGGTATTGGAGTCTGGAGAGCGCGGGGTGAGAGCTGGAGGCAGAGAGGAGACTAATTGTCAAGGTTATGCCTCGGAAGATGATTGATGCCAGGCTGGGCTTTCCTGTCAGCCTGTCAGGAGGCAGGAATGTTTAATGTTCTCATTATTGGTTACGCTGTTGTGTATATTTCTCTGTCAGCGCCGCCGAGCCATCTGAACTGCCAAAGCACTTCAAAGGCCTGCAGGTCATTTATCTTCCCCTGACGCTCCCAATGCTCAGCCTCAGCTGAGTGCCAGTGATTTGTTATGACTTGAGAGCTGGCTGACAGACAGGTCCTCTGTAAGGAGGGAGAAAAAAGGAATCCTTTTTGTCACACTGTGAAAACATCAATGTTCCCGTAATGGGCTACAACTGTCAGCGGAGGCCAGCACCTGACAGTTGTGTGGCCTCACTAATTTGCAGTCCCGGTGACTTGCACTCTTCCCGGTTTAGATTTGGTTGCGGTGTCACATACAAACAGGCCGCCATCTGTTGTTCGCCGCCACAGGGAGGGCAGAGGAGAAGAGGGAAGGCTATGCTAATTGAAGACGCCTCGTCATCTCGTATTAATCATCGAACCTCACGTATCCCCTCTTTTGAAGTCAGGGCTGAGCGATGAAGAGAAAAATAACTCTGTCTCACATGACGACAGGGAGGAAGATATGGCTCAGGAACGCTGTCCAGAACACGGGTGAAAATAGAGCGAAGGGGAGGCAGAGGATAAGAGATACAGGAAGGGGGTGGGGAGGAGGGAGGTCTTAGACGAGGCTAGAGGGGAAGAAAAGGAAGAGGTGAGGAAAGGGGAGGGGCGTGGGTGCAGCACGAGCGAGGGAAGAGAGGAAAATCAGATCTTTGTTTCCTTTCCCAGGCCATGACATGATTAATCGTTTTCTTCTGATCTAATTTTGGAACATGAAAAACAGCACATTTGTCTTGAAGAAAAATGATGTGCCGCACAGTGCAGATGGAAATTTCAAGCCCTGAAAAAGATTAAAGTGAAATTCCACTCCTTAGACCTAATCATGAGTTGTAGATTATACTGTCGTCTTAACCAGATGGTGGGTTTGATTCCCCGGACCCTTCCTCATATTAATGAATGCTAGACTGTTATATTTGACTTTGGTAAGTGAAATGTCTATCAGGCCTAATGGACTGCCAGCCAAACTAACACACGCTGCACCTCTTTCTGCTCTTCCTGCATTTTTCATGCCTTAGACTGGTGCTCTATGTAGAACATTGCGCTTCCCCTTCCATTTCTCACCGTGTTGTCGCCCGCCCTGACTGCTAAATATTTTCACACACTCGGGTGGAGAACAAGAACAAACTTGTGTCCACAGCTAATTTCCTCCCATAGGTTAAGGCCATAACTCTGGACTTACAAGCGTCACCTGGGGCAAGCTGGGACGGGAACTCAATACTAATATGATTAAGCTTCCAGTCAATATGACTGCATACACGGCAGTATGTTAACCAACCTAATTATGAGAGGGGTGATAAAAGGAGAGGAGTGGGTGGCCGGGCATTTCATCTCAGCACACACACGGTTGCCCCGTGGCACTGTCCTTTCCCTACCAGAGACCCTCACACACACGCACACACATCCAGTCCCGTTTTTCATCTCGAGGACAGCCCATTCCTCACTTGCCACAGACAAATTGGGTTGCACGATTAGTTGCAGCAAACGATCCACTGCAGAACTGGCTTCTGTCTCTAATGCTACGTTTTCACAGGAGAAATGGATACATCTGCTGTATAACATCTTGTTATGACATTATATTCCCATCAGAGCGGGATGATGACAGTGCACTGTATTTATTAAGTAACACTGATGCTAATTTCAGTGTCTGCGGGGCTCTCTAAGCTCAACTGCAAAACAACTGACATCAGCTTTATTTAATGTTGCTATCCATTATTCTTTTCCTCCATCTGTTTACTTTAGGGGAATAGTCCCACCTCATGAAAATCCAGAGACAAGGCTTTGGACAGTTGTGTGGGTCGTTTTGGCTGCTGCTGGAGTACTTGGAGGCCCTTTCACCCTTTTCATGCCTAAGCTAACTCTGCTTACGTTTTGTCTCATAAGGTAAATCCAGTGTAATGCTGTCCACTTTCTGGCCCAGCGTTAGTTCTCCTGTCTGTTTCTGGACAGCCAGAACAGTAAAATCTGGAGGCTGACGAACTCTCGTGGCAGCCTGCCACTCTCCTTGTTCGCTAATACAGAAAATGCAAATGTTTGGAGGAAAATCTATGAACAGGGAAAAGACCTGGGGGAGCAAAGGGAGGCAGCCAGCACAAAACTTTATTCATGAATGTGCCAGGCGCAGACTCAAAACAACAGCCCCCTGAAACTTGGACGCCGTCGCAAACCGCGAACATGAACGGAGGGAGACAGAGAGAGCACAATGCCAATATGTCACACGCTAAATAGTTTTAAATTAGAGCCTGTATACGCCTGTTGGAGACTACATTCATCATACTCAATGTTGGTCTGTTTCTTGCAACCCTGGCAGTAAGAGCTTCCACATGCCAGTGTCGGCGCTGGGGAGAAACAGAATCGGGTTATCAGCAGAAGTTTACTTGTCTTTAATCAGCCTGTAGCTAATTACCAGGTTTCCACACAGCATGGCCATAAGTCATTAATCATACAGGGCGTCTGGGAGCGCTCAGCTTTGTCCCGGACCGCTGCAGCAGACAGGAGCTCCCTTTTCCATGATGGAGCTCTTTCCCTCGCTCTCCTTCTCTCCCTGACTCCCTCAGAGCAGCGATGCCTCTAGTGGCGACAGCGTCGTGTTAGGGTGTGAGTTACAGGCCTCGTCATAGATACCCAAACAAAAGCCGTCTGTTGTACTTCCTGTTCCTCTTCCCAGCGGCCTTCCCCGTGCCTCTTATACAAAAGATGACCTCAGCCTTGCTTAGACAAAACTCACAGTGAGATGCATGTGCCACGTTTGTCTGCACATTCACTGTCACTCAACAAATCAGCGCTACAGGATGATGTCAGCATTTTAGCGGCAAACTCACTGGCTAGTTAGCTCGACTGACGTTAGGTTCAGTCGAAAGTTGCCATGGAGAAAAGTGCACTGGTAATATTTTGCAGTGAAAGTGGAGGTGAGAAATAAAATTGTCATTTATCTGGACCAGGTGATACATCATTCTGTCTGCGCTGCAACGCCCTCACTCACCAGTGACTAAATGGGCCCGGGCTGTTTTCAAATTACAACACAGAGGTGCTGAGGTCTCCGCAAGGATCCATCCATGGTGCCCTGACGGCAACATTTTTAATCTGCCGTCCGTGCAGCTAAAAGGTTCATCTACGTGACAGTCAGAGACAGATTGTTCTGTTGAAGTGTTTCCAATGGGTGCACGCAACCAGTCAACGCCATGTGCAAAATAACAGGACAGTGAGAATGAGAGGGAGAAGTAGACGAAGGACAGCAGAAAGGATGTCTTCTTCCATCAGTCTGATCCCTCGGACAGCTCCATTCACTGTCCTCCATCACTCTTTGACAGGGGATATTTCCAGCGACCCAACTCTGTTTCCGTGCTACTGAAATTCCGTGCTCAAATGTACACGTACGAGCATCATTCCAAAGAAAAAAAAAGAAGCTGGAAAGACGCTGGCAACTGCAAAGTGAAGCTTTCAGCTGCTTTTCATGCTACTGCACGGCAAACTCCCATGGTTGGCTGAACGTCTCCATCGACCAGGTCGAACAAAACATCCCTTTGTGCACCGCGGAGGTCAACCTGTTTCCCGTCACGGATAACACATACATGTAGCGCAGAAAATATGCGGTGTTAAGTGAAAGCCTTTCTGTTGGATGTGCAGACTTTTGTCATGAAACAAGCAAGGTTGCCATTTCCTCCTTAACTCTTCAACAATTTGAGCACAAGGTTGTGAAGACAGACGGTGCGTCATGTAAAGGTAAAAGACTGGCATCGAATGAAAGATTGTTTAAAGTCAGAACTGCCAAAGCTTTATGCCCATCATTTATCTTGTTACCAATAGATCAAATTCACTTCATGGCAGAGTCATAAAAATGTATGAGAATGTAAATGGCTGAGTGACCCATTCATCTTGTTTAAAGTGGCAAATGTAACATGCTTCTCATCCTGGGTGATAAACTCATACTTCACTCTTTTATGAAGGATTCATTGTTGATGGTGAAACGTCCTGAATTTCATTACGGTGGCAGGTAGAGGAGCTCTGCCAAGGTACTCCTGCTGCAGCAGTGTGTGTAAATCACTCAAGCTGTCTTTCTCTGAGGACAGACCAGAATGCTGGGTTTTGGGGGTTTTTGTTTTTCTGGTTGTTTTTTTGTTTTTTGTTTTTTGGAACAAGCTAAAATCAGCCCTCAACGTTTTTCAGCCTTTTTGTTAAAGCTCACAGTGTTTTATCCAAAAGTCAAACTGAACACTCGCTATTTTAAAAGCCGGTTCACCCCTTTAAAAAAACACCATAGTATGTGACATTTTCACTTCATGTGTTTTTCTTTGATGTTGTTTCCTGAAAAATAACATCAATCATTCTGACTTCCTCTCCAGAAGAAAAAGTGCATGCGAGTGACACCCATTTGGCTTCCCGGGCCTGAAAAGTTGTGTTTTAAAAATCTCAGCGGGCAAAAAAAAAAATGCAATCGTGCCACTAAAACTCGATATTTCTGCTGGACACAGTGAGTGGTGAGTGAATCAAAGGGCAGGTTTTTCCCTCACACCAACCCACCCACACGCACACATTCAAGGCGCTCGCATACACACATGCTCAGACAGAAACATACACACATTAGTTGACAGGGCAGTACACTGAGGTGGTTTATGCTTCTTGTCAGTTGGAGGGCGTGATGAAGTAATGATTAATATGGGGGATGTTTGGAAATGTAAATCTGTGCTGCAGCACAAATAAACCAGGGGGGTTTCTGGGGATGATTAAATGGACATTTCACAGTTGATTGAGCATGCAAAAAGTCATCCATTTCCCCCTAACTCTGTAAACAGCAACGGCTACCCCCTTTCCTGTGAAGTATATGATGGTCGTTGTGGTTTTATATGCACACACAGGCCATTGAAGACGAATGAGTGGCTCAATTTATATAACCACTGGGATCTCCTGATTAGGTAATTTATATGGAGGACAGGTTTATAACTGCTAACTCACCGTCATGTCCCGCAACAATTACTCCTGAAATCCGGCTGTAAAAGCAGACAGTAAATTCTGCATTTTTCTTTTGCTGTCATCAGGGCCCATAACCTGAGATCTGATTTTCAATAAATCTTTTTTTTTCTTCTGAAATGGAGGGCAATTACATCAAGAGAGAGAGACTTTCAGAATTGATCCAAGTAGTGAAGAGTGGCATGTATAGTGTCTAAGATTGCCCTCAGTGGCTTCTGGTGAATCTAAAAAGCTTCCAATTTACAGTATGTGCCCCACATATTTAAGAAAATGGACTATCATCTCTTAATGGGTCAGGAGCTCATCTACTAAGGGTGAAAGTAACAAAGCATGTCCACACGGAATAACATGGATTCACATTAGTGCTGGCTGATGACCAAAGCCTCAGTAATCTGATCAATATATGACAAACAGAGTGAAAGAATGACAAACAGCTCAAACAGGAGTAAAGAAAACCAAGACTGAGCTGCCATCACACGTAAACTCCTGCCACCTCAGTTTGCATACACCAATAAACATGCATTACAGATGTTGGCTACAACACCGATCACAAAGCCAAATGTAATCACTGTAAGTGTTCACAACTGCAGGGCAGTTGATTCAAGAGATTCAAGATGTCTCTAATGTCAGTGTCTCCAAAAAGGAAAATGCAGTTGCAAATCCAATCGAGAGATACAAATGTAATTGTAAATAATTAAAAGAAGACAATAGCATTAAGATGTAAACAGCAGTACAGTGGAAGATGAATATAATGAGGTGTGGAATACATACGACTGACACAGAATAACAGAAAACTGACACGGTCAAAAGGTCATCCATGACTCTGCTGTTCTTTCAGTTAGAAAATGCTTTTGACATTTGACTGTAAGTAAACGGTGAAGTGAGCTCTCCTGGACCAGTTTCTTGAAGACAGAGGAGCGTTTGGCTGAAGCACATAGTAAGATTTCCTGGACTTAAAAAATAGTGTTTTTGGCACGCTGGTCAGCTTGGTCAGCATGGACCCACCGGAGTGTTTTTCAAATTGACATATATATTGAAACACATATGATGAATATGTCCAAAAGCTACCGTGTGCTATTTTGTATGTTTTTTGGTAAATTACATATTGTTTACAGTGTTAAGGTCTGATCAACATTTAAATTCAATTATATTTTTTTGCATTATTTTAGATGTCATGAGAAATTGGATAATTGGAAAGTCTTTGATTATTCATCTGCACCAAATGTACAAAGTTTCAAACATAATATATCATCTGTCTGACAAATTACATATTTGCAATAAGGTAAGGTAATAACATGGTGTAATTCTCTTGTTTGTCTTTAAACTGCTAAATAATTGCATGAAAGTAATTTGAAAGTAGGCGAAAATTACGGCGCCAGATGAAAAAAGGCAAAGAAAACACGCAAGTTACATTAAAACTCCTTAAAAGTTTAACACTGTGGTCCAGCATTCATTGAAAATTGGTTTCGACGTCTCTCTCAGTATATGTTGGTTTGTTCTGGACAGCATCTGGTGAGAAGTGGATGTGTGCTATTAACAAGTCCTCCGGTTGGGGTCCCACCCCAGCATGGCTGCTTGTAAATGGCACTCTCTTATGGAGACAAATCACCCACTGGTTAGGATTTCAATGAAAGGGGATACAGTTAGAGTACATAAATATAGCCGTAGGAAACACCACTAACCATGTGATACTCAAACGATAGACTTTTTGTGGCCAAGAGCCAGGTTTCACTCCAAAGAGACTCAGCTACCAGAACAGCTAAAAGCTCACAGCACAGAGTGTGTATGGAAATTAAATCTGCAGCAGAGCCCGGGCTCAGATAGTTTTCAACAAGCACATTTAGCTGAACAGATGAGGTGGATGAACCATTAAATAGCACACAGAAAATACAGGGACAACTGTGTGTTGACTGTGTGCAAAGTCTGCAGCTTTCACTTGGATTTTAATGTGTTTTTCAGCCAAATATAGTCAAAGAGATGTCTGTAGAGGAACTAGAAAGTAATGAGGAGAGATAGGACAGGAGAGATATACCCCTGTGAGTGCTTATTAAAAAACCTGACATACAGAATCGTGTGTGTGTGAGAGAGAGAGAGAGAGAGAGAGAGGAGAGTGTCGAGTGTGAACATGCAAAACATGTAGAAATAATAACTGGTACAGCAACAAAAAACAAAATTAGGAGGATTGCAGGTAGTTGCATCTCTTTTGCCTGCACGATACAGTACAGAGAGATTTAACTCACAGTTAACAGCAAAATGTCACACACACAGTTACTGCATGTTGGTATTAATGCTACACACAAGTACAGTTTGTTTCCCCATTAGCAGCATGTGATGCATGTATGATTAAATGGATGATTGAGTGTTGTCATGACAATTGTTATTAATTAAAAAGAGTTTTCTGACTCTGAGAAGATGCCTGCTATGAAGTCAGCACGATGCATGACGCAGTCGCTGTACTGAAATGTTGAACTCAACACACTGACAGACAGCAGAGCACTTTACCATGCGACACCGTACCGCACAGCTCATGGATCAAATTAGTAGTAACAGCTTCGAAGTTCATGAGATTTAAAGGGGAAAAAAGCATTTTGCATCTCACATGGCTGACTTCCCCGTCATCTTCGTATTTGTTCACAGCTGTCACGTTGATTCTCTTTCTTTCTCGCTCAGGAACAAGGGGATATTGTTCTATCGCTTCAGAGTGAAAGCATGCAGGCACTCAACCTGTCGAAACCATGCTGGTCTGTGTTGAGCTCTGAACTGGAAAATGCTGGCTGCCTCCCTGCAGTTTTGGACTGTCTGAAGCAGTGGTACTCAAACATTTTCATGTCACAGAACCCCGGATAGACACACATTAGGCCACAGAACGTGCAGCCAGTAAGATTTCAT
Organism: Chelmon rostratus; assembly: GCF_017976325.1. NCBI lineage: Eukaryota > Metazoa > Chordata > Actinopteri > Chaetodontiformes > Chaetodontidae > Chelmon > Chelmon rostratus. The sequence continues at coordinate 15,337,355 of NC_055668.1, read as the reverse complement.
CCCCTCGCCTCCTATATGGTAAAATCTTTGCCGCTGATTTAATACTGAATTGTATAACTGTCCGCAGTCCGTGTGCTACAAGTGTGAGATGATTTCTTCACCAGCCCTGCAAAAAAATCCTAGAACTTGCTTTTAAGCAAGCCAATGGTCTAAAGGTAAACGAGATTAATGCCATTAGCAATAATGAGTCAAACAACGTTCATCAAAAGAATGGGTGGCTCAGGTTTTATCAGAGGGCATAATCAACAGGTGCTCGACAGCAAACACTTGGATGATTAATCGTCTGCATATCAGGTCTGCTTTTCCAAAAGAGCATGCACAAAATTCAATGCACTGCCAGAGACATTAAACATTAACAGAGAATAATGTTCAAAAGAACAATGCCTTTTGATTGGCGGCATCCATGAAATGGAGTCTGAATGACATAGTAGTGAATAATATTCTTTGGCTTTGTTTGCAGACCGGCCTCCCACAAAGAACCGACGGTGTTTCTTTGAACTCGCGTTTAGACCAACAAACACGAGCATTTGCCAAAAAAAAAAAGAAAAGAAAAACAGATGCATTCATATTTCATAATAGGGCTCCCATGTGAGCACTGAGGGTAAACCACACATCAAAATTTAAAACTGATCTATTTTTTATACGCACAACATCAGATCGCTCGTATTACCTGTGGAGCTCTGGACTGAGGCCTATTCACAAATGCATGTAAAGCACACAAGGCATTGAGCTTCGCCTCGGCTGCTTCTGGTTATGCAGTGTTTCACGACACCCTGTTTGCACTGAAGTACCGAACAGCTTATTAATCAGTGCTGAGAGGTCTCCCATCCATCCAGGCATATGGCTGCTTGCCTGTGGAACATTTTAAAGGCAAGCAGGTCTATACAACAACCATTAAAAGCACAGAGAGCCATATCCCTGTAAATTATTTAGCTGGGAGAGGGTAGTAAATCAGTGTGAGTGTCATATACTGAACATGGCACATGCTGGAGTGAAAAATGCATACAGAGCCACTATTCACACATGGCGCTGAGCGTGGCATTTAAAACCCTGTGTCGTCCGCCATCTCTCCACAGCCCTGTCAACTTCAGTCACAACTAATTCATTGAAGTTGATTATGAATGATCCATTTCGGGAATTTGTACAATTGCACTCTGCTGAGTATCGAGCTTATGCACACAGAAAGCGGTGGCTCATGTTATGTTTCAAATCATTGCTTTTCCGCATTGTTATTTCAAAGAACGAGACAGGCAGAAAAGCTCTCCAGTGCATCATAAAGGGAAAAATACACGACGAACAGATTTCTGACTTGAAGCATTTCGTGGCATTAATGGCCATGTGAGGAAAGCCTTGCTGAAATTTGTGTTTTCATAAATGCTCAGGCCTCAACACCCCAAAACTAAACATTTTGTAGTTCAGCCACAATCAAGTCTGCCTTCACACAGCTATTCAAATATTCCATTTGTAATTTTTGAGGCAAGAGTTATTCCTGAACGTCAGTGCTTGAGATCTGGCTTGTCGACAGGCTTCACTGTGACTGACACACTCATCAAAATGAGAATCCTTGTTGCCTGGGGGAACTGTGATACCTGTCAAATGGTGGATATCTTTTAATGTTCCTGTCTCAAATGCATGTCAGAGCAAATGCCAAGTCCTAACATCAGTTATTACCTGGATGTTCAACGCCTGATTCCTCTTATTTACCTAAGGTTTCAAAAGATCCCTTCACTTGTCTTTGCCGGTTTCTTTGTGGTGAGAATCATCCTCGTGACAGTTTTTCTATCTTCAAATTTTCAGTAGATTTCATCTGTTTATTTTTTGATTGACTCCTCGGGTGTGTGCCGTGCATGCATGTGTAAATGTGTGCTCCCTCTCTTGTAATATTCAAAGCCTTAAAGGTTGATAGCTTGCATTTGCCAGCTTCCATCTTAAAGAAAATTAACAATTACCTCCTCATCAGAAACACTCTGCAGGCTCCTTCATATACTGCGTGTCTATAGGGGGAGCAGTTCAGCACATGACTGTCACAACACTTTCAAAACGCTCTGCAACCTCAAGTCACACATTATAGGGAGAAAAGCCAGTTTCTTGTCACATAAAACAGCTGCAGTTAATCCAAACTCTGGGGGATGTCAAGCATCACAGATAAATCTCGCTGTTTAAACACTGTTCATCATGTGAGTGACTTTTTGCTTTTAGCTTGTTGTTTTGCGTGCCTTCTCTACAGTCAGTTAAAACCAAATAAAACCAAATATAAATAATTGAAACTAGTAAAGAGGAGTCATCCTGACATGCTACTGCAACAGCTTCGCTCTCATCAAACTCACTGCATGAAGTGTTCTCTGTCCACCGCCTCAGACAACAGAGGCGACGTCTTACAGGCCGCCGCTGCACCATGTGGCCTGCAGCCGAGACGGACGCTCTGTCTGACTGTCAGAACATCTGTTTGACTGGCCGCAGGAAATGAAGACAGACAGCATAGGTCTCCTTTATCTGTCACATGACGTGGCACATTTGGACAGATGCACTGTAGATGGCCCTCTCACAAGGAGATTTTTCCACGCACAGCCTTGTCACCAACATGAGACCCCGTAGCGTGGGGCTCAGGTGTGTGCCCACATGGTTTAACTTGTACAGTGCGGCACTACCTGCAAACGTTAAGGAGCAACACATTTTATTGGCAAGATCGGTTGGATTCTAAATAAACCACGAGATCCCTAACCGGAACTCGAGCTAAATTAAAACATGATTTATAGCTACTTTCCATTATTTTTTTCTCGTTCTTGTTTGTTTTCTTGTGAATGTAATCACCTAAAAACACGGGTGGTTTTATTGTTTAATCTGCAACATTTCTCCTTTTCCTTATGACATAATGTCTATATAATCATATTTACTTGCAAGGTAATACAAAAGAGTCTTTCTTGATTTTCCTAGTCTTGAATGTTTTGCTACTAGTCTACTAGTTTGAATAAGCAACTTATTCCACAACAGAGAAACTTGCTTGTTCAGCATACGGCCTATAATATTTTCACTACACCTTCTGCGGGACACAAGACAACAACAAAAAAAGGAAAAAACAAATGGATTGTAGGTAATTTGAGGTTCAATTTCTCAGTTAACACTAAAATGCATTAAAGCAATAAAAGTGATGCGAGCCCCCATATTTCCTGGGGCTGTGTTGCTGTATGTCTGGCCTAATTTGTCTCCCAGTCAGGCCCATTAGTCTACTGCGCTCCTTTCTTAATACGCTCGGCTCCCCCAAATGCCTCAGATCAATGTGTGATACATCGCAGCATCATCACTTATTGCATGTGGATGAGTTGAGAAATGTCCCCCTCTCCTCTTATTTCCTTGGAGAAGTCTCTATTGAAAGTCATGTGGGCACCGGCAGAGAGAAGTAGTTTGGTTTGCGGTTGGTGGTGTAGAGGGGAGGGAATTGTTTGGGCCACTGACATGAATGAATTGCTGGAGTAATATGGAGGCTGGTAATAGTTGAATAGTTTATATCAAAGTGATAAATATAGCTCTCATAAATCACATAAGTGTTATATATTACTGTTTTTCACACTTGGCTCCGACCAGGAAACTCTGGAGAATATCATAGTGGAGTGTGCACTTCCTTTTTTTCCGTATACAGAAAGTTCTGGGTCTTCAGCAGTTCCTTAAAGTGGATAATGGTCCTATGGAGTACCGCCATTATACAGAGAACTATTAATGCCCCCATACGGTTCTTTACAGGTTGATGACTGATTCTGCTTCTCTAAAACAGCTGCTGAGGTCGGAAATGGAGGCAAACACAAAGGCAGATGTGTGTGATTACTCATTTTTAACTGTTAGCAGAGAACTCGCTTGATAAAAACAGGTTTTAATGTTAGTATCATAATCGTGTTACTTGGTTACAATTAGTCATATTTTGAATAAACAAAGTGTCCTAATAGCAGCGCTAGTGTTAGCTGTGTCAGAGAAGGTGGTGTTATCTAGAAAATATGCTAACCTTAGCTGAGAGAAGGAGAAACTCGTCATGTTAGAATGACGCTTGTTTGTGACAGTCTAACGGTGATAATTGGTCGTGTACAGAAGCCGCACTGTGTCAGTCACTTTAGGTTCAGTTTCTTCTTGGTACATTTCAATGCATGAACAAAACACTAGACTACACTTCTGTGAGAACCCATCGGGCTCAAGTTGGGCAGCAAAACTGTCAAAACAACACCTACAACGACTTTAACTTACAGGCAAAACATTGTTTTTTGGTTGGACTATTTTGTTTCCATAAAATTTCTGTTCTGACGTTGTATGCAAACTACTATATTTAATCAGATAATACCTTATTTGCATATTCAAGCAGTCAATTTCAGGAAACTTGTAATGCAAAAAATAATTGTCTTGATGTAAGTAATTAGTTGGGGAAGTTCCGTGGTGATATCTATTCGTTAAAATTATTAGCCTATTCTTCTGTAGTGTTCCTTAGAGCATTTTGAAAACAGGAAAAGGTCAGGGGAAGTTAGCCATCCCTTGCCACTGACAACTAATCCCCCCATTCGCTGAACCTCATGGTTGCCACTGCCAAAAATGTGATGTTTTATAATGCAACTTTTGGCTGAATCCAGTTTCCTTCATCTTGACTCGATCTACGCCCACGTCAGTGTGTGACTCTCTTTTGAAAATCCCTTTGAGAATGTGCCTGAGCTCGCTGCATCCAGCCATTAGTTTTTATGCGTAGGTGGATCAAGAAATGACGACTTCCATGACTGTCCACTAATGAAAAAGTCATGACGCCATACAGTCAAATCCAACACAGGTTGTGGCGATATAGCACTGTTTTTCACTGCTGATGGTGCAAACGGCGTCCACGATGTATTTCTCACCGGAGAAAATCCTCCATCCAAAAATGCACCCAGCAGTATGGTGCATCTTCGATAGTATAATATTGTATGTGGACATTGAGTGTTGGGTAGAAATCACACACACCAACATGAATCTGCATTTGTTTACAGTGAAACCTCCACAGGGTACCTTTAAGTAGCTTTCATGTGGAGTTCAGTCACTAAGATGCTTGTTTTGTCCTCAAGCTGACTGCTATTCAGCTAGTGTGCAAAGATTTTGAGATTTGCTCAGGGCCTGTATTTTTCAGGTGTTTGAGTGGTTTCTGCTTGGATGTGAAAGCAAAGTCCTGCCAGGCCAACCTGAACATGTTTGATATATTGTATCCTAACTGTTACTTAAAAAAACTTGAAGATGGCTGAAAAAAAAGCTCCTGTAAAACATGGATTGCATTGTTTCAAGTCTTTGTTGCAGCCATCTCTGTACTGATTATTTATTAAACATTATTCAGAATTTCTTCCATACAATAGCTCTTATCTTTTACTGTATGTTCATTGTAATTTCCATTATTTGATTTGCTTATTTTTATAGTCCTGTGTGCTAGTGCATATACTCCTGTTATCAGCATTTCTGTTTGTTATTTATTTACTGTTGACTGCATGACCTTGATATTTTATACGGTCAAATGGGATAATGTCTGGTTTTTTCCATCTTGGCTGTTGTCAGTTAACAAAAATAAAGATAAAGTTTGAGAGACCTTTTCATTCTTCAGCATTTGGTTTGTACTTTTGAGTCATTTTAGCAATCACTTGGTATGAAATTTGAACATATGCACGAGTGTATAATACAAACCTGTAGGGTTGGTAGCCATATAACACCAAGAGTAATGCCCCCAAAATTACAAATCACAGATGAGCCAGTTCTAGGAACCTTTTGTTGTTGTAGATAATATATGCGCATGTCTATGAACATAATACTGTAACAATAAAATGTATGCCTAACCTGCACACAGTCATCCAATAACATAGCTTTGTGTTTGCATAAAGTTATTAATCATTTAAATAAATGTGTTGGTTTTTTTGTAAATTGGGAACATTCCCTGGATATTAAGTATTGACCAACCATTTTATCTTCATCCACTACGACAGAGGACCTGGGTTTATGTAGTTAGTAAGCATGTGAGTCATGGTAATTGGCGGTCCACACCCATGGAAATGACATCATGTGCTCATACTGTCATGTAAGGCCGGTGACACACCATCAGGATTTAGTCAAAGAAGGGAGAGAACAGCACAAGACAGCAATTATGTGGTAGACTGAAACCTCAACCTGTCAAGAAAAAAAAAAATTTTGGAAAGCAGATGCCTTTATCTCAAATTAAGCTGGATGACTGTCCACTTGGTGGCTGCACAAAGACAGATGCTGCTGTAAGACGTGTTGTATTCGATTCGCACAGCTTCAAACAATTAGAATAACCTTGTGATTGTGTGCCGTAACGGCCTGAAGATACAGCGCTTAGGCATTGCTGATTTCAAATGAAGGCAAAAAGCCCTTTGGAGCCGAGCCCATCGCTGACATTTTCTCTGCTTTTTGCATTTATCAGTGACAGACAACAACCTCATCAGCTCGCACACTACTCCAACATACTCCATTAAGGTGCCTGGAATAAGGGTGCATTTCCATAAAATATTCTTTGTCAGAATCAGAAAATGGGCAAATTATCTGAACACTAAAACACCCCATCGCACCGTAGATCCCTAAAGCAGACAGAAATGACCTCATTTAGGCTGTCTAAGCACAAGAAAGTGTCTCACTGGTTCGAGATGTGAGTGGCACGGATAGATCAACACAGCCACTTCTCTCACATCACCCGGATGAGCACTTTACATTTGTAAATCAATGAGGAGGGTAACCACATGTAGAGGAGCTGGGAGGGACTCCTGTCTGCCTTGGTGCAGATTTTGAGAAGCAAATTACGTCTAGTGCGGCTCTGCATTCTAGGATCAATCTGTCAGAAAAAGGTGCTTTAGCGCTGATGGATATGACATGTGACCAACAACAATGTTGATTTTTTTTAATCTCCCGGATAATAGGCAGATTTAGTGCAGATTTGCCTGAACCGGTGGATCTGGTTACGACCACTGAGTCCCTGCTTTGTTTCACGCTGCTTACTTTATGGCTTCATTACTACAATCACAAAGCCGTGGACACCTCAACAGCCCGTATCACCATAAATCACACACTGAGATAATGGCAGCCGGGTGTTCCAGCTAAGATGACACCTTTTACTGCAATTGGAGAGCACAGGCGTAGTGGAGATAAAGGTACATGTGACGCACGGCAGTGGACGCACACAGAGACCATCTTCTGCGGTGTATAAGTATGTGTATAATCAAAATGTATTTGAAAAGTAGCAATCTATACTTGTAAAACATAATTGCAAGTAAGAAAATATCAAGTGCCCATAAAGTAAACAGTGCAAACAAAGCCAGTATTGATAGGCCCCTTTTTCCCATCACTGAGAGCTTTCATATTGTAATTGCAGCCTGATAAAACAACTACACATACATAAAAGATAATAATCGCTCTTTGACTTATGTCTGGCATGGGGTTGAACATCATAGCAGCTTCCCCTTATTGACACAGCTGTTACCCAAACTATAGACTTGCCACTGCAGACGATGGCATGTCTTTATATTGTGCCACACACCCACTAATGACAGCTTTAGTGGTGGTAATTCAGGAGGGTTGAATACGGGGTTAGGTGTGTGAGTCACGTCCTGGGCTCCCCCCTCTCGCCAGATGTCCTGCCAGGTTTCCTGCAGTGTCTCTCTCTCTCTCCCCCCGAGAATGCGAGTATGTCCAAAGCATCTAAAATGGCTGCTTTAGGTCTAAAGAAGCACAGTAGATTTGGTTAGGCGGTGGAACAAGCGGCTGTCTTCATTAAAGAATGGAAAACTTCAAGAATCTTTAGGAAATCTGGAACTATGCCTTCTTCATTGAGACCTTCTTTAAACCATCGTGCGTCAACTCCCGAAAGGCCTGAAATTGGCCAGTAAAGTTGCGGCTCACACTGCTGCACCGTGCAGTGTTTGCAGTTTTCATGCTGAACTGCTCCGATCCCGTCTAAAAACCCTTGACCAAACACTGTGAATGTTTACTGGGCCTGATTAGGCACCGCGCCTCCATTAAACTGAACTCCATAAAAATCATATCAAGCAGGCTTAAGTATCAACCACCAAAATCCACTTAATTTCAGTTTGAGAGCATTTCTTTCTGATTATTATAGTCAAATGATTGAATCTCTACTTTTAGTGTTATGGTGTGGGCTGATGCCTACTTTTGCACACTTACGCACTTTGAGGCCTTGATGGCCAAAGTGAACATGCACTTTCATTCTCTTGCATACTCTAATCCCCCATGTTCCCTCTCCTCTGTGTCAAATCTGCACAGTGAGGGAGGGAGGGAGGGCTGGGTAGGTGGGAGGGTTGGTAATTCATGCACACATGTGCCTGCCTGTTCCTCCAGTGACAGGGCCAGGGGGAGGGGCACATGATAAATTGCCTTCCACCGGGACCCTCCGAGCACAGCCACCATGATGTGGGTAGAAATGGAAATTGCTCCCTTTCACCGTCATTACATCAGTTTAGGACGCGTGTGGGCCTGATACACACTACGAGAGGAGTTTGTTTCATCTGACTAACCGCTGTGCGCCAGACGAGGGACAGCACATCTGAGGCGTTATTCTGCATAAATAAAAATAAGTGTAATAACGCTGGGTCAACAGTCGGTCCAAAAGAGCTGAAAGGCAAAGTTAATGTTGTTATGAGTCGACGGCAGCATTTTTTCCTGCACACACATTCATGCAAAATATGCAGGGCCTTTTTACTGACGTGCGGATTTAAAGCCACACATATTCAGACACTTAAGATCATGAATTGTGTCTGAACGCAGTTATCTGCAGGTGCACCGATTCTGATTTGAGAAGTTTTCTATATATTAAAAAGACTAGAAATCTCAAACATGTGTCTGATTTTGCAAGAGCTATCAAGAAATCCGGCTGTGTCCACACATGTTCAGCCCCGATATCCGTGCAAGAAAAACTGAGAAGCGACGACAGAACAGGAAAATTGAAATTGCTGATGTGGGATGTCATTTGAAAAATATAAATATGCGCAATCAATATGCGCCTGATCTTTTTCCAACTACGATTTGTGAGCGTTTGTACCTGCAAGAAAATCCCACAACTTCGCACAATTCACGTTTGTTTTTTTCTTTTTCCTTCTTTTTTTTGTTTTTAATAAAAAGTTAGTGCTGTGTACATAAGATTTACAGGTGGATGAGATTATCAAATGCAAATTAAATAGGAGCACCCGCTTAATGATCATCCAATCAAAAGTAACCCAGTCAGTTTTATATATAAACCAGTTAATGGCCTCCACGTCGAAATGTCACCCTGGTGGAGCATTAGTGCTGCTCTTAGCCCACAGCTTCATCATAAATTTACCAAAGGAAAAAAAAGACACAGTCGAAGACGCTTGTAAAATTTCTAGTGCATTAAAACCTGAAAGCCAGCAAATTATTCAATTCAACGTCCGTCTTTCTCTTAAGGTTGTAAAATTGATTTTTTTTTTTTTTTTTTTTTACATTTTAATGTAGCAGTTTATATCAGGCTACATAGCCGTGCTCATGATTTAAAACCCACAGAAAAAAAGCTGTCCTCCTCCAACGCTTCTTTTTTTCTTTCTTTTTTAATTTTCTGGCGTATTTCACAAACGTCCTCCCTTTTACGCAGGTAATGTAACGAGTACGTCTACAACACCTGGAAAAAAAGACCCTTCTCCAACTTATTGACAAAATTCAGCCACCAGCAACCTCTCTCGTACAGATTCACTTTGTAAAGCCCGTTTAACTCTGAGTGTACACACACACACACACACACACACACACACACACACACACACACACACACACACACACACACACACACACTCACACACACACAGAGCAAACTCCCACTCTCATTCAGGTTGCATTTAATTTAACCTTTATAACACGTGTGCTCTGATGAAGGGTTAAAGCTTTTCAGTTAATTGGCTTATAAACTAATGTTGAAAGAAAGAAAGAAAGAAAGAAAGAAAGAAAGCTATAAATTATTTGAGACGGAAATGAATCGTTTAAAAAAGTATGACAGCGTAGAAAACCTATAGGCCTGTATGCCGCGGAAATGTTAATTTAACAGACCAATTTCACAAACTGTCAGTGGAATAAAACTTAAACTGTTATTTCAAGCTGAACAATGTTCAGACTTCAGAAAATGAGGCACACGGAGATATGGAACAGAATCGTTTCTTATTTTTTCCAGAATACATACAAAAAAATACCAATTCTCTTTCCAAGGTGTACACCTGAAAAATAACGGCAATTTAAAATGTGGACAATTTCTGAAATTTAAGAAACAAACATGCATGTAAATTATTTTCTTCTCCATGAGACATTAAATAAGAACAAATACAATCATAGCAATTTCAAATTAACATCGAAATGAAGACCCCTACTTTAATTAGTACTCTAACATGTGTGTGTTTTCACTTTACCTATAGAGTTCAGTTTCAACATAATGCACTTTTTGAGTTGCTCAAATATTTTCATTTGCAGCTAATCGCCTGCTTTTAAGCCGACATATAAATAAATACAGTTGAAGTCCACGGTTCCCGCCCATAAGTTTAGCGCTGTTAATATAAAAGTCTTTATATTTGCATTCTTAGTACTATAAACTTTTCAAAGTCTTTTTTTTTCCTCACTGGTATCCAAGCGCTGATGCTGTGGTGAGTCTCTGACCGTACAGTGCATAAGGGGAGTAGTAAGGGCCGGTGGCAGCGGGGACGGGGACAGGGGCCCCGGGGGTTGGCAGGGGGCTTTTGGAGTAGGGGTGGTAGCGGCTGCTGAGTCCTAACGCGTGATGCGGGCTCCTTAAAGCCAAAGTTCCGGGGCTCCCGGGTGCTCCTGACGGTGGCATGTGCATATGGCAGGCCATGGCCGCTGCTGCGGCGCTGGCCAGTGACGAAGACCCGGGATAACCAGATATCAACTTCTCCGCCCCGGTAAAAGCAGTGTGTGTCCTCAGGTGGTTCAGGAGCTCTTCTGAGCTGGAGAAGCGCTTGTCGCACGGTCCATTTGCCGACACCCAATTACAAACGTGAGGGAGAGGGTCGTTGGGGAGCATGAAACCGTAAGGATAGAGGGGGTGTCCGCTAAATGACGGCGCCGAGGAATGCACGCCGTGGATGGGGTGTGTCGGGTACATTAGTGGGTAGCTGGATTTGAGGGCGTTCGCGGCCGCTGCAGCTGCAGAGTCGTGCGTGCAGGAAGCGCTGGCTGCGCCCGCTAAGTGGCTGGCACAATGGTAACTGAGGCAGTAAGGGTCTCTGCACAGGCTGGCTGACATGATGGACGGTGGAGAAGCCCCGGCCAAAGGGCTGGATCCAGCCTTACTGCAGCCCAGAGAACTAGCCAGCTGTGCGTTTACCAAGCTCCCTCCGTGGGGCAGGAAGTGTTGAGGGTAACCAGCATAGGCCCCAGCCAAGCTGCCTGGGTATGACATGCCAGCAGGAGGCAAAGGGAAAACTGTCTGCCCGGGTTTGTAAGGAGAAACCGGCGCCACAAGTCCTGACCCGAGAACGGACGCGGAGGATACAGAAGTTACTGATGGGGACTCCGAGGAGGAGGTGGTTTTAGTGCCAGGCGTCGTCTCCTGGTGCTGGTTGACCTCCACGTTAATCCCACCGCAACTCACGCTTATCCTGCTGTGGCTCGTGGTGCCAGACCCGTCCGTAGTGCCATTTTTACTGCAATCAGACTCTTTCTTTTCATCCCTGTCCCCACATTTCCCATCTGATGGCATGGGAGAGGCTGAAGTGCTGGAGTGGGGGCTGCCTGTCCGCGGCGTAAACGGCTGGCAGGTGGCGCTCGGCACTCGGAAACCAGACTTCTCTCCGCTTGAGACGCCCGAAGACGAGTCCTTCTTATCTGAAGGTTTAGAATAAGGTTTGAAGCTAGATTTGTCATCCACACCGATGTCGCTCAATTTCAAAGGACCCGACTTAGATTCCTTCTCACTAGATCCATTTGTTGTTACGGAGGATAATTTGGAGGAGGGCGGTGGGTCCGGTTTGCCGATCTGAGAGCAGGTCTGCGCCAGCAGAGCCAGCGGACTTTTCTTGGCATCTAGCTGCAAAAAAAGATGAAATAGATGTTGATGAATGCCATTAAAACGCACATATTGTGATTAGAAAATGTACACGTTGAGAATAAGGCATTTAAAAGTGCCATTCACTGACATTTCCAAACGGAAATGTATATGTAGCTCAGTAATTAAGCACGGCACTTACGTGAACAAAACTATAACCGTGTTGATTGTTACAAACAAATTAACAAACTGTTCTGAACACCGGGATCAATTTGCGGGACAGATTACGGGATCATAAACACCCAAAACGCTGTCACGCGAAACACCGAAAACTAAAATATCAAACACTGTAATTAAACCGACATTAAATGTTGAAAATCTCCTTACCTCTATGGGACTAACCGGAGTAGAAGGCAAAGGCTGCAGATACTCCGGGTGCAAAATGTGTCCCGACCGTGCGGTAAGCATTTTCAAGACCTTGATGGGAAGTCGGTTTGCTTGCCGTAGTGGATCAGACGGAGGTGCGGAGTGGAGAAAAGGCTTGTTGATGCTCGCTGAGCTGCTATTCCGAGAACTGCTGCTTTCCCAGGCTACACAAATATCACTATTTTTCAGGGCAGAAGCCGAGGGCGACGTGATCATGTCCCACTTGTCAGGAAATTAAACGGCGATGCTTTCGTCAGATTCATTAAGAAAATCAAAACAGCATCGAGCTTCTCTCTCGGGGGCAAAAAAAGAATCGTAAAATGTTTCAATAATGTGTAATCCTGGTGGTGAAGGAGCAAGGCGCGGCAGCTGGAAGCAGACTGTGCGAGGTTATCGCGGATCCGTGGCTGCGCGTTGCACCATGAGCGCTGCGCCTTGTGTGCGTCTGTCTGCCGGTCCTCGCTCTGTACTCCCGAAGTACGAACTGGTAGAAATTTTCACTTCAAAAGCAGCTGAATTAGTCCGAGATTAAAGCCTTTGCCGCCTTCCAATCAAATGGGACCCTGAGGTGATTGGAGGGTCAAGGGGATGTGACGTTCTCCTCTTTGTAAGCGCCTCTATTTCGACAGCTCGGGGGAGGAGATAGGCTTCAGTGTTTTGGTTGCCGGGAACGCTTGCGCTATTTTAGATGCGGGGCTGTGGGCTCTGTGCACGAGTAGTGTGTGAATAATGAACAATCACTCCACTCTTAGCTTTTTAAAACAGTATTCACTCACTTTAACTTCTTCAATATGTCATTCTAGTATGAAAGATGCCATCGAGGTTTGAGTATGAGCGTTAAATGGAGCATAGTTTATTCACACTGTATGATGAGTAGAGCTAAATCGTATTTCTAACATTTATTTTCATCTTAGTCTAGTTTTAAACGAATGTAGCTAAGTTGTGATGGCACGGTGTGGGAACTGAGACGTTACCGACATTTCACTGCTGTGTTATCATGAAATTTGCTACGAAAATACTCATTCATAAAGTTTCTATGTGAAAATACATTTTTACAGAACTCTGCCGCTATCTTAAGAAGTGCTTTGTTTGTGTGTTTGCTCATTTGAAACGTTTATTCGCTCCAACGGTCTGTAAACCGGGAGACGCACAAAGTGTGCGCATTTTACGCGCGTCCACCTGCGAGACTTCTTTCCGCCGGCAAACATAAAACCAACCACTCCAGCTTGAAGTCCCTAAACAGACAAGCGTTGACAGGAATAGACCAATGTAGTGATGGAGGGATGTGAATGTCACATGTTTTCAGTATAATATACACCGCCCTTCTATTTCTATCTCCACCCCTCCGTCAAGTGTCAATTCTGCTCCACCGCAATCAATCAGTTATTTGTCAGACGCTGTCAATCCGCCGCTTGATTTATGTCAGCTATTGTGGCTGATTACATGCCAGCGCGACTGCGGGAAAAGAACAAATGGGGAGAGAGACATTCCGCAAGAGACACCTAGTTTTCACAGGAAATAAATCGATCCTCGAGTTAAGATTTAATTTTTAGACGCATCGACAAATAGCCGACACAGACAGTCCAGACAGCGCGAGGAGTGAGTGGCAAAAGCTGCGGACTGAAGCACATTATGCCGGTTTTTCCACAAAGTCTGTAACTTTCGGCGTTCTTCATCACACCTCGGAGGTTGCACACATGATGAAACTTTAATAACTTGCAGACAGTCCAGCTCACATGTTCTATGGAGAAGCTGTTGCTGTGCTTTAAGGCGCTTAAGTGCTTTAATCGGCCGATTAGAGTGTGAACAAGAAGCCTTAGGAAAAACACCGTTACCACGAAAATAAAATAACCCGCCTGTGGTTAAGAAATGAAAAAGAAAAACATTTTGAATAATAAACAACAAAATACCACATGATTAACAAAATTTAAAAAAAGTTAATAGGGACACATTAATAATTTATGTTTTCATTATCTAAAATATTTAATGTCGCTCATCCGTCTGAAATAAGTTAGTTCAAACAATGTGCAGGAGTAAACGTTCATTCAGAGGTGATAATGTGTAACAACCCGGTGAAACATCACGGTCTCTCAAAACAGAGCGCTGTCCATTTTGGCTGAACGCATCTGCTATTGTGTTGTTAAAACCTGTCATCTGCCTCGGGCACACTGTCATCTGCAACAAGAATAACAAAGCCGGGGAACAAAAAGAGAAATCCAGACATTTTATATTGATGTCAGCTCGATTTTATTTACATACAATGAAAATGATTTATTTTCTTTAAGAGGTAGAAAAGCGGACAGGGAGAAAGAAAAGAAGAGAAATGGTCTGTCAGGCCGTTGAGAAAAGAAGTTTAAAACGCCTTGAACTATTCACCGCTGAGATGGCTAATCAGTATTGAGGCTCCAGGGCAATCGGGCAGCTTTTCAATGCGGTTTTCCTTTCATCTCAATCGGGATGGAGGCGCTCAATTAAAAGCCTATCAGTTTGTAAGTAAATCAACGCCTATCAAAGTTGTCACATCAAACAAAACGATTATTATTGCAACCCGCCTCTGCCATTAATCTCTTTCTGTGGTAATCTGCTTGACAGGTCAACTTGGAGAGCAAGAAAACCTGGAGTGGACAGTCAAGGGGCAAAATATGTTTTTGGGTGGAAAACTACAACGTGTAGGCTACCTGATATAAACAAAACGCACATAAAATCTATTTGACTTCATAATCTGCCGAAAATGTAATTTGGGATGAAGGGTACAATGAGTAAAATAAAATAAAACAGACATTTTATCCATGTGGTAAAAAGAAATATAATCTACAGCAACGATTTAGAAATTTATGTCATGAGGGGAAAAGGCGTTTTTCAGCAACCATCTGAAAAAGATTGACTTCACTTTATGGGCCTGCTGCTCTGCATGACTGACTACAGCTTTGTAAACTGTATATGAATAAATAAAAACAAGCAGTAATTGTCTTCTCTATGGACACTTTGGTCATAATTTGGAGATCATGTGTAATATAAATAACCCGCTGCAAAAAAGGCCAACAGTTCTTCTCAATTTAATGGGAGTTTGTAACAGGGGGAAAAGTCCAAATGAGCGCAGCTCTCCTCCTTCAAATGTTTTCAGTGTTTTTGTCTGGCAGAAAAAAAAGGAGGTGGGGGGTGGGGGGGACGTTTCACAATATGCAAAGATGTGTGATTGATAACAGGCTTGCTGTTTTCTGCAAGGGCTGTCAGTCCGTGACACAATATGTGAGTTATTAGGGCAAAGAAGGGCAACCATAAATTTTCACTGTCAGGCGAAAACCCTCTTTATTGTCCGTATGACGAATGGGCTTCTGCACCAGACACCAAAATACTCGGCATTCCCCTTAAATGGGAACACATTTTTGCGACCATAATTCATGATATTTAAATAGAAAGTTTTAATATCCCCGTATATTTCATAACAGTGACATGTTTATGAATCACTCTCCGCATGCAAATACAACTATTTACGTCTCGTGAGGAAATATGTTGGACTTGCAGGATTACTGAGATGCTGGGCCGACTTCTTGCTATGTAGCGAGGAAGAGCACATTTCACTCTTGATTTACATATATATAAAGGTAAGGACACGTAAAATAGAAAAATCTAAACGGCTCAAGTGATTGCAGATCATCAAATCTTACATATTTTTATAATTTAAAAAGTTTTTTTCTTGTTGGCTCTGACTGTTTTGGAGCTCTGCGCGAAATTAAAGTTATTCTTATTATTTTGTCCCGATCCGCTTTCACGCTATTAATTCGGCCACTTTAGGACAATATCCTAGCTAAAAGCCTGCGTTTTAAAGAGAGCACATATTCTCCAAATAGCCAGCAACAGATAAAAGAAAATATCGGCTGCACGGGTGAGGATTAAACCCGCTAAAACGCGAGCATGAAGCAGAAATGAATTTTTCTTAAACTCCAAGGAGGAAGGACGGGTTTACAGGAAAGTCCGTGACACATTACCTGGAATCATTGGCTACTAAGCTCCGATGTAAAACGTCAGAGAGGTAAAAGGGTAAAAATAAAAAATAAAAAAATAACACAGTTACAACATTCAGTAGTCCTCTTGTCTAAACGGAACAGTTTGGCATCACACAAACACAGCAAACATTACACTTTGTCAAATGTGCAGCACCGCAAGGCGCGCGCGCTGGAGACTGAAGCCATGCAGGCTCTCGCGCTCTCTCCGGGCGGGCAGCAGGAAGAAAGTGAGCTTTTCCGCGTATGGGAGGTCCCGCGTGACGTCACACACTACACACATACACACTAAAGTGCAGGAACAACGTGATGTCCCCAAACTTTGTGCTTCCATTAGCCCAGTGCTACTGTGAACCCCAAAATGCGCACATTTGCCCCCCACCCCATACTGTATCAAAGCACTGTTTTCACTCTTTAGCATAGCTTCAGTCAGAGGGGAATAAACGTGGTGAAGTAAGCTCCTTTGGTCGAATGGTTGCAATGTCTGCTCAGATGCATGCTCTCAGGGTACAGTGGCACATGATAAATGAATGAATGATAATCTGGTGACTAAAGTAAACTGAAAACCTCAAGCTACTATGAAGTAGTAATATATTTTTAGCTTTTCAACATGGCAGTAGTTTGGTGGGACTGTCATAATTTTATATCTGTGACAGGACTGCATAATCCTCTGTTATGGGTGGGGACAGTAATCCCCAATACCATAACAATGACAACTTTAATTTCAATAATGAAAGTAAAATTAAAGTTGACGGGCAGAATGTTATACAGTATATTAAGTTTGAGAAAGAATCAAGTGAACAAACATATACGAAACAAGATCAAACTGATGTCAAGTCATTTAATGTCCACACAAAGTTATTATTCAAAGTGCTCTTTTTGTGTCTGACAAGGTTAGCAGGTAAGAGAAAAGTGCTCCATAGCAACTAATGTTATCGGATATCCTCTGGCAGCGGGGTCCAAATATGAGTCGAAAGATAAGTGAGGGTCAAATAGATGTGATAATATTTCAATTACAATTTCACCATTGCTCTAAGACCCATATGGGTAATTTAATGATCACCCAATACAATTTTACCTTTATCCAGTTATCTCCACAGTCAGGAATTTAGAGATGCATAATCCATTTGAACTCAGCTCCTTTAGGATCAAATGTTTTATGTTCAGATACATGGAATCATAGCAAAATTAACTTTCAAGGCTGCACTCTAAACCCCAGTTTAAACTAACAATGGCTATGCATTTAATCTGATAATTTGACTAAGACATGCAAGTTGGGGGAAAATTGCAAATAGTGCAAATGGTATCAGTAAGTTTGCTTGAATATTAGCTCAATACACAAGCTCCAGGCTCTTTAGTCATTATTATTTTCTTTACTTTTCTTTAACTTCTAGAACATGCTCTGTTATACAACAGCAATGCCAGAAACACAATGTGATTGGGTTCGGGGATAGTTTATTTTGAAAAATATAAGTCATATGCACAAATGATTAATGACACCAAGAGGTCAGTGTGTACAAAGTTTACCTGCAGCATTTGCAAGGTATCTATCTATCTATCAATTAAAGATTAAAGTAGGCCAAATGCACCTGTTGCACATGCATGACAGTGACATAAAACCATGATTATTGTGCAGCTGAGGGCAAAGCTCATGTCACACCTCTAATTTATTTTCACCACGTCATGAGGAAGTTTGTGTCCCTCTGGGTGTTTCTATCCTATGCTCGGTCATTTAATTTTGCTTTCCTTTTAAACAACCTCTTAGAGACAATTAAAAGCTTAAATCTCACATTCCTAAACTCAGCATGGGTGTGTAATCAGTCACTGAATACAGTCAGTGTTTTTCTCCACTTCTGTACTGACAACTTTGCAGATATTGTTTTGTCCAGATCATTGCATTGTAACACTAAAACGAAAACTCTTGCATTCATTGGGTTTGTGAGGTGGTCTGGGTCACAAACCTTTGGAATAATGTTTAGTCTAAGGACCAATAAGAGAGATACCTAGACACCTACTTATAAATTGCCTATTTATTATGATATGCTAAACCCTCTGACTACAGCTGCTACTGCCAGGTTTGACTATCATAGGTAAATGGCATATGATTTATCAATAATTAAGGTCATAAAACTACTTGTCAACATAGCATCCTTGTATAAAACCACTGCAGGATCCAGTTAATGTACTTTATTGGTGTAAATAAATTTGAAATTCATGACATTTCTGGGACTTTTGGTGCTCTTTATACCCCAGGCTAGTAGGCAAGCTAGCATGTTAGCACTGAGAAATTTTGGCTGCATTTTCTCTGAAATTGGTTATGTGACTAGCTCACTAAACCTTGAGCCCCGTAGAAGACTCCATTGGCATGTGGGAAGGCAGGCACATATGTGGGCAGACAGGTGGTCATCCAATCATCTCATTCAGGCCAAAAAATGATTGGATGGGCTTATTACAAGCCCGCCACAGCCACAAAGACTGAAGGTTTGTCTTCTTTTGTCAGGAAATTTTAATTAATGGATTGCTGTCTGGTTGTAAAGAGTCATTCACCTTAATTACAAAAACAAACAGAAAAACAAAAAAACAAACATACAAGCAAATCCCCCCCTCAAAAAAATAAAAAGTTCATAGCCAACAACAACAAACTAACATATTTTCTTATCTACCCAAAGCAGTAAGTGAGAATATTAGCTTTCCGTTTATCTGCTCAAATTCTGAGATATTTGTCTCTGAGATCTACGTCTACGTCTGAGATCTACGTCTCAACCTCAAGCATTTGTGTGTTCTGCTAACATTAGACTTCTCATTGATTATATAAAACAAAACACTCACCTCAATGTGGGCCATCTTTTCAGAAATAACATCCCAGTTACAGTCAATAACCTACAGAACATGTCAACAGAACTACAGTATTTATTTGATAGAAAGTAGTTCCAGTGAGAACTGAAAACCTGAGCTAATAAACCCAAAACTAACCAAAACTTCATGGCTAGCTAAAGGACAAGGCCAAGTGAAATATGTTTTAATTTGTATAACTTAGTTAATGGAACATTTGAACTGAACTTATTTTACGGCCACAGGGGGCAGTAATGAGCCCACCATGTCATGTCTCTATAATAAAAAGAGGAGATGAAGATGTTATCTCAGCAAATATAACGTTAGCCAGGCCTATATGGACAAGCCACACAAAAGGAGATATATGCTTTATTGTAAGTATTTCCAAGCAATGTGTTTGGGGTTTTACAAGTCCAAATCACTCAAGAATGGGGACTAACAAATGAGTTTTGCAAGTATATCTCAGGTAAACCACCGACAAAAGAGCAGTGCTCAAACTATCATAACAGAGCTAAAGTAGCTTCTTAAGCTAACATAGGTAAAACGAAGGCATTGAATTCATTTTAATTTACTCTTGATTTATACTAAGAGTGGTGGAGTATGCTAGATATTTTTAACGTCTCAGTCCTGTGGATATTGTCACTGAAAACAGGTGTATTACAGGTGCTTTTCAACAGGTGCTGATGGTCTTATCTGGCTATGAAGTGTTTGTTGTACAAAAATTAATTTCCTGTTTTTGTGCTTTATTTGAAACGTGAAAGTGTTTTAATTTTATGCAGCTTTTTTTTTTTTATTTGTAATGTACGGGGGAATGTGTGTTTTCATGGGGCAACAGTGAGCACAGCCCTACCCCAACCCATCAGCACTGAGATTTCATGAGTGTCAGACAGCGTCCGCGTGCTTCCGCACAACAGCCGGTCAGCTGATTGAAACGGCACGCGGAAACTGTAAAGTCGAATGGAAAGCGCCAGCAGAAGTCTAAAGTAGCCGGGCTTATTCCACGAACATTAACGTTGCCATTTAATGGTGACAGCAGCGGGGTCCTTACGTGAGCAGGACTTCAGATATCAACTCAGATAGCTTATCTAAAAACACAGAGTCGCTGTGTTGTCATCCTCAGCAAAAAGTTATGGCACATAACGAGTCGTTGGTCGCTTTGAATGGAACTCAAGTAAGTTTGTTTTGGAAACTGTTTCTGTCTGACTTTGCCACCCTGCGTGTTTAGACGGTAGTATGCAAGTGACCGTTTTTTAAAGGTTTACGTGTTCGCCGGTGCTAAATATATACAGTTTTTTTCATTCATCGACATGTCATGTGACACACTGTTGCTAACGTTACAGTCATGACTTTCAGTTTTGTAGTTCCTCCTACAGCTTCAGTGGAAGGAAGCATGCCTCCAAGTTGCACCAATATCATGTCGTAAACACAATGTTTTCTTAATATTGTACGGTGGTACGTTAAAACTGTTAAAGTATTATGTTGTATGTACAATTATCACTACAAAACATATAGAAAATGATTATATTTTTGCAAAATTACTCGCATGGCCAGAGGTGGACTGTAACCAAGTATATTCACTCAAACACTTTTCTTTTGTACAGTCTTGAGGTACTTGTATTTCCATTTTCTAAATTTTAAAGGCAAATATTGTTCTTTTTACTCCACTACATTAATCTGACAGTTTAGTTACTAGTTACTTTTCATATTCAGATAATCCATACAAAATATAGTCATTTTGTAAATTATGACTATTATAGATGAAGATATCCAGGCATACATAAAGCAGCTGAAAATAGGTTTCCCTTTGCCACCTGCAACATAGTAACACTTATAAATAAATGCAGTACTAATTGTAATCCAGCAATATTCTGAAATAGGCCATTCTGCATGAGTACGTTTTACTTTTAGTGCTTTAAGTATATTTAACGTTAATGATAAGTATTAGTGTTTCTACACTGTGGTATTGATACTTAAGCAAAATCTCTGACTATTTCTTCCACTACCGAGCGTGGCTTCAGTTACAAACTTCTACTCTTCTGGGTGTTGACAGTGAAACGCCCTGACTGTAGTGTTAACTGCTGCTTTATGTAGCATCCAATATTATTCAAAATGAATTCAAATGGTGGTCCCAAGTCATTATGGTTTTAAAGGTGAAGTATCCTGAAACAGTATTATTTTGCTGTGCTCTTGTCATGGATGCTATTGTAATATTGCTTCTTATCTCATAGTTATCTCTCTGTTTCCTCTTAATCCTCTTTAATACTTAAAGATTTCCTACATTGGACATGACTGTAAGGACATTCCTGACTTCCTTGGAGACACATATGGCCAGTTTGCAAGAAGGCTGGATCTCAGCTTCAATCAGCTCAGGTAAATGACTGATGCACAGTCCACAAACATGTACTCACCTGGATGCATACATATATTGTCTGTCTCCCTCTGTCTCCTTCTCTGTCTGTTACTGGGAGATGTGCATCTTTACATCAGGTGCAATTGAATTTGTGCCCTCAGTCTAGAGGTGGTCAGGGTGTCATCAGAACATCAAAGAGCTGAATGAGTGTCAGAGCTGGGCTGATGTCACGCTGGAGCAGGATAAAAGGCACAATCGATAAATGTGACATGCTAATTCAGGGGCAAATAGAAGAAAAGATTCCTCTGACAGGACATGAAGGAACACCTCGTGGCAGCAGCTTCTGAGGGGGCCGCCATTTCAACAGCAGGACTAGCATAGTTGATCTGGCAAGCAATAGAATGGAGATGATGGTTATGAGGTGCTTTTGTTTCTGAACCCTTTTCATGACTGTCATGCCATGAAGCCGTCTGAATAGAGGCAATTTTTTGTTGAAAATTGTTGTCTTGAGGCAGTTGTCTGTACTGGAAATGTGAAGTCCTCAATTTAACCGATTGACGTTGTGTCACATTGCAGAATCCGCCATTTGTATACAGAGTTCAGACCAAGTGGAAAAATCTGTTTGAGGTAAATGTATAAATGAATGAATTAAGGCATTGTTGAAGTGCATGTGAGCAAGGCACTGTGAATGTGTGACTGCGATGCATTATTCACAGGAAATATATGACCTCTGACCTACTGACCTAATATGAACTATATTCATGTGTGTGCACAGTTTTGCTTAGTATGAGGCTCACCTTTATACAAGGTGTTCAATCATTGTAAATGTGCTAAAATGGGGCATTATTCAGATGATAAAAAGATTGTTGAGTTTGAGGGCTGCCCTTGGTAATTCGAACCTGAATACACAGAAACCAAATTGCATGCATAGGCATAAATATGGCTATGGCTAAAGCTGCTGCAATGGAATGTTAGAGCATTTTCTATTTTTTCTGTGGGTATATAAGTAACTGTTGTGATGCTTGTTCATATACCTGATGAAAGTTGTGGGAGCAGTTAGAGAGATGATGTGTGCTTTTGTTTGTATTAGTCATGCTGTACTCTGACGCACCTGTCACACATTCAGGTCTGCAACTGGAAAGAGTAATTTACTGAAATTGTAGAATATTTTTCACTTAAGTGACGAACACAGGTAACGATATTTCAATCAGGAGAGACAAGTGAATGAAGTAAAGATCGCTGCCTATTATGACAGATGACATGTGATAATTAAGTCTATTCAGAAGGTCTTGGAAACTTAGACTCCACAGGGAGATTTTGTAATCGAGGGGCTTTGCCCTGAACAACAGCAAAATGCACCCCCTATGGAGTCCGGTGGTGGTGGGGGTGGTGGTGGGGGTGGTGGTTGATGGTCCTGTTGACTTACAGGATGATGAGTATGATGAAATGATGGCGGAAGTGGGTGGTGATGGGGAAGTGGAACGGTGCACATAATAGCAGCGTGAAAGAACTAATGCAGCGAGAGAATCAGATTTAAAAAGACAGCGGCGAGATCATAGGTTGACTGTGAGGGTGTCACTGTGCTATTGGATAGATGTGACCAGCTGATGAGAACAGCTGATATCTCAATTGACAGCCACAGACAATGACAGCAAAGAAATTGTGAGTGAGCTTGCGTGAGGAGAGCGAATGCAGGATGGTGTGAGAAATAAGCTACAGGCCTTAGCATGCAAAAAATAGTCCTTCTCATTGAACTCATAGATCTTCATTGGTGTTGTTGGGTGTGTGTGTGTGTGTGTGCACACGTCAAACAGCTAACAGTAAGCAAGATGCTCATGTCAATGTTAACTTGCAGTAACTGCTTGAAATATAAAAACTAAAATATCTAAACATGTGCTTTAGTAAATCTTTATTCTTTGCACAGAATGATGCAATCAGGTCATGATTGCTATATGCACCGAACAACATACTCGGACAGTCAAGTAGTAGACGTTACCTCAGAGGAAGTGAAAGCCTCTTATGTCTCACAAACAGCTTTATGAAAGCAGACTGAAACAA
Organism: Chelmon rostratus; assembly: GCF_017976325.1. Taxonomy (NCBI): domain Eukaryota; kingdom Metazoa; phylum Chordata; class Actinopteri; order Chaetodontiformes; family Chaetodontidae; genus Chelmon; species Chelmon rostratus. The sequence goes on along the minus strand of NC_055668.1, from coordinate 15,313,675 downwards.
CCCTTGTGTGTGTTACTTTCAGGGAGATCAAGGCTGACATTATGTTTCTCTCGCTTGAACCTGTCACATTAAGGACTTGATGTTTAGAATCAAATATTTATGACTCAGATATTACTAATTCATTATTAATTTTCAGTTTGGCTAATCTCACATGTCAGATATCATTACTAAACTTCAAAGGGTGGTGTGGGCAGAGAAGCAGTGCAGAGGTAATGGAGTGGTACTCGTAACATTTGGGGCTCATATCGGAGGACTATTGATTGATGGTTTGGTAGTGGGCAAAGTGATCTGTTATATTGCTTCATCTTTTTCTCCTAGAGACAGTGTGTTGGAATGGTTCACATTGAAAATCTGTAAACAAACTAACATAAAACACGTCTAGAGAGATAATTTTCCTTTTTGCTGTAAATGTTTCATCTCCTGCATACTTTTAAAATCTTCTGCATGTTGTGAAGATGTTTTAAAACTGATTCCCCCAGATGACTCGTCTTGATAAAATAACTCCCAATGTAAGATGTCTAAACATTGTATCTCAATCCATATTATAAAGTATACATGACTGACCTAATAGTGAAGTTATATCTACAGTATATATCACTACTCTCTCATAGACTTGTTCTCTGATGCGACTGGTGTCTGTAGGTGCTCACATGACAACGCTGGAAGGTTATGGGTGGGTGGAGCTGTGAAATTCAATGAGCGGGTCAGCATGTGATAAAGTTATATGCTAACTAAGGAATAGCCATCCCCTCAGTAGTTCCGATCCCTATTAGAATGCACCAAAGAGGTGACTCACAGGTTAATGGTGGAAAGTTTCTCCTGTAAAAGAAATTGAAATGTGAAAAGTGAAATTTCTGTCAATATCCAATAACCAGTAATTTCCATTGTAAAGTCCGTCTATACAGAGGTGTAACAGATATCATTTCATTATGAAACCACCATGTGTTTGGTGTAGTTTTCACCTGTGGAGGTGATCTCTCTTGGTGCAGATTCAGTTTGAAAAAAAATATTGCTTTACAAGTGCCGGTCCTGATATAATGTAATGCTGAACACTTCTCTGTCAAGTATGTGCGATCGCTCGAGGAAATGAGCACAAATAAACTTGGCTTTAAAACATTCAATCTTTATGTTGCATAACATTTTTTGGGCTGCTTTTCTAACTAACTGGTGGGCTTTCATGCATGATGACCCTCGTACAGAAAACAGTTAATTGTAAATCATAATTTTAAGGAATATACAGAAAGCTGGATATTAGCTTTATCAATTCAAAACTGGGTATTAATCGTCATGTTTAAAGAGACAGATGGAACAAATTATCGCTAACATGAATGGAAGACACACCTGATACTGTTTTTCTAAGCAATTATTGCCAGACACTGTTAAGATGACCACCAGTGTATAATGCTCCCTATAATGGAGCCTTAAATATCAAGCAAAAGCAATGTTTAAGTTTCAGCACAATATTACAGAGTACAAAATCACAGATTATCTGAAGCCTTATACCCCAAGATCCTGTAATTATTTATCTCCTAGCCTCAACATTCAGGAATCTACAATCTGACGTTACATGTCAGACAGTAGAGACATTTGTGTATTGACACGATGACCTCGTTTCAGTGTCAGCTCAAGCAAACCAGGTGTAAACAGATGCACATGTTTGTGAAACTCGGTGGACTGCCTTCAGCACCCAGCACTTCTGCACTTCACGCTGCTTGACTCAAATCGCAAGAGAGACATTGCCAGAGTTTGTTGTAGCTAATATGCTTATTTCTGTCAGCTCAATTGACAACACTCATCCAGCAACCTGACAATGAGTCACTGCGGGAAGCAATGCACCACCTTTAACTGAGTTCTGTGTGTTTTGGTGTGTGTTGCACATATGTTTATGTTTGTGTATGTTTTCCTTGCATGCAGTGTTTGGGCATCTGTCTCTGTGAGCATAACTGTGAGTGGCTGGGCAGGTAATGGCAGGATGAAATTACGGTAGTGGGCTGTCACACCCACACCTCTCCCTCTGTGTGCTGCAGTGTCAACCTGTCTCATCAATGTGTTGAAGAGTGTGGCTCACAGTGAGATTTCTGTCTCAGGACGGCCTTGGATGGTATTGTGTCGTCCACTTTGTTCCAGGTCAGGTGTGTACACAATGCAGTGAGTGGGCATGTGCTGTCATGACATGATTCTGCTCTGCGACTTGGGGTGCACTTTGGGTGCCTGCATCTGTTACGTGCAGTGTTACTGCCTAGGACACATGAGGTTTTGAGGAGGAAACATGTCTGTGAGTCACAGGAAGACATCCTAAAAGTGTTAGATCACTGATGACATTTCTTCTCAGATGGCATCTTGATAAGCAAGTTACATTTGCAAAATGACAGCGTTTGTGAAGCCTTGAACCATACCTGAAAATTAGTTTTAGCTAGTTAGATCTTCCCATCACTTGCCCAGTGTTAGATACTCATTAGATAACTCCATGTAAAAAAGTTGCAAGCTACTGTTTACTATAGTTGAGCATAATGTTTGTCATTCCAGTTGATCTGTGTTTTTACCACGTCGACTGTTACACACATGCTATCTACACCAGAGCTTTATTAAAGTATGGTGCTTAAAATGTTGAACACCTGTACAAACTATTACAATACAACAGCCTTGCGGTGGTTTGTGATAGTTCTGTACTGAATTATATGTTAAAGGTATTTCTGATATTAGTAGATGTGAAAGGTCCAAATTGATCCTTTGCGAATGTTTTGAGACTAGGGCTGCAGATAAGTATTATTTTCATTATCAATTAATCTGCTTATTATTTTCATGATTATTCAATTGTGTCTTTAAAACACAGTCACAATCACAATTTCCCAGAGTCCAAAGTGACCTCTTAAAGTCACTTTTTCTGTCCAACCAGCAGTCCATAACCCAAAGACTTTACTTACTATCATAGATGACAAAGAAAAGCAGCAAACCCTGATATTTAAGAAGCTGGAACAAGCAAATGTTTGACATTTTTGCTTGAAAAATGACTGAAATTGTAAATCGCTTATCAAAATAGTTGGCAATTAACTTTGTTAACTTTGCTAATCGATTAGTCAAGAGACTGGCCACAGACAGGCGCCTGTGTGACCTGTTCGACTTGATATTCACTGTATGCTCATTCTGTGTGCACACCTAAAATGGAAAGGAATTTGGTGTTGGAGTGGATGAATTATTTGATTAGAAATTAATTTCTGACCACATAGATCTTTAATTCATTAATACTGAGGATTATGTGCATCAGATGAACTCCAAACCCTGACATTAGACTTTTAAGTCAACATTCAGCCTTCCATTTAGAAAAAGTGGACTTTTGCATTGCAGATGAATCTCAGCTACCCGTGTATGTGTGTGCATGTACAGTATGTGTGTCTGAGGGGGTATGTGCTCACCCGGGCTATGTTGGTGATGGCAGGCGTTTTGCATTTTAATGACAAATCAAGTATGCTAACTCGCATTTTAAAACGAAAGTGCTCTAAATGTCGCCCGGCTGTCAAAATGAGATGTAAGCGGTCTGATGAAAAGAGAACAAAGAAGACAAAGTAGGGAGGCCTGGTACACTGAGAAATGAAATAAAACCTTGTATGGCCTGTCAGCTGTGTCATTTTATATTCATATCTAAAGAACATTATAGTATTACTCCACTGCGCACGCCTCACTCATCTGTCTCTCTTAATTCATCACAGGCACTGCTGTGTCTTTCAAGTCGCTGTGTGTCAACACGGGAAGAGGCCTGCTAATTGACAAATGAATGTCACAGGCATCAAGTGCTCCTTTTCTATCCAAGCTAGGTAGACTGGTTGTTTGATGGTGAGGGGAGTAGGAGGAGGATGGGGATGAGGATGGGGGCGGGGGTGGGGGTGGGGGGCTCTGTTATTGGCAGAAGCCCAGTAAGAGGCATTAGACTGGTCCTAGAATGAGAAGTGACAACGGCAAGAGAGCCTGTCATTGTCTTGCCTAAGTGTTCAATCTTCAGAGATGCCGGTATGCAGATAAAGTGTCAGTTAGGAGGCGAGGATATGAAACATTGGCAGTATGAAGTCCTCAAATCACTTAACAGGGAGCATAGAGTGTCTCTGTGTCTGGTAATAGTGGTGGCGGACTCTGTCCTGCTGAGGAAATATATTCCATATCCGATCTATCAGGCCTGTTTAGGTCCATATACTAGGATAACCTGATCTGTGTCTGATAAATTAAGGAGGATGCAGAGCTCTCCCAGCCCTAAGAGATTTAAACCAGATAGATGAGAGGGACAAGGTCTGGCAGCAAATAACTTATTCATATCAAGGACATTGATATTTTGTATCATTCTGTGGTTTTGAAAAGGAAAACAACCTTTTTAATTTTCACAGGGATGTTTTTTTTTTAAATGATGTACTACTCCTGGGGAAATGATGGGCTAACATAGAGCTAAGGATGTTATGCATAATGGATGCCTTGTCTTGTTCCTCCATCTCTCCAATTTGAGGTTATATCAGACTTTTCCTTTATGTGATTGCTGCAAGCACTTTTCTCAATGTTGAGGACAGTTAAAACTGCCAACAGAGAGCCCGAGTCACTGACTGCAGCAGTGAAGATGTAAAGAGTAATTTGTTCTATTTATCAAAATAGTTTGTGATGACTCAAGTCATTTAAAGATGAGCTTATATTGTGGACAAGTTGGACAGTTTCAATTGTAATGTCTTTGGATAGCTGTATTAAAGGTGACAGTACAGGCATCTGACACAAAACCTCTCACTGCATCGAGTCAGTGAAGACAACGGTCTTCCAATGTAACCAAAAGCCAAAAGCCAGCTAAAATCTGTTTTTTTTTCGTTGGCAGAAATAGACAAGTTGTACATGATTAAAAACTATCCCACAAATCACAACTACACCACAACAACGTGGCCTTCAGTGTCTAGCAATGCATTTTCACTTAAGATACATTTGCTTTATTATAAATATGCCTGAAGGACAGATAATGTTTGCTGATAAACTGCATATTTCATCCTCACCAATAGATCTCATTAAATCTGGCACATACACTTCTACTTTGTAAATAAGTACATACTTAACATACAGTTATGAAAACCAGAAATTACTTTATGTTTCCATAGTCACTAGGGCTGTTAGTAACTGTCATAAATTGTATAATTGAATTTTAAAAAAGAGAAACAGACATTCGATTGTGAAAATAAATATTTGATTGCGAAAAATAGCATTACTGCGGCGCCTGTTCTTGTGTGGGCCTGGGCTATTCTATACACTGAAGGTACAGCATGACATACCTGACCCAAGATTTCCCCTGAGCGCATGATAGCGCATATGCAATGCATATTTGCACCGTCCTCAACGCGTCTCCAATCCCCACCGGTCACGTTTCAGAAGCAGAGGGTTTTGCCAGCCAAACTGTGTTGACTTGCTCAGATCGTGTTTATTTGGTCATTCCCTCAGTTTTTGTGCTTCTACCATGAGTAAGTACGCTTTGTAGTTAAATTGTTACTTTTGTCTGTTTTAAGTAAGTTTATTGTTGAGGTATGATCAGAAGTCTGCACAGGATGTTTTATTTTGAAAAATACCGGAAACTCTACATTGTTCCTGTGTCTGACTTCCTGTCTGGTTCGATCTGCTCTGTGCAGATTGACCTGTTGTCAATCAAAAATAGAGTCTGTGCATATTCTGTGCGGAGCAGAGCATACATGGGCTTCTGGGACACTTCAGAAATGGAGATGCCACATACACAGTGGAAATACACTAATTAAATAGAATGGCAGCAATCAGCTCTGTCATCTGTCCAGTGGAAATTGGGGATGAGTCACACAACCAGAGTTTCCATTATCCAGTAATTATCATTTTGAATAATCAATTGAAGTCCAAGAAATTTCAACCTCTCGAATCATAATCATCCAGAGTTAGATGAGAAAATATTCTGGGTCTTCATGCTGTTTTTCCTTACTGCTTCTCTGATGCCCATCCCATCCGCTCCTGATTTGGTAAATTAAAGATTTATTTCGACCAAACCAGAGTTGGTGGTGAGAGTTGGTACAGTGAAAGACAAACCAAGTTTTTGGTGAGTATTTTTGTTTTTATTGAGTTTGAATCAAGTGTGTTTTATGATGATAAAATTACTATTTGTGTAAATGGAGTCTGGTGGCTTTGGCGAGAGCTGATATAGTGGCTTTTTCTACTTAAACAAAAAACGGTCTTACTCTTTAACAAAAAGATCTGTCCCTGAATGGATCCTTTTCATAATGTTCTCAGACACTTCAAATAATAATCTGAGTCTGTCAGTGGAAAAACATACACTTTTATTGGATTTACACTGGATGGTGCATCCTTAATAGTCACACCATAGTGGGGGAAAAAAAGAGCCACTGTTGCAGTTGTGTCGATATTACAGTTGTTCAGGGCTCCCATGAAACTACTGTCCCAGAGTGCTCCATGATAATCTGTATAAAGTTTGAGCAACACCAGTATTTCTACAATTTGCTGTGTTTTGTCACTGCTGAACTTACTGAACACTCCTACCTTCCACTGGACTTTAAGATGTATAGCATTTATTCCCCTAATGCCAAATGCCCTGTCTCACAATGCTGAAGTGGAAGTGAAAAATAATTTTGTATATCCCCCTGTATATCCTATCTGTACACATATCTGTATACCCTTTTAAAGGATATTATACCACACAAGCATATATATACATCAGTATATTGCCTTGTTTAGGGAAGTGACAAGTATGACCATGGCAACAAACCATACAGTGACATTGCAGAATAGTCCTTGATGTTGCCCACAGGATTGCATAAGTGTCCTACATGTATGCAAGTGAGTTGTACATCCATTTTTTTTCAGGAGACAGCTGTCAAGAGTGTCGTGCAAAGAAGAATAAAACATTTTTGGGTTTGCAGATATTTTCTTAAGTGACCAATTTCTGTGAAATAGCGTGATGCGCAACCTGTTTAGGGTGAATTTTCCTTTCTGAATCATAGGACTGGCTTTATTTTAGATTTTTCTAATTATCAACAAATTTAATGAAAAGACTGTAACCAACAATGCCTGAGTCCATCTTTCAGTGCTTCCCTTCTATCTGTGACAGCCCCAAATTTACTATAACAGCTTGGCACTGTAGCTTTAAGCAAACACTATTAAAACAGGAGCAATAAGGACACTTGTTAGGGACTATTTTCACTGGTGGATTAACACATATGTGGTGCTCTGAGTATTTACAGGAGCAGGTCAATGTGCGGGGATTGATTCAAATTGAACTGCAGTGCCCATGTTCATGGCAATGTAGGAACATGTCAACGAGTGCAACAGTGTTGTTCACTGATGTGTTTTTAATAGTTTTTGGATGACAATGGAAGCCTGTGGCCCAGAGGAGTAAGCCAATCAGGCTTTGGCTACACAGCCAATATGTGCTAGTAGGATTAATTCATTGCTGATGAGTTAGTCTTTTCACAGCGTTTGTTGACAATGAAAATATAGATTATTGTCAGCCTTATCCGTTTCAGCCAGTGGAGTAGCCAGTCTATCGGCTTTCCGCTGCACAGTTCCTTTACCCTCAGTGTAACATAGTATAAATCTTTATCTCTTTGTTAAAACACAACAAAAGCCCAGTGATGGCAGGGGAACCATCTGTTAATCACTGTCAGGAGCTGCCATCAGCCTTCTCGTGCATTCCTCCTCTCTTCTTCAATATAAGGCCATCTTGTGGTTTTGGATTGTGAATGGAAAGGAACATCTTTATGTTCCTTTTGTTCACATTATATATACTGGGCAGTGATGCCATTCCTTTTATGACTGCGTCACATTTTTTATTGTATATCCCAAGACGGATGGCGTGCCACTGACACAGAGATTTACAGGCCTTCAGCTTGCAGTGGCAGAGCTTTAGAAGGGTCTGCTGACATCTAGCCAACACTTTGGAGGAGGAGAATAAAAGCTGACATTTTATTGGCTCTAAGAGAGAGAGAGAGAGAGAGAGGAGTTGGGGGGGCGGGGGGGACAGAGGAAAGAAAGGAAAAGAGATTCTGTTTCTCTGCTTTATATTTTTCAGCACTGCCAGCTGTCATGGGGACCTTGCTAAAAAGAGGGGATTTATTGGGTATTATTTAGAAACTTGTCAGTGGTAATGACTACAGCTATGATTTCAATTATCACCCACTAAATATAGCTTAATTCACTGCCTTGCTGGCCATAATGAGCCCTGACATCATTTTTCAAAAATTCGATACCATGCTATTTTAATATTTTATGTTGACCACCGATTTAAATTTCCTCCCTGGTGCTTGGCATGTGGCAAGGTCCCACTCCCTCATGTGCAGTTGGATAGTCAGAGCTATTGAGTTCAAAGCCGTCCCAGGGATATATTTTTTTCCATTGACAGAAATCCAATTAGTTTTAGTACACAGTCTGGCTGAATAAAAAGGGTCTTAAAATCTACAATATGTTTCCTTGGCGTTTTAGCAGAGTGCAAAGCCAGTGATGGATCTTTATGATTTGACCTGATGGGGCCCAAGTGGACATACTCCCTTTTCTATTCTGGCAAGTGAAAAACAAACCATCCATATGTCTTACTCGTTTTGATAGACATAGCAGAGTCTTTTGATATTGCGTAAACATCTACTGTACAGTGCACGGCCTGGCAAAGATCTCGACTCTCGTACATATTTGAATACTTATTAAATACTTAACAACTACTACACAAATTCTGCCGAAACACCATGTAAATATGAGAGAGGGGAAAAAGTCAGATGTATAATTCATTAGTGACATGTTTAGTAAGTAGACCATTTGGGGAGCGTTAATGTGTACTCAGGTTTTGACATGAGGGTGTGCATTTTTAAGCAAGCATTAAAAGGGAGATGATTAGGACTGGCACTCGGCTGTCAATAACAAGCTTGCTGCTTGAAGTTGATGATGTGGGTGAATTTCAATATTGTAAGGCTGCTTCCTTTTCAAGCCTCTCCCTCTGCAGCACTGGTTTTAAAGCACATAACACATGCAAAGCCATTTGGGATGCCCGCCAGCGATTAGGACCTTTCTGTATGAGCATTTTCTCATAAAAAAAAAAAAAGGGAAGAGGGCGCCGACTTATGTTTGAGACACAACCTGTGTCTCTTTTAGCCCATAACTCAAGGACTGTTTATGTTCACCCCATCACACTTAGCCATCTCCCAGATTGATGATGTAAGCAACTGGAAGGCATGGAACATATTAGAACAGAGCATGGAGAGGGGCAGCCATACTTCTACTTCCCTCGGCTGGGTCCCAAATGGAAAAAAAAAAGGAAGAAAAAAAGGTTTGGAGCCTGTTTTGGACGAGGAACAAAGGAGCTTCCTTTGGTATGGTCTAGGCAGTTTTGGTCGCTTCATGGCTTTCAATCTCCCACAGTCTTTCCTAGAGGGCCCAGGGGTGAAAAGTGAAGACAGATACATGGGTGAATCATGCCAAGATTTTAGAGGATGATTGCAGTTTTTGCCATGTTTTGAGTTTTAGGGGATGATTTTTTAAGAGGGCTGCATGATAAATGTTGACAGTAGATGAATAAATCCTATGACCATAAAATGCAGTTGGAAACTGTTATTAGAGATAGCAGCTCTTGAAGGTCTCACGATTTCGAAAGGAATTTGCTGTTACATCTTGAAGACGAGGGACTAATATGATAATCTTTTAACCTCTCTGACTTGAGTCAGGTTTAATCATGGTTTGCCACTCACAAAGTGATGAACTACAGAACATGCAGGTCATTTTTATTTGCTTGCTCTGCAATTTCAGGCCCCTAACAGCCTTTGTGGGTGAGTCCACTTTTGTGTGTGTGTGTGTGAGTGTGCGTGTTTTTTTTCCTGTACTCCTGTAGAATGCTTAAACCATCTCTGGCCCTGGACAGCTGTGCCACATTCTCAGCACAGCTGTAACTCATTTCCTGTTTCCATTTCAGATAAACTTACTCACATCTTTCACAGCTTTTACTTATAAAAACCACTGACTGTCCTTCCAAGCCGCCGTCCCAAGAACTTGATATTGGTCAGACAGGAAGATTTGTGGGAGATAACGGCCCCTGTGCTCTCACCCGGCTGCACTCTTGTTCTCCCCTTTCCTCTATTATTTTAGCTTGTTTATAGTCTACATTTGCTCGTTCCATTTGTGAATCATGAAGAATAAGTTTAGAAAACTGTAGTTGGGAATGAGCTCAAAAATCAAGGGCAAACTATGTTTTTTTTTTTTTTTTTAGTCTACATCTGACATCCATCAGCATGGAAATATGTTTTAATGGTCAGGCAGGCTGCAAGACATCAGTAAGCTGTTGCCTCACTTTTCCACCCAGGGACATATTGAGATAAGAAACAGTGATGGCATGTTTCATGTCCATGCAGCTGACACGTCTGTGCTGGAAAACTACAAGGAGCAACCCTTCCATTTTGGGGCCAGCAGTCCGTATAGTACAGTGCTCTTATTCTCTGTTTTCCCTCATAAAACACTGTCTATCCATTAGGATAAATGCATTGACTCCCATCATAGTGGTTCCACTGTGAGCTGCCGAGTGCACCATTAGCTGACAGTACGATTATGTGAACAACAAACCAAACAGTCTTCTGATCTTCTCTGTCTGTCCAGACGTTTGGTGATGTTTAAGAGTTTCTCCCCAGTGGTAATGGTGAGATAGCTTTTGCACCGTGGGCACTGTAGAGTTTCTTTATTTTCTCCCTCTGTCTGGATCTCGGGCCCCTGGGTGCTCCAAAGCTCAGAACATGTCTGTACTCAGATGTTTCAAAACACCAAACAGCGGAGGAAGAGGAGCAGAAGGAGGAGGTAGAGGAGGAGGAAGAAGAAGGGATAAAGGAAAGACGAAGGGAAATGGGAGGAGGGTAAGGAATCCTCATAGGGACGAAGTGTACATGTACAAGCAGACCAGGCAGAGAGGCCCAACAGGGTCTGTAGACTTGTGATCTGAGGGCCGTTTGTCTGTCAGTCAGATCAAAGTCTTTTGAAGAGAAGGAGAAATCCCTTTACCTTCTCTGACTATGGCAACCCTTATTGGCAGCAAGGTAAAAGGAGGGGGGAGGATAACAGAGGGCTACAGTGAAATGCTTCAAGTTGTGATGGTTTTCATTGTTTTTGTTTCACTTGAAGTGAAACACACATCTGTCCTAAGACATTTTTATTCACACAGCTTTAGGCTTGTTGTTTTGGTTAGTATTAAATGTATACACCAGCTTTTTAATGTCAATAAATGTTACAACATTAATTTTATTTAAGGCATTGAATACATAAATATACCAACTGTAAACAAACAAGACCATTGCCAAGGAGTCTATGCTTTATTGCAGCTGTAATTATACAGCATATAGTATTGTTCCTTGTCTAAGCTAACTATGCTAATATGTGAACATGCAATTGCTACATGGCAAAATACACAAGGAGATTGGTTCAGACTGATTTTTAACTGAGTTTTATGTTCTCATGCTCTAAAAGAGATTCAGCTCAGAATATGAAGATATAAAGAATTTTTTGTATCTGTATTTGGGATAAAGAAAGGCTCTTATTTTGTAGCAGTGCAATGTTTTCATTGTATTTTTTTCTCAGGTGTGGTGCTGATAGCTACCCTCACCTGTTGTCTGTGTTCTACATCTTTTAGCTGTTTGATAGCTGTTGTGCGATTGACCTAAAGGGAAACTGCTTCATTTGTGGAGACATTTTTGCTGTTTTTGGTATTTTATAGCCTATTAATTTGGGCATTTTCTAGTTCAGATCTCTCATATTGTAGTATTAGTTTAAGGCCCTCGTACACTTTTCTTCTCTGTATGTTGTGACTTGCAGTATATTGTATGAAAAAATCAATTAATTAGTAGGTGACACTGTTAATACACAGTCACCTTGGAGTTTCTAAATTGCCTTTGTTTGAAATTAGATTATCCGTCCTGTTGTCCTCACACAGCCTGGCCAGCAACAGCGTGTTTGCTGTCTTTTGCAGACATTCATGGCTGTTTTTGAGTGCATACTGTATCTTTATGACCTTTTGTTGTGATTTCAGAATGGTGTGCGTGTACAGTAGGAGCACGTTTTCTTGTCAGCTTGATCTTATCAACTAAACGCCTCCCTGTCAATCTTTATAGGAGTTCATACAACAATTTAAGTCTTTCTGCCAAGGCAAATGGTTAATTAACGCTCCATATTAATCTGGAGCAAGAGCTTTTAAAGATGTGAAGTGGTGGTCATTGGGTGCAACTATAAAGGTAATCATCAGAACCAAGTTGAACATACAGTAGTCATATATATATGTATACAGCTGTTCTTTTCAGGGAGTGCCAGACAGTCTGTCACTCATACTCACCCCCTCATGCTGGGAACGTGTAGTGAGTGTATCCTTCCATGGGCCTTACTGTTTAAATTAATTATTAGTTTTATAGCGAACCCTGAGGCCTTGCACAGGCAGCTAATCCCTGTAGAGGGCTAATCCGACCCCACGTTACAGAAAATCAATGCTGGTCTTTGGTGTTGGCATGCCATCAGGGCACAGGGACACATGTCAGACAGGCCTCCTGATTTTTTCATGAGGTGTGTTTTTGAAGTGGTAGATCCAGTGGAGGATGCTCGAGGTACCCAGAATTGAAAAGAATATCCGGAAGCGAGAAAAGGCTTGTATGACCAAATTTCTTATGGGGTGTTGGTGATGCAAGTGTGTGGTTTTTGTGTATTATTTTAATGGAAAATAGGTGAGATCTTGGAGAGAACTCATGCTATCACAAATGAGTTGAATACATTTGTGCATGGTGCACAAGTGCATGAAGAAAGCTTGGAATTATAATATCTGTCGTAGTAATAAGAATAGGCCTGAATTAAAACATCCTGTAACTGTGTGTTTGTATGTTTTTCAAAGCATGGTGTCACTGCTGGATGTTTATCTGTTATATTAGATCCATCAATGACCTTCTGGCAACCTCTGTGATGATGGATGTGTGTGGATGTGCGTGTCCTGCAGTCATCAAGGATTTAAAGGGATTTTGTTTGCAGTGACTGACTGCAGATCAAGTAGTTTGAGTTATGTCATGCTTGCTATTTTAACTGGTTTGGTGGCTGAGGATCGGTGCTCGTTGAGTCTTGCTTTAAACATTTGCCTGATAATTGGATGAAAGGGAGGGATTGAAACAGTCATTTTGAAAATGTCAATTTGTGTCTTTTTAGTAATGAATCTTTTTTTTTTCTGAAAGATGAGAACATCCTATTTTGCCTTGGCAATGATACAGACAGTCTGTGTTTTGAGATCAGTTTAATATCTTGTCAGTTTCGATACATTGTCAAAATTGAAACCACCCTCCATTTCCTTCTACTTTGTCAGGGTTTAATACCATTCAGAGAAAATCTGAATATTTCTCATTCCACAGTCTCATTTCATATTCTCAACTGTCTGTCAGTAATTGGAGGAGAGAGAGAGAGAGAGTGGATCTGACCCAGTCCCCTACTTTTTTGCACCTCTCATTCTGCCTATTAGTTTTGGATTACCAGCTTTCCCTCTCCCTCACAGAGACTGGCAGCTGAAGATAATAGCTTTCATAATGTGTGGAGTTTTCATTCCAAGCTCTTCTGTGTTTCTCTTTATGAGAGAACAAAAAGTGTTGAGCGCAGTCAGTCTATTCATTTCCTTATTGGGAGATTAATGAGAGGAACAGTGCTGTCTCAAGCCTTTTGTGACAGGCTTCAAAGTCCCTGTGCAGGAGGACTCGTGCCTGTTCGTCTGTGGAGTTCACACAGGCAGGCAGCCGTTCACACTGTGGCAGTTCATTAGAGAGGCGAGTGCATGATCAAAACTATATGCTACAATTATTTAAACATTTGTGGCCAATTTTGTTTAACCCAGTGATCAGCTGATACTGTAGATAAAAGTTTATTCGGAATTGAACTCGCTGAGCTGATTTTCGTGTTCACAACAGCTGACCTAAATGCTAAATGTTGTTTGATGTCAATTTGTTGCCATGAAGTGAAACCTTTGTGGTCTGACTGTTGCTCTGGTGAGTGGTGCCATTAATAACGACATTACGTAGTTGGACAAGTCTTGTGCTTAGTCATGAGACCTTTGGGTTTGACCGTCTGCTTCCACTTCTTATCTAGAGCACAAGGAGACATTCACCGTCCAGAGAATTTAATATTCTGACTCCTGTCACACAGGCGTCGGATATACTGTCAGTCCATCCAACCCTTTCCAATACTGTCGATCGCTTCAACATTTAAATGATATTTTACATGTTAAAATATGGGACGGATGGTCTTTAGAGACCAGAAATATTTTCACATGTAGACTGAATTGAATTACGTTGATTCCATATTGTACACATCTATTCTACATTATGGTAAGACCTATGCTGCATTGTGGGAAAAAAGTGATATGTAATATGTGTCCTGAAAAAAATGGGAGTGGAGTGAAGATAGATAATGCAGCCTCAGCCTCTCTGTTCTGTATCATGAAGCCCCGTAACTATAAATTTAACTGCATATGAAATCTTGAAATGGAACAGAACAGAGTTGTGCAGTTGTTCATCTGCTGCTACAACTCCATGCAGTCTATTAAATACCAGTAAAGGCTCTCGTGTGACAGTAAGAACTGTGCCAATTTCTTATCATATGGCCAACACAGCAAACAAAATGAAACAGTCATCCGAACTGTCAGAGTTTCCCCTGAGATTTCCCTTCAGTGAAAGGTTGACTATGCAAGCGACATCTACATTTCAGAATGTTGGTCTGTAAGTCTCTAAAATTGCTGGAATTAATTGAAGATAAAGACTTAAATATTAATTGTATTCTTGCCTTCTTTTGCTAACTGCGTTCCTCCATTACTGTGATTAAAATCAGGTTACCGTAGAAAGCCGACAGGAAACCTGGTTTAAGTGCATGTCAGTGCGCAGACTGTCACTGTAGGCTGGCTGAGAGTTATCCAGATATAACCGCTGTACATTCCACCACTCATTCATGCTCATAACTCATTTGCTCATTCTTAGCAGTTCATGCAAGTTGTCAGACATGTTGTAACAGACTTTCTGACTTTATGTCTGGACCTCTCCCACAATGAGACAGTTGAGGCGAATATGGATGTGAACCAAACATCCCTTGTTTGTTAAACTGGTAACTTGCCACATTTTCAAGAAAGGACCCAGTGTGTTGTAATTTCCAGGCACATTATCATATCGTTTTTTAGAGTTTCACTGATTGTGGCCTATGCCCATCAGTCAGAAATTAAAATGTCCTTAACCATTATAGATGTAAACAATTATTCAAAATCTCTTCTCAATTGAAAATAATAGCCTTTTTAATTTTTGTTTTGTTGTTCATAGTTCATAGTTATCAGCAAACTAACAAAACAAAGCTCATTTTCTGGGGGAAAGACAAAAAAGCTGTTTTGTGACTATGAAAACTTAGGAGAAAAAAAGTAGTAGAAGAATGTTTGTAAAACTTTTCCTTTTTTGCTGTACACAGCTGACAGAATGGTATATTTTTGCTTTACATGGCTTTGATTAAAGGTTTTGAGAGAGAGGAGACATTTCTTTTCCTTTATGGCTCTCTTTGCCAGCTTGGCAGCAGCACTAGCATTTAAATGCCCATTAACAACCTTCTCTCTTCTCCTAATCTCTTGAAATATGGATGTTTGCTTTCCTCGCTGCTTCAGAGCCACCAAAATTACTTTTAATAACACAAGTGTTGGTATTAATACGTTCCTTCATGAGCAGTAGGCTAGCCGCATGTCATTCTAGTGCAAAGGAGGTTGCAAGTGATGTCTGATTAGGAGTGCAAGGGGAGATTAATAGATGTTTCTTCCCCTCATTTGTTATCACTCTTTTAGTGCATTGACTGACTACAGCATGTGATAAATAGAGGGAAGCCTCTGCATTTCCTGAGAGTGACACTATCTATCTACTCGTCAGCCCAGCTCCGTGTTGATGCGATGTCTCCTCTGACAGCACATCCAAAGTCAGCTGCCTAGTCCCGTGCAATTTCAGCAGCAGAGGGGAAGGTGTTTGGGATCTGCATTTTAATCCTGGCCTGTTTAATGTTTGCCCCCTGACAATCTGGGCCAGACATCATTTTAATGGTATGTACAGTGATAAAGCCAATAAAATGTCAGAATGATTGATAATCTGAGCATTATAGCAATATGACTTTCCAGTTCTCCTCTGCGCTCCAATGATGGTTTCCAAATTGAATTCTTTGTGTGCGTGCTCGTGTATGTATGCACGCACACTCACAAAGCATGCATGTGTGCGCGTCTTTGCTAAACCTTAGGTGAGAAGAAAACAGAGGAAATCTTGTTAGTTTCTAGTGAATCAGTTTTTAGTGCTTATGCAATACATTATTTCCAAAGTAACAAGCCATATCGGCTGAATAGATTATCTCAGAATTTTTGGCCTGCTTGCTGTATTCATGTGGAAAATATGGATTGGAGTGGGGACAATTATAAGGAAGATTACCATATTTCTTCTGTTAAATATATGATAGGAAATCTTGCTTTCCTCTGGGTGTCAGAAAATGGTGTGTATGAGCCAGGCCTCCGTTGCCGGTGTGTGTTTCATATCAGTGCTGGCTTATTTCGTCGACAAGGGATGGATGGGAGGTGGGGGAGAGGATGCCGTTCATATCTCATGACTTATGAACTCGTCCAAACACAGGTGGACATTGACATGCCGCAGATGCCGGTTAAGCAATCAAATGGCACAGTTGAATTTTACCATCAGGACTTAGTGTTGATTGTTATGAATTTAACATTCTCTCATTATGGATTTTTTTAAGTAACATTTTAACAGTAATTTTCCAATTGGTGCTATTGTCATCCATTTAAACACTAACCTGTCTGTTCATTTAGAGATGTCCTTTAATGCTGTAGGCTCACCCCAAGTCCTATGGATGAGATCAAATGGCTCTGGTTCACTGATTTATTGCTTGCTATTTGCAAACCAATAGCAATTGGTCTGAGATTGACAACACATGTAGACCTGTAGTGCAGTCAGTGTCTCCACGGACCTATGAAACAGCTCCTTTTATCTTCAGCAAAGTCAGAGCCGTCCTGCATCTGACTGGCAGTCATAGAAAGCTCTTTGTTTTATGTAAATGGTGATTGATGACATGTCTGGCGCAGCCTGCAGTTTTTGACAAAAAGTATTGATGGCTGCTCTCAGTAAAGTGTTAGTCCAGGTGACAGAGCAATCCATTTTAAGATGAATGAGAGAGCGAGTGAAAGAGAGAGAGGCAGAGAGAGAGAGGGAGAGAGAGAGAAACTGAAACAGGAAAGTCATCAGCACTTTCAGGAACGAGTTACACATTTGTAACTCTGGTTTCGTGATCACAGGCTTTCAAGTGGAATACACACACATTGCCTTCCTGCTTTAGGTAATGTGGGTCATGTGACAATTTTAGCACCAGTACCAAGCACCATGGTGCTGGGCAAGAACAGAAACCATTGAATGTCTCCTCTTGTAGTTGGACATTTTTGAGTTGGCAATAAGATCCCAATGGGCATTGTCATTTCCCACTCCTTTTTGCTTTCTAATAGTGGGACTGTGGAGGTCCGTGCGTATCACAACAGAGAGTCTGCCCTCATTCAGTGCCACGCCTACTGTAGAAGGCCAGAGACGACGTTGACCTGTCACTGATTAGAAAACTGTGGCACGGAAAACGGAATGTGCTACATAGGGAACAAAGCATGAACCATGGTACTGCAATTAAGCTACATAGTTTGCATTGACTACGCTGACATGCAAAACGACTGATTATAAACACATTTCACCGGTCACATTGACGCACACTGATCTGTGCTCTTGCCTTGTATTTGTTAATGAGGCATCATCTGGTTACGAGAGCTGAAGCCATGACAGTGAGAAAATTCTGCTGTCAGATTTTTTTTTGGAAACAAATTACAGGTGCAGTGTGCAATATTTTCTGCTCTGTCTGTGCTGAAACTGTTGGTTAAGGTATATGTTCATGCTCAATTTAGTTGAAGCATCTAGTGGTGACTGTATGCGATAACCTGTGTTTTTAAAATATACACAACCATGCCTTACAGGTGGTGCAGGCTTTTTGTTATTGTTGCTCAACATCATTGCTTACTTATATTTTTTTCATATCACCCAGCCCTTATTCTCACTTTGTAGTTTTGCTGAACTAAATGCTACAACTCACTTTTTGGTTTTTAAAAATAAAGAATATAGGTTGATTTGGACGTTTTGGACGTCCAAATCAACTTTGGACAATTTTGGACAAAAAGTCAGCACTTTTTTCTTGTGTATTCCAGGCCTATGTGTGTGTATAATAACAATAATAATGGAGTGAAATGCTTTAATTTCCCCCAAGAGGATTAATAAATTACATTATCTTCTTGTTCTCTGTCGTTGCCGTTGTCGTCGTCTTCAGCCCTGCACTCCCAGTACTGATGCTTTAATGTTGATGACGAAACTAGACCCCTAAGAATGTACTCTATGAATGTAAGTAGTAAATGAAAAAGCTCTCATGCCTTGTCAAAATATACCTGTCTGTCAGTTAAGGCTCATTTAGTGCCTGTGGGACATTACAGCCACTGGCTTTGTTTAGGTTGGGTAATGGGTCCATGATCCACAGGGGCAACTCACTCCCCTGTACTCCATCTCCTCTCTGACTTTGGGATGATGAATGTGAATTTACATTTGCTTATTATGCTTTTACACTCTACAGTAATGTAATTTCTCTAATGGAGCCACTATCAAAGTTTACTTTTGGAGCGACGTAGTGAGGAGTGTTCAAAGGACAAGCCAGCCACAAACGGCGGATAGCGGACCAGTCTGATTAAAAACAACAAGTCTGCATATGTAAAGAAGCCCCATAACCAAAACGACTCCAAAAAACGGACCAGGTGCTGATCTGTGTCTGACAGAACCAGATTTAAGAGATGCTTCAAGGGGACCTTAACCCATGAAATCACGCTGTCCTGCATCCAGAGCCCCACCCTCTAACTGCTGTATAAATAGATTCTCGTGACAGGGTAATTCATCTCTGGCCATGAAAACATCAGCTTTAAAAGACAGCTCGCTGAGACCCTGCGCTTGTTAGGGGCCAGATCAGCAGCCCAGATGCCTGGGATGTAAACTCATGAAGAGAAGATTAATTTATCTGTCATCCCTGACTTTGACAGTTGTTGTAAATTTGACTCTGGCCTCAACACACGGAAGGGAAGGGAGGGGTAGAGGGGGGGAGAAAGGAGAGACGAGCAAAGATATGGAGAGGAGTGTGAAGAGGGAGGACTGCATTAACGAGGGAGGGGTAAGGTAGGGGTGAGTGTGAGTCAGAAATTTCAAACGTACAAATTTGACAAGAGAACTCATTCACTCACTGCTGGTGTGCACCTGGACCGCATCTCCAGCCCACCTCTCCAGATGATGTGTTTGGAAACATATTGTTAGGAGAATATTTGGCAGTGATTTTCAGCCAACCTTCCCTGCCCCTTTCTTCAAAAAGCACCCTTCCTCCTCACCAATTTTCCCCCCGCTGCTTTTTTTCAAGATGGTGGCCACATAAGGCACACTGGAAAATGAGTAGTGGTGGTGTCAGGGAAGCCATTTGGGGTCTGATTGATGGTAGCAGGCGAACCACAGCGGCCATGTTCTCTGATCTCCCTATGTGCAAGCCATGCCTGGCGCTCTCTGAGAAACAGGAGAAGTTTTTTTTAAAAGTTAATGCTGCTGCCAGACACATTGCATTATATTTCTCATCATATCTGTGTCAGTGTTTCAGAAAATAGATGATGAATTGGGATGCATGAAATGTTTATCATTTGAGAAGAAGATGAGCTGGCTTTGGAAGAAAAGTGGAAAAAAAAAACTATTGATGCGACCATCAAAATCTCGGTTACTGTAGCACAGATAATGTACTATATATCTATTTTTGACTTGACTTAATAATTGCACTCATAATTCAGCTGGCATACATGGATGAATAAGCATCAGGTTTTATTTTCATGTCAGGGTGTGTAGATATAAGCTGAATGATTTATAAGATATAGCCCAAATCACATAATTGCATGTTTCGTACATCATGCAGTTCCACTGAATAGCAACTGCTTTTTTCCACAGATCTTGATGCCAGTGAAGCTGGCCTTTTTTAAGATTTATAGCGCTACAGATGTGAATGTGGTTACGGCCTTCAGCGTAGATACAAGGCTGGTGCTGTCAATAAAGAGCCCCCCTGGGCTTTGGGTCTGCATTAGAACCACGATGTCTCCTCTTGGCTCCAGTTGACCCTTCCCTCTTTCCGTAGGCCTGCCATTAAAGTCACTGTATTTCTAGCAACCATCCTTTCATCTGACACATACACACAGTACATTACTAATTTATTTTCTCTAAGCATTTGAGGAGCTTTTGCTTTTAAATAGTCCACCTCTTTATTGGATTTGTTATGTGTTTGAGCACCATAAGCTTATATGCAGAGTGTAGCGTTAAAGCAAATCAGTTAAATTTGGTACAAGTTATCAACACCTCCTTATATGTCTGATTGGACCTAGGGGAAGTGACAAATATAACCCAGGAGATCTTGAGCTTTTATTGTGGATTAGCATGCTAATAGGCTTTCGACTTGATTTGACAGACCTTGCTTCCCCCCGGAGAGGGACAGCCTCGAGCCAGGGAGAGGGGTTCTGTATGGGGGTAAGCAGGGGAAAGGAGGGGGAGAAGAGAAAGGGAAAGCGGGTTAAAAAAGGGGCGTATTGCAGGGTGCATAGTGGAGGGGGTGTGGAAGATATTGCCAATTAGCATGTGGAAGAAAAAAGGTTCTGACAGCAGAGGTAACCCAGTCATGATAAATATGGTGACTTAACAGTCTCCTCCTCCCCTTTTGACTGTCAGACCCCACAGCTGTGGACTTAAGAACTCTTTTTACCTAAAGGAAATCAAAAGATAATCCCAAGTTTGATGTTTGGAGAAACTTTTGAGTCGGAGGGGAAAAGGGGGTCACCAATGTATAGGGCAACGGTTTTAAGCTGTAAACCCTTGACAAAAGGTTGTGACAGAGTGAGTTCTTCCCAATCTCTCTGAGTGCATTTGGAAAGTTCTGAGCACCTTTTGCGTGCATGACTAAACCTACTGAAGAATAGAGAGATAAGGGAAGTCTGTGGCTTAAAAGCAAAAGTTTAATTTCACGACGAAAACAAATATCTGGTATCAATCAGCGAGGTGGAATTTAATCCTCTCACCTGTTCCATGTTTGTCAAAATCCCCCTGGATGAAGTAAATAGCTACCTGAGTGTGACTGACACTCCTCTCTTATAGTTTTGTCAACATTAATTGTTGCTAGTGTTTGGGGCTTTTTGGCATCTTATTCCAAGAGGATGATGAAATTGCCTGATGTTTTGTCTGCATATGCTGTGGAAAGACTTGATTCAGCTCATTTTACTTCTTATATATACAGAGTTGTTCTTGGGTGGAGGTAAGGCAGGAGACTTTCATAAGAGAATTGGGGCATATCACTTTGCTGTGGTATACAGTTTCATTGTCTCATTGACAAAGATGAGGGGAACAATGGAGCTGATCAGCCGTTTAAGCTGTTAAGCACCTTGTAGGCCTAGACAATTTTCCATTTCCATTGTCTCTATATCTCAAAGGCTGGTAACATATTAACATTTAGGCAACACATTAAAATTCTTTTCTTATACTATCAAGATCTCTCTGGTTGATCTTACATTCACGATTCCAAAATTGTTGGAGCGTTGTGTAAACGTAAACAAAAATAATTTCAATCAATCAAACGAAATGTGATTATACAGTTTTACGAAGTGTTCCAGAGCCCGTGCAGTAACATCCTTTATACAATCATGTGTTTCACAAAATGAAGAAGCTCGTTCCGTCATCACCTGGTACCATTGAACATGTTTACCTGTAGAATGTTCCAAACAGGTGTTTTTTGAGCATTTCACAGTTTCAGTTAAGTTTATGTCAAAAAGGATTAGCAAATGAGCACATTCTGTTTCTAACAAGTTTTACACAACAAACTTAGTTGGAATCCTGGTTGTAGGATGTACATAGAATTCAATTTTCCTTTATTTCAAACTATGTAAGATGCATATGTAAAAGTCATCAGCCCTGTTTCATCTCAGCAAAGCAAATAAAAAATGGCTTCACCGTCTCTTGACCGCCTTTCGTTTCAAGGACAAAGCTGCAGTACATTAGCTGTCTGTGTGAGGAGATAATACCTGTGCTGATGATGGCAGCTGACCTTGAGGAGCTTAGATGACAGTAACCTTGCTATATCATCCCTTGAACCCCAGTTCTTCGAGCTAGGTGCACGTGTATGCACACACACACAAACACACCCACACACACGCGCACACACACTGTATGTGCCATATTTTACTTGCTGAAACCCACACAGCAAATGACCTTTCTCCCCTTCCCTGACAGTTTCATGCAACTGGCAACTGCAGTATTGCTTTAGAGCACATTTGCTTACCATAAGAATGTAATTTTCAGTGATAAGGTCCTGGAACTTGGCAGGGGCTGTGGGGGGGAATCTGTCGTTCTGTGCCAAAGCCTTGGTCCTGGATGATCCAGGGGCTTGCCCTGGGGGACAGCTCAGGGCTGAGTGGGCCAAAGTAATGTCATCCTGCGGAAAAATGATTAATCTATCCCTGTCTATCCTTTATTCCACAAGGAAAGAAGGATGCACAACAACATGCAGCAGGATAAGTGGCTCAATGGTGCATATGTAAATTTCATTTACATCACATTAGGCTAATGCTAAATTGCCTCATCATTATAATTTAGGGGTAATGGAAAATTGAGCCAAGGGAAATAAACATATTATATATATTAGTTTTGTGAAATAATGTGAAATTAACACATTTATTTTTATGTGTGTGTGTGTTGAGTCACATATTTTTGGACACAGTTTGGTCAGCATATCAGTTACCATGGAAATGTTCAGCTGGGCACAGGGGATCTGAGTCTCTCCCCTTTGAGGGGCTGTGTGCACTACACATAAAGCACCCAGGGTGAATATCAGAGTCGAAGACCTCACCGTAAATACCCAGGTCAGAGCTGTCAGCCAGAACACTTCTCTTCGTGCTCCGTCTCCTCTTTTAAGTTTTAATCCACTCATCGTGGGGTGAGTGTGAGAGCACAGCAGACACAGACAGAGACGGCATGGTATAGTACAGTAAAAGATCGGAAAGAGCAAGACGCATAGGAGAAAAACATACTCTGAAGTGTGTGTGAATCTGTAATAGTGCCACTTAATGACACACACTATCTTCCCTTGCTGTTGAAAAGAGGCTAGGCTTCCTCCGAGCCTCAGAGGGCCCTCTGTTACAAAACAGAAGACAGTAGGGCTTTGACAGCTCCAAGTGTCTAGGGCCAGGGAAATAATTGATAGCAGGCTGCCTGCATCCAAGGTCCTTTAGCAGTAATTGCAAGCAGAATCTGACTCTCTGATCTCACCAGTGGTATTGGCTATGCCAGAACAGCCTGGCTTTGACAGATTGCCTTCCTGCAGTAATAACTTAGGCATGTTCACTGTTTTCTCACACAAGGCCGTACAGCGCTGTCTCCACCACAGAACCAGCCCAGAATCATCAGTGATTATTTTATATGTGTATTTTTCTTTTAGCTCTTGGCAGATTTTTCTGACAGGACACTCTTCAAGTAATGGTTTAGCCTACAGCCAAGTGCCCTGTACATTGTTTTCCACTGTGATTTATTTCTTTATTTTATTTTTTTCTAAGTGGAATGAAATGATTGGTAATAAAATTAGTATTGTAGCATGCATTTGCAAGACAGAAAGCATTCAGTGGAGCTTGTGAAAAAACCAATAGATGTAACCGAGTTCTTTTTATTTCTAATTGCCTCGTGAAGTCAGACATTTATTAGCCTTAAAAGGAATGTAGTTACTGTGACCGATCAACTGTGTTCAGAAAATCTTTCAGCTAAAAGAAAAAAAGAAAAAAGGAATTTCCAAACACTCTCTGTTGCCATGGCTCATGCCCTGAATGACAGCCTGAAGGGTTTATGGCCTTTTGAGGGATAGTCCTCTTCCCCCTTCCCTCCCCTCATCTCCTTGTCTCCTCTCCCTCCTCCCCACTCGCTCTCAGTGGCACTCTTCCATGCTCACTGTCTGCACTGTAAAGCACTCAGGGATTTATTGTCAGCTGGAGTTTCCTTGATGGGGTGTAATAATACTGTGCCTTTCTCACCCGCTAAGGTGGTAGAATCCCCTCCCTCTGCCGATGAGAGGACCCCTGCGGGCTGCCCTGTTTGCGCCTGTGTTCTGTGGCAGACTTATAAGCCTGGCAGCTCCACCCCATGGCTGTCCAAACAAGGTTTCTCAACAGGCGCTCAAATCAAAAAGAGCAGTGTATGGGGGCTGCAGGAAAGTGAAACGGCAGGATGTTGCCTTTAGTTATTTATTTATCTTGCTTTTCAAAAAACGGAAGAAAAGAGTTAAAAGCATGTGAGCTCCTTTGGCGTGGTAAGGTTCTGTTTTTTTTTGTTTTTTTGTTTTTTTTTTGTTTAGTGTTTTGGCAGTAAAACGGTGAATTCTTGCTACTGCTAATTGCGGTTGAGTAGTTTTGCGTTCAAAGTTGCCAGAAATCATTCTAGTCAGGACTGATGAGAGTAAACACTAAACTGATTTCTGAATGAAAATCATTAAAGGAATTGAAGTGTAAATAGACACGATCCCCATGACACCCCACACTACGAAATGTGATTCTGTGGTTAGTACTTTACTGCCAATGTCTCCCAGTTAATCTAATTTAATCTTTAAGTGACGGCTTAAATCAATGCAAATAAACATTGGTAAATGACTCTAGGAATAACATGTGGGAAAGATATCAAACACAATATGAAGAAGGTTAAAAGTCCATAAATGCCTCAAAGCATACTCACAGCTCAGGAGGCGAGCTGTAAAGGCAGCTGCCGGATATTATAAATAGAAACTCCCGACACAAACCCGCAATTAATAAAAGATCCTTTGAGCGATCTTTGAACAGGGGAGGATATGAGCAGACAGTCAGGTCACGGTGGGATAAACTGGTCCCAGCTCCCTGTCCTCTGTGAGAGCTCGGTGGCAAGATAGATGGGCGCGTCACGCTGCTTTGAAATGTCTAAACATAGACGCTTTAGAGGTGGACGCAATGTGAAAATGTAAATAAACTTTATAGGAACTTGGGGTCAGGCTGAGGTTGGATTTATGGTTTTGGCATTCACCCCTAGGCCCATCCGTCATCCCTTTGCCCCTACCAAGCCCCTTGGTCCCAACTCCTCCCGCTTGGGCCAAATCCCTCCCCCACTGCGGATCACAAGACCCTCAGCTGAACTACAGCCGACCTGCTGGATCCAAGGCCAGCTGGGCTTCAGATGCCATAATAAGAACCATTCAGGACCTTTAATGATTGTCTGGCTATGGGGCAGGCGTCTCTTTCACACGTTCTCTTTATCTTTCCGGTTATCATTTGAGCAATCTTTCTTTATCTCATTTGCTTTTAATTTCTTTGCTGTTCCCTCCTTCCTCTCCACCCCTTTGCTGTCTCTGATGTTTTGGGGTGCTGAGGGAAGAGCCAGCGTTATTTGGAAGATCTTGAGGGACATGTAGAATTTAGGCTGTCTTCCCGCTGGAGCGGTGTCACACCAGAGTCTGTGTTCACTTATTTACGGCACTGATGCTTACCATGCCAATGTTCCCAAATTATCAAGACATAACAGGACTCTCGTCAACTGTGATCTCATAGTAAAGACATCTGACTGTTGCTCTACTGCTGTTCTGTTTTGGGTAAATAACAGCTGTCAAAAACATGTTAAAGCACTAATTCTTTACAATTTTGTCATTATGTATTGATGTAAATTCTACATAATGAGTGTCCATTTATATAAAGGGACACTTAATTCTCATTTTGTAATACAAATAAAAGTTCAAGTTTCATGGTGTTACTTTAAGAATAGTCATTGTTACAGACTGTTGTGATGTACTTGATATTTGAAATAAATTACTCAACAAAGGCACATGTACGTACATATTATGCGTCCTGCTGATAAATGTACAATAGATTAATGAGGGATAAATAACGATCCGATTCAGCTTCACACATTACAATTCATTCAGCATGACTTACTAGAAACAAATCCTCAGATGATGTACGGCAGCGATTTCGATTATGGCAGGCAAGCAATCCTGCCGTACTTTTTCAATAGCTGAGTTCGTGCACTTGTCACCGCATTAGAATATGAGAGGACACCTGCCTTAAATGACTGAGGGTCAGCTGGGAACCGCTTTGATCTGTGTGACAGTTTGACTGCCTTGATGGGAGTGGCACTGATAATCCCTTTGCTTAACTCGTGCTTTTTGGCCCAGCCGGGGTCCTGTCCAGGGATAAAGCAGTGGGCTAAGTCTTAATCAAACAGCAGGGTCGGTGGCTGCATGAAGGGAAGGGTCTTTGAGGGTTAGAGTGCGGAAGGGCACATTTAGGACAGGGATGAATACACACAAATGGAGGATTAGAGTGTTTTGCCTACTTGCAAATAGGAGAGGTTTAGCAGGCTTTTCTGCAATACTGAAAGAGTAAGTCATGGAGTTTAGGAAAGCAGGGAGTTGTTCTCTTCCACACAGGTCTGAGTTCATGCAGCCACTTAGAGAGCCATTTGTGATCCACGCTGCTAACCAAAATGTACATCTACTCAGCGCTGTTGTCCATACTGACTTTCTGATAAGGCGGCCAGTCTTAGTTTAATGACTCATGCCCCTCCGCAAAACACATATTACCAACCGTCAGATTGCATGCAAACAGTGCACATAAAACAGCCTGCTCTGCAGATTCAGTATGGTCCAAGTCATTGCCTATAGCAATCCGACACCCATCACAACCAGTGGTAAACAAGCATAAGAACTGGCATCAGTCAGTTATGTTATTCCTGTTTAACAGTGCGATCATGCCGAGCCCAGCCTGGATGAGCTGTCACAGATAGACTGGGTGACCTCTTTCCTGTTATCACCCGATCTGATTCTCATTGTTCTTTAAAGTGAAGCCAAACACAGGTAGAGTCGAGCGTGTTTGTCTGTAGTGTTAGATCACTGTGTTTTATCTTAATGAAGTGTTTACAGAACGCATGGGAGGATGGGGGGTGGGGTGTGTGTGTAACAGCTATAATAGCCATATGTCAGCACCGTGTCATGTTATATTTTTGAATTTTAAGAATGGGTTAACAGCTAAATTTACAGAGGAGCAGTCATCACAGCTATGTTTACATTTGTGAAGAATTGGGGGTAATTTGCTGTTACTGGCCAGGACAGACAAGCCATCATGTCTGTAAAAATGAGAAAGACAAGTCATTTAGAATTATAAACCCTTTTCTCTGTTTGTCACTTCTATTGATTTTCTTCTGCCCCTGTCTCTCATAGTTTATATCTAGCTATAAGATATACTCCCGAAGAGGATTTATTGCAGCTATAGTCCTTGCCCGCCAGGTCTGCCATTACCAGCAGCTGAAAGGCGGAGGGTCGGGAGGTAGGGGCACTACAGCAGTGCGGTGTTGTTTAAATACTGTAAAAAGAGCCCGCTCATTTACCCAGTGAGAGCCTTGAGAAGGAGACCGATGTGATAATCCTGTGAGTAGCAGGTGGCGCTGCTTTAATATTGGTGTAAAACAAAATTGCACTTTTCCATTTTCAGTCCGTTTATAATCTCTAAATGAGATGATTGATCGCCTGTTGGCAAGTAAATGGTTTCACCAGTTCTTATTCAAAGTGGTCCTGAGGAGAGGATGATGGTATACTGGCAGGAAAGGAAAAGAAGAGCCATATTGTCTTTTTTTTTTTACTCTCCTATCTTTCTCTTTCTCCATCTCAGACTGGGCTGTCAGGTGTGAGGAAGAGGAGGAGGAGGAGGAGGAAGCAGGCCTTTTTTCTTCTTCCCCCACCACTTCCGAATTACCTGCTGGGTCCGAGCTCTTTTATGCTCTTGTTGTGACAGGTAGATTTATAAGGCTTGAAATTTGTACAAATCAGTTGTCATTCAGCGGCAGCTGTCAATGTGTCAAGCTGTCAGGGCCTGCTGTGAGGTAGATGCCTTAGGGGGCTGAGCGAGGGGGCAACCGCCCAGAAAAGAAAATGAGTTCAAACAGACCTGAGAAGCTCCTCTATTCCACAGGCCTCCCTGCCCCTGTGGAGACGCCATCGATTTCTCTTGATGTTGAGCAACAGCGCGCCCAAAAATGACACGCCACACCGCGCTCAACCCAGTCAGGCTGCGACATGCCAGCGCGTGCTGTGCCAATCCCCTCAATCTGCAGATGCTTCTCATTCTCTACTAAATGGCTGGAAATCTGTAATCTCTCCGAGGAGGGAGAACACCAGAGTTGTGTTTAGAGATTGTCGGCGATGGCTGTCGTGTTTTTATGTGCCGCTTAAGTAGCTGAAATGGAAATCTCTCAGAGGAGAATGACAAGCGTGTTTAAAGATTGTTGTCGATTGTTGTCTTGTTTGCTTGTTTTCTCTGGCCTTGTCTCAGCGTGGGCCTGGCTGTGTGTGATTGGCGGGCCTGCTGGGGCAGTGATGGGCATGACAGCCTCTCTCAGTCAGAGGACCCCAGGTGACACACACCTTCTCTATCCTCTATCCTTCTACACAGTCTTCACAGAGGAATGGGAAAGACAGGTGCTGCAACCAGTGTGAGGTGTGTGAAAACAAAAGACAACAGCTGACAGAGATGCTGTGCCATTCGGCGGTGTACACGCCAAGGTGTGGGATGACACAAATATGCTCATATTTCTCTCATGCACATGTCTTTGTGGTATTATTGGTGCTGTTGTCACATTCAGTCTGCGGGACCAGATGGAGGCAAACATGATACTATTGATAACACATTATTAGCACACTGTCTCAGGTCTGTGATTTGATGTCCATGATCATTACCTTGGATTTTTAATAGCTGCATAAAAGTATAATAATGCATATGAATAGTATTGGTTTAATCCATTTTAATTTTTCCTGTATTCGAAGTCATATATAGGCAAAATAGATTTTTTTTTTTTTGGGTGTATCTTATTTAAGTATCTTCTTTTTCTACCAACACATGTTTTCTTTCTCACTAAACACTATTGAAAACTATTGTATGCACAGGCTGTGTTTTGACTTAATGATGTTGTCACATTCGTTGTCAGCATTTTGCAGTTGTGAAACAGTACATGTTGTTGATATTCAAGGTTTTTGTCACCTTGCCCCTCCAATTTAATGACAACAACAGTGAGAAAAAAAAAAACGCCCTCAGCGGAACAGAATTGTTTACATCCAGGTGTGTCAGCCAAGTTTGCTTTCACACCCTTCATGCCTGTGTTTGTTGTGTATCTGCCAAAGTCCCTCCCCTGAGATGGACCGAACATGGCCCGCTGAATCTGAGTCAAAGGTTTGACCAAAGCACGTGGAGGCTGAGAACGAACACGAGGGAAGCGATTTGAATTCTGCTCCAGAGCTAGCTAATTTGAAAGCCTAGCATTTACATAGCATGCTCCTGCACTGCTATCCTGGATGCAGTCCAAACCCCCACCTAAACACGTGCGCACACGGGCACAGACGTAGACATGCATCAGAGCTGCATGGCTACACTGTAATTAGCCTGATGAGGTTTTGGGGGATCCTTCTAACAGATTTATCATCCTCACCTGGCAAAGCGGGGTCCCTGAAAGAAAAGGTTTCATGGGAGACTGTTTGGAAGGTGACACTCACTCAGCAGCCCTGCAACAAGGGGTGAAATATTAATCAAAGTTTTCCATGCAGCTATTAACAGCTGCTGGCCTTGGCCTCTGTGTGGGTCTGTGTATGTGTGTGTGTGTTTACTGTGTGGCAGTGAGCAGCAAGTTAGTCCACAGAGAGATGAGTGTGACGTGTCTGAGTTTGTCTTGTAAAAATGCAGCTGTCCAGGACATGACAGCTACAGCGTTAGAGGGGCCATTACGGGGTGTAGAACATTTCCTGGGAAATGGCTTGAAAAATGACAATGCAGCCTGTGCAATATTAATTGCTACACAGTCACCATAAATAAGTCAAAAAGCTTTAAGAGAGGAACGAAGTAGAACAGTGCTGGTTATCCATTGATCATAAAACAAGAGAACAACATTAAATCTTGTGCGTCGTTATTTTTATTATGTTCTTTTCTTAGTAATTAGATTTTAGATAAAATTTTTATGTTTGTACTGTGTCATTATATTTCACTCACCTTACTGTGGGCTATTGTTTTATTATGAAAACCGGTGGCTGTTAAAGGATTTTAGTAACATATTGACATTGATTCTGTGAATGAGTCCTTTTGTCCTCTTTGACCTTAGTGACTCTACCTTGTTAAATGTAGGACATTTGTACTTCAAAGGGCCAGCTTTGGTTTGCAAATGAAATCTTAAATGTACTCTGGACTCCTATTTAGTTGCAAATTAACAGGTCATTGTTGGGAGGCTGGTGGCACATGTTAGGCAAACCGTTTTCACGTAATGAATAGCTTAAACGTGTCATCCGTTTATAAGGCAATGACAGTGAAAAGGAAGCCATTGAGTCTGCATATTTTCTGTCATGAAGTCATAAAATAATACCCATTTTTATAAGTTACTTAGAAACTATTATTTGTCCGTGATCTCTTTGGTGTAGTTAGTAATGTAACATGTGTCGTCTTTGTAGTATGCTGCCAAACAAGTTTACAGTTGAGCCCTGTCTCCTTGAAATTCCATTTATATAGAACTAATTAGCAACAGCAGCTACATTTTGAAGGAAATGTAATGCCGTCTGAACTACTTTTTGTATTAACATAATGAGGAAATGCTAATTAACGCATCTGGCAAGTCGCAGAAATGTTGATACTGAACGTATGTTTACTGACATCGTATTTGTTTTCCCCCATCGTGGGCAGTCTTGCAATGCACTATCCACTCGTAGTGACTGCAGCATTATTCAACGTGGTACTTGGTAATACCGAAAAAGTCAGCGACTATCACAATCTTTTCCTGACCTTAAGCAGAGTGCTTTTGTTGCGTAAAGCTAACCACAGATAGAAGTCTGGATGCGAACCCGTCATTCTGGTGTCACAGTCCTGCACTTTGTACGCCTGCCAACCAACCCAACTCTAGCACATTACATACATTTTTGCATTTCACTCAATCAAACAAACGTTGACGCTAAACATAATACAGGCAGCAATTACAATTGTCAACACAATGTAATTAAATTAAATTCAGTTGGTTGTATATAAATATAATTTGAAGGAGACAGGGTTGTACAGTTGTTTAAATTATCTTATTATGTTGCGATATATTATAATCTATAAGAAAAGCAACCAAAACTTTTCCATGAGTTTAAGATGTGAGCTCTGACATAGAATAATTTAATTGTACAGTAAATAAAGCTCAATGAGATCAGAGGAGCCAGATTTTTGTTGTTCTGATAGCTTTTTATTTCTTAATTTCTTCCACAAAAGTGAGAATTGAGAGGTACACACTGCAGCACTAGAGCAGGTTGTTCTACAGTTATTGTTTTCATGTCCTGTTTCTCAGCAAGCTTTTGTCTGATTTAGTAAGGGGCATATGTTGTTTAATAGGAAATTAATTCTCACCCCCACCGCCTACCCCCCAGTAAATCAGGCATGTAAACCAAAAACCTGAACACAGTGACTAATTAGAATCAAAAGGGCTGGAATCCATAATGGGCCTCCTTCACTCAAAACACTACTCTATAATTGGCCATAAATAAACCCTTGCTGTTTTTGTGTGAGCTGTAAACAGCTGAATGCTTCAATTAAGCAGAAATACACCCGCGCCATTTTAAATGCAGGGCGCTTGGGAGCTGCTGACATATGGATATGATCTGTGCTCTCCCCCCTGCTCCGATTCAGGACGTTTTTTTTTGTAGAGTGCGTGAGAAGCACAGATAATTTCTTTTTGCCGGTGTAATATTATAGTGACTCATAAATAGATGGTTACCCTTTCGGTACTAAAAGTTTTCATTAAAGACGCCTGAGTTTTGTTATTGACACCACGGGTTGCCTATGCAGGGAAACACAGTAAAATTTATCAGTGCGCTTTTCCTCACCTAATAAATCATCTAAACAGGGCAGACCATATGGCAGATAAGACCTTGGAAATGTGGCTTCGGCATGCGAAGAGTCAAGTTGCTTGAAATCAGGAACGATCACAGACTGCTCTCTCCCTTTTCCCCCTCTCTCTTCCTCTCTCACAGAATATCTCCCAGTTATTTTACACGCCATTTTCTTGTTCACCTTATCACCTCTTTGTCACTTGTTTTTTTCACTTTCCCGCACGAAGAAAGAGAGAAGCAATTCCTGTGTGTAAAGTACCGGGAGTAGATAGCTCTCTCTCTCTCTCTCTTGCTTTCTGTTTCTCCCTCTCTCACCTCCCCTCCTCCTTCTCCTCTCTCCCCCCTCTGCCGAGAGGGTCCTGGGAGGTGCACTGACTGATGGGAGAGGATGATATATGTAGCGTCTGTGTCCCGGCTCTCCTCTGGCCCTTTGTCATTAATCATAGCCATTAGCTTTTCTCACTGCAGCCTTGTCTGTGCACCGCTATGAAAAAGCAGCCTTTTCTCTCATATCCCACACCAAGAGAGGCTGCTAATACTTCTGCCTCACTGTCACACAGCTGCATTTTCAGCACACGACAGACAACCATTGTAATGTAGAAAATGGATATTATATCCAAAAGCTATGATTCTTCACCAAGCAGGACAGGGAAATACGGGAGGAATTATCGAGCGGCTGTAAGGTAGAATTGATCCTCAATATTGATTTTTGCCGATATACTTTCTGCTCTGTGTGCCTTTTGTGGGTATTTTCTCTGCCTTTGCAGTGCAGTTTTCTTCTAACATACTGACTGTTAAAACAAGCATTGACTAAACACTAAAAAAAACCCCAACACACTTCAAATGCGACTACATGTATTTTAGACTGGTTTGAACTGGACTACAATGGTCTTGGCTTTGTGCAAGGCTGTAGAGAGTCGGTGTGGACGGCCAGCGTGTGAGCTAATGAGAATAAACAGCTGGCCACTGTGGTGACCATCTAGTGTAATAGAGATGTATGGCCACCGGCTCCTGCACGCCTACTCCTCCCATCCCCAAACTGTGCCTGACAGATATACTAAAGCCTCATCAGTCTAGTCCCAGCAGTCACCCCAAACACACACACACACACATTTGCAACGGGACACATGCTAGTGTGTCATACTGGAACGTACACTCGCAACCAGAGACTAAGCTCACAAGTAAAGCAGCACGGACCCAGTGCAGTCACAGTTCACATATCCACTTGTGTGAACGCACGCATGCACGCATGCAGGCACAGAGCCAGCACTTTCCACATTAGAGACTCAACCCTCTTTTTCTCATTTCCCTAACTGTATCATCCATACTATACCTAATGAAATGATTGCAAGTAGTTATTGCTGACTTATTATCTAGACACACAGCTTTATCAAAATGCTGCATTGATTTAGTGGACTGTGTCGCAGAGAAGACTCCAGGGATATTTCATTTGCCTGGCTACGCCATAATAATGGGACCCATCCCAGTATGCATTATGCATAGATAGACCATAGATAATTCAAACAGGAGGAACACATGCATTACCTCGGCGCTGTAACCTCCCAGTCTCATACTGTCTATTATATTAGGTTGTGGTGTTGTTTGTTTTGCGCTGCACCGGGATCCCATTACAGTGAAATGATAAGAACCTACAGTGCAGCCGGCTACATGTACAAATTTGTGTCATAGTTTTCAGCTTTGATAAATCCCAAACACCTTATTCAGCAGGTATTTGTGCTTCCTCTCATTTGACGCTGTTTTGTCCTCACAAAGAGCGAGCTAGCTCCAGGTGGCTCTGTGCCTCCCCCCAGGGTTTGTGGAGTGAGATAAGCGTTTGTCTTTCTCATTCTAAAGTGGCTCCTGTTAAGCCCCATACCTGGAAGATGACTGATTTTGACAATGCAATTTACATCTCTGTATAAAACAATCTCACACTGCGCCTGCCGATTTACGCCGGATTAAACTGTTTGTCTCCGTCACAGGGTAACCACACAATCTATCAGGGCCTCTGTGCCTTTTCCAATACCACATTCCCTCTCTTGTCCCTCGAGAGCAGAAAATTGATCCAGAATGCAGAGCGGGGCCTCCCCCTTTAAAATTGCTACAACGGCTTTGCAGGACCTACAATTATTGAAACATGCAGATGTCAGTAATTTCAATAAAACTGATATGGTAGTAATGAAAACATCTGACTGAGGGGGCGACGGCTACAGGATTTATGGCTGCATTAGAGGGAAAAGGCTGAGGTGACAGTTTTGCAGCATTGCTCGGCACTCCCTTGTTTCACACGCATTAAAGGCGCAGATCAATTAGCGTCCGACGCCGTTAGCTTTGCCACAGACGGTCCTTTTATGGCGACATGAAAAATGCATTGGTTCCTAGGAGAGATTTTGGAGCCATTAGCTGTCCTCATCCTCACATGTTTTCGTGTAAGTGTGCATTTGCAGTGATGTATGACTGTACAGTAGCCAAAGCTTAAGTCTGTCTTTATAATCACAGAAGAACCATGACATGCTTTTAATCTTGGCACAGCATTTTAAAAGAGTGTACATGTTTTTTTGTTTATTTTTTAACTAAAAGAATTTAAGGACACGGACAGGCCTCCTTATCATTGCTATACAACTACAGAAACTATATCACAGCTCACCTGCATGCTTGACATGCTTTAGTATTAAATTTACTTAAGTAAACCCGTTATGATACAGAAATCCATACTAATTGAAAGCCTGTAGCTGTAGTCAACGCACTCAGATCAAATGCCTCCATCCATCCATTATCGCACCCCTATGATCTCATGGCGTCTGAGTGCTGCCTCTCCATTCCCCTCAGGTGAGTCATTGCAGGGCCTGTCACCCTCTCTGCTCCATACGCCATATGTCTAATTCTAATTAAATGAACATTAAGACCCCCCCTCCCCTTCTCCTTCCATCCCGTTCTCATTCTCACCCTCCCTGATGCTATCGGAGCTAGGAGAGCCCAAATGTTAAAGTAATGAATGCGTTAGCATCATGACAGGAGCAAGAAGAAGGAGAAAGGAGGAGGAGAGGAGTGTGAGGAGTGAGTGTGCAGTGCGGCAACGCTCTCTCCTCGGCGGCCGCCGTGGCAGTGACGGGGCTTGGTCACATTCGATTTGCATAACCTGCTAAAAAGCTATCAGGGCCCGCAATTGATTGAATTTCACCTCAGAGAAGTGCTAATTAATAACGCTGTGGATCTGACAGGCCTTTATTATGTGCGTGGGACAGGAGATGATGTCTGTATTAGCAGGGTTTCTGGAAGCTGTGGAGGAGAATATAGAATGATGAATTAATGGAACTATGTCCTGGCTCCATCATCATATCATTAGAAGACCATTGATGGTTTCACACCACAGGTAGAAATCTATAACAGTGTAATGGCACAGTAATATTTAGGCAGCAGCTTATATTATCTGCACTATATCATGGGGTGCAGTTTCATATTCTCCATGAGCACTCAAGTGACCTGGGAATTGTGGGATTGTGGACTAAGTAGAGACCTATTTCACCATTTTCCTGGCACACAAACATACCTAACATAACATGGATAATCTGTCAATGAGTGTAGATCTTGTCTATCTATACCATGTGTTTTACAGAGATGTACTGCTCTGCCATTTTTATTCGCTTAA
The DNA here is from genome assembly GCF_017976325.1 of Chelmon rostratus. Lineage (NCBI taxonomy): Eukaryota > Metazoa > Chordata > Actinopteri > Chaetodontiformes > Chaetodontidae > Chelmon > Chelmon rostratus. The sequence continues at coordinate 15,277,962 of NC_055668.1, read as the reverse complement.
TTTATCTCTGCTCCTGTTTTGCTGACAAATTATTTAGCAGTTGCGAGTTATCTGCATCTGTTTAGGATACAGACTTGACATAGATGCAGTCTGAAAGGGAGCACATTTACTGAACACCAGGTGGCTTTTGGGGACTCAGGGTTTCATGCAACACAGCTGGAGCCCCCCGGTAACCCACATCACAAACAACAACAGTGTGAACTCAAGCTGGACAAAGCCTAGAGGAAACAACAGGCTGTGGATGGATGAGGATACGTGGCAAGGAAGTTTCAAAACAAATATCAAGTATAGTTCAGCTTCCTGTTTAAATGGGGCTGACTTACTTAGAAATCTCCATGACTAACACAGTTATCGCAAATCGGTAATGAGATTTGGTACGCTCACTACAACCTGTCGTCCTGTAATCTCTCATCTGCGTGCCTCTCTGCGGATCATCACGCAAGCCCTGTGATGGAAAAGACCACAACATCCCCGATCATGTTGTTGCTATGTCTTCCTTTTTCTTTCCAATCTAGTGTCTCCGCTCATGAAATTGAAATAATGCACAGAAGGCCGGCTATGCCCAGCTTGGCAGCAGAGTGTCCCATAGTTAAAAGATTTGTTTTTCCAAGCCTTGTTCTGGTTTTTGCTCAGTTTGAGCTCTTCGTGGAAAAGCTCTGATTGGGGCTGTGCTCGTTTTGGCCAGAATGCTCCAACTAATCTGGATGATAATGCGGCAGAATCGCTCTTAGATGCCATCGCAAAGTGCCCAAGCGATGTGCTGAGTTGTTGCCAAGAGCAATTACCCTGGTAGAAACAACTTAACTATGTGCAAATGACCACTGCTGCTTGGTGAGTATCATATTTCCTGAATAACTTATTAGATTAAGAGGGTGCAGTGTGAAGAGATTGGGAACGACAGATGAAGAAATCAAGCCCAGATTGCGCTGTATATCTGACCAGAAGTTGTTTCATAACATCACTTGACTAATAAGATGAATTCCTTTTGTTTATAACCATGAACCCTATTGCAATAAAAACAAGTCCTTATTGTCAAACCTAAGAGTGGTTCTCTGTTATGAATTGCAGTGGTGAAACAGATACAATAATGTAAACATCTCCCTTTTTATGTCTTTTATTAAGGCGCTTCATAAGCACACATATATTAGATACAGTGGAACTGTGTGAAAGAAAGATTAGAGTATTCTTCAGATAAAGAACCCCATTATGTTGGTTTACTACTTATTCAAGGTCATACTGTATACTAGTAGCGCAGTGATGCTTTCATGGTGTTCAATGCTTATTGCTCTAAATTAGCTCTCCTAAATCATAGTGGCCTTTCGGATAGGACGCCTGAGAGTCCTGCATGTGTTAATGTTGTATACACCCCACTATTCTACTTGAAGCCGAAATGCTCTTCATCATTCCATGAAACAGGGAAATGCCCGTGGGTAATGAGACTGACTGCAATTGAGAATAACTTATGGAGCTAATATTCTATATCTGCACATAACCAGGGCTCTACAGGACGTCATAAACATACACTTGGGTGTGTTTTCCAAACATCATTCTGCCATGCATATTATTTCCCTGTCTGTCTTCGTGGTCGCGGTGTAATTGTCGGGGCGACTTGATGAATTGCATTTGATATGTCAGAACAGATTCTCTGAGGATTTCCTTTCTTCGGGGCAGTGTAAGCCATTTTCTATGGTTTGTCTGTGTGCAGCGTGCATTAATGCAATCCTCTGATCTGGATCCAGGTTGTTAAGCTATCATATGAAATGAGACGTTAAGACGGCAATGCAAGGGAGCGTGTTGTCTCCTCGTAAAGGCTCTGGTGTCATATCGGGTTTAAATCCTTGCTCAGGACCTCCCAGAGAGTCATTTGTTCAAATGAGCAGTAGTCATTATTCTTTAAGCCCTTATTGGAGCTCATGGATCTCACAACGAAAAGGTGGCCTGTGACAGAAATAAGGTGTAAGCATTCAATATCCCACCCCCCTGCTCTGCACTCTGCTCCCTCCCTCTTTGTTCACTACCTTTTTTCCTCTCAGTGTAACACAAAGACATGCATAATGTGGACTGCAATCTGATAAGTGTTCCTGCATAGTAGCCCTCCTCTGCTCTATACATCACAACAGTTAAGAGTGTGTAAATGTGTGTGTGTGTGTGAGAGAGAGTGAGCAGATCAGAGCAGGGGGAGCTCTGGTCGGGATTGAACTGGGCTGTCTGAAGTTGATTAATCGGCCTGTGAGGGTGAGAGACTCCCGGGCCAGGCAGCAGGGTCCATCCCCGTGGCATGTGATGCTGATTGGCTTTGTCCTGTGCGTCTGCGCTGGAGGAGCGGACATTAAGATTAAGTGATGCTGTCGTGTCGGGGAGCACTGCACTGCATCATTCTGGGAAGAGACAGCTGTGCTGCTTAATCCTTCATCACCAGGGGAGAGCTGCCAGGGCCCAGATATACAGCCAAAGATAACCCTCCATAACTTCTGCTAAAGATCAGGAAACTTTGAATTCGCATCCATCTGCTTGGCTCTGTTCAGCTCAGCCCCCCTCTGTCTGAGTGCTAGAAATGAGCAGTCACTAAGAACGCTAAATAAAAGGGAGGAGGGGGAGGAGAAAGTGAAGGATGGCTGAAGGGAGTAATCTAAGACCAGTAGTGTGTATGAGCTGTGTATGGATAACCTCTGGCACCAAGTGCTGCCTTTTGTCTTCATGAATGATAGATTCATAATGCAGATGAATTGCAGATACAGTAACCATGATCTTAGTCCTAATCATTCAGTCAGGCAGTTGGATTATGCAACACATTTTTAAATTTTCATCCGTCATCTATTTAAGTATGTATCCGTTTCTCACATTAGTAAATCCATCAAAGTGTGTGTTGATCAAAATAGGTTTTTCTGTCAAAGATCCGACAGAGAATCAGGATCTCTGACTTGTTGTGTCTGATGGTGAGTGTCCAAGAGCTGCAGCCATCTGTTGTGACAGTGGTGTTAAAGCCTGCCACTATAGTTTTCTGGTAAAGGAAAAGTGCTGCCAGTGAGCTCCCGTCCAGATTCATGCCTTGTCCAGTCAATCAGTGGTCAAATATGTCTTATTTACAAAAATCCTATGAACTTTCTCTTTACTGCACGGTCCTGAATATTAGTATTAAATGAAATAGGTGTAGAGCCTATTATATTAAACCTGTGGCTGTTAGTTTTCATTATTTTTATGTCAATAAACAGTATTATTTATCTATTATAAATATTATTATTATGACTATTCATATAATTATGATACAAATAAGAATTATTTGTTTTATCTAATACGTCTATACTAATTAAAACCATTGCAAATTGCATGCTTAGTGAAAGTAAGCCTACATGTCACTTCCCAAGCCCATGTGAGGTGCTTTTGTTAAAATGGATCGTATTTACTCTAGGTTTGCCGGAGAGAAAAGCAAGCTGGTGTGTTGTGAGAGCAGATAAATCCTGGGCGGAGGCCGAGTGGCTGACTGATTCCTCCTGTATGCAGCGATGGGTGGCGTCAGCAGGTTTCACACTGCTGGCCTTTGCATGTTTGCAGCTGGCTTGATGCAGCTGTCAGCCCGTGATTGATGAGTATCATCATTTAAAGTGTAAAAGAAAACGTCTCTGTGAAGGGAGACATGATGAACTGCCGCCTGCTGGCGCTCTCAGAGACACGCTCGGCGCTTCCTCCTCCCTCTCCCTTTCCCCTCTCCCCGTTTCTCCTTCACTGCCCCCCTGTCCATCCCTCTATCCCTCTCTCCATTTATGCTTCTTTTTCCTCGCCTTCTTTTCTTCTTTTTCATTTCTGAGTCTTTAAGCGCCTCCCTTGCCGTCTCCTCTTCTTCTCTGTTCCTCCCACTTTTCTCCTCTTGCGCTCTCTTCCTGTCCCTCTACTGCCCCCACGACTTGCTCTTCTGTCCTCCCTCTTTTATTCAGGTTTATTTAACTCACTTTTGTTGTGTCGTTCTTCTGCCTGTATGATTATTTCCTCCACCTTTCCTGCCCTCTATATGTCTATTTGTGTAGTAGAGAGACGAGGAAGTCCTCGAAGCAGCCAGTGTTCGGCTCGGTATGCAGTCCAGTCTGTCTCTAATACGTCTCAGATCATATGAAATGTCAAAATTCATATGGATCCCGGAAAGCGATATATTTAGTCCCTGCCTGCTGCATGCCTCCGCAACAACCATGACAGTGACGTATTAGTTATGCTGTCTTTTGCAGTGTGATATCTTTAAATTTGCCACCTTGTTAAGTTTTGATTAATGCGATTCCATTTCAGCAAAGTAATTGGCTTGGCCCTGTTGTGAGCGATGCACAGGCGCTGCGCCGGAACAAACGCTGCATCATGGTAATGAGGCAATGAGTTTGTTCTATGGTTGTTGGCAAGTGACAGTTATTAATGATTGCTATGATAAACAGACGAGTGCAGATCGGGGGGATGAGTCGGGCCAGACTGACAGTTTAAAAATAACGCACACTGGAAAGTACTAGCGAAGTAATACAGTGTTAGGAAAACAATCATGCAGGTTGTCAGAGGAAGAGGTGTAATTACAGAGCTACACTGGCCTGCCTGGGAGGAGCTGGCTTCTAATAGAGCCAGAGGAATATGCACTGACAGAGGAGAGCCGAATGATATACAACTTTAATTGGATCATCTTTTTACCCCCCTCTCTTTTCTCAGAATACAAAGGAGGTCTGTGCTCACAGCTGTGTTATGATAGGTTTGGTCTCCTGTGAAGACTAGTGACCCTGTGTAAATGCCTGTATAGTACAGGGAACCTCTGTGTTTGTGTGATCCGAACATGGTCTGTATTACTGTTGCTATCCTCGTCTCTGCTCAGTGTCAGAGCTTGGAAAATGTGTATACAGTATGCTTAAATGGTGTGAAGTGATGTAAACCCAGACCCGCTTTGGCCTAACTTTTTATTTCCATAGCATATACAGAGCTGAAGTATTCTAAAAGATCAAAACTGCCTTTTCTCTTTTTCTGTAAAACCGCGACTGTCATGCTCTGTTGTTGTCACTTTTTTAATTCCACAATTACAGAGCAAAAGCAGTATGATAACTGGTATTAATAATGAATAAATGCCTCATCTCTTACAGCTGTAAATCCACCGACTGCACAGACAGAAACACATTTCTGTCTCGTCTTATTAGCTCTGCACGATCTGTTTCTCTTTTTGTGTTGGGGGCACGTTAAATTTGTCCATCTTCCGTTGTCATGCCTGAACTTTTGGTGACATTTAACCTGTACCAGTGCATGGCTGTCATGAAATGCTTGGTTTTGGAATGTGACGATCAGATGACTTTGCCGACCTTTGCGTGAACCTTGTCTGGTGTTGATTTAGCGAGGCACGGAGATCAAAGCGATCCCTCTCGGCTTTTGTCAGTGGGCTGTTGGTGTGTAGGCCCTGAGTGTGAACAAAACCAATCCTACACATCGCTGGTGAACTAACAGCGTGCTCACTGTACAGAGGTCACCAGCAGAATCAACACTGTATTGAATTTTTTTTGCCATTAACAGGAGTTGACAAAAAAATCTTCTTGTTTTTCTTTCATTTCATATTTTTTGCACAGCAAAATGCAGTCATTGCCAAGCACAACCTATTCTAAGTCTTTTACTTGACTTTCATTGTTATGTTAAACTGTGGAAATTTATCTTTTCTTAATTACTTTGATGACGCCAGCGAGCAAGTTGGCCAAAGACAGCATTAATCTCTAATTGTGGACGCTACTGTTTCTCTTTTAAGGTTGATTACCTATGGAAATAGCTTGGAATGGCCTCATGAATCAAATTATTAATTCAATGTCAGCGTAACTCGAAATACAGGGCCGCTAGTCGCACTCTTATTATCCGCACTATAGTGAAATAGTTAAGCGTGCTGGACGGAGTGTTTATGGTGTTGTCAACAATAGAAGGAGATTAAACCTCTTACCAAACAAGTCAATATTTCATTTTCCCTCTCATTCGTATCTGGGTCTGGCTGTGGAAATTGATTGTGGTTAGATGGTCAGAGAGGCAGTGGTGATTCAGTGCAATTTTCAAATAAACTGAAAAAGAATTGTCATTCTGTAATGGTTTTAGTTGGCAGTAAGTGGCCTGGTTGGAATTTCAGGGCCCTACACTATCCATTATCCAAGTTTTCCAACACCCTGTCATTGTTGACAGGTGGATTATAATTTTTCTATAGCAGAACAATTGAAATGACAGCGGTTTAACAAACTTGGATGGGACAAAGGAGACACGGAGTTCCAACAGGAAATATGCTGCCAACATTTGTGTGCACTTTGTGTTAGGAAGTGAAAAGTCCTGCTTTCTATCTTACTCAGGAATAAGAGTTTTCCAGATTGTCCAAATATGCACAAAGCACGGCTGCTCTTGATGAATGAGTGGTTAAAACTGTTTCTAAATGAATTCAAACCCCCTCCAACCATACTGGGAACCCGCAAAACTTTGACCTAGAAAGTATGACTACCAACAAAAAAAAAAAAGTAAAAACACAAAATGCATTCATACTTCCAATTTATTGCCCCAGATTTTAAACAAAGAATAATTCAAGCAGTTTTGATCTTCCTTGTACTTTTTGTATTCCAAACAGCTTTAGCACCAAATCAGTCCTGTTTTGGCTGGGATCCCATTTCCATGCTGCTTGCTTCTTGGCGCTGTCATGCAGATTCTCTTCACGGTTCCATTCTTTTTCTTTTTGAAGGCTGTGATTCCTGGCCATATGGAGCCCATCCCTTTGTCTTCTGCGGTGCTATCACATCGCAGGGCCTCTGGTGGAGGCTGGGTTCGCGTGTGGAGCTGCTTGGTGACTGTCAGCCCTGGTAGTCCTCTGTTTGTTGACATGTGAAGCCGGGCAGCATACTGTAGGCCTGATGTTGGAACTCACTTACAATTAACTTGAGAAGACGCTGACAACGGGGCCTTCTGTCCCGACAAGTATCGGGAGGAGACAGCTGCGTGTTATCCCATAGAGCATAAATCAGTTATTACCGTGCTTATTTAAGGGGACGTTACATGGATGTTGACCTAACTTTACAAGAATGCATGAACTTAATTTTTTTTGTGCATGTATGAGCAGAATACCGATGAGTAACAGGAAGTGAAGGACAGAGGCGGTGTACGAAAAGTGTGGAGAATGGTAGCGTCTCTCCCAGCTGCACCCTGTCTCACTGGGCATGTATCAACACTTCCCTCCACTTGGCTCTCCTTCTCCTCAGTGTCCCCGCTTCCCCAAGCTTTGCTCTAACTTCTCAACAACTACAGCCCCCGAGCCCCCGTGCCTTCATAATGAGTTTAGTCAGAGTGATTATAGCTGTACTATTCTACTGTCAGTGATTATTAGACAAGAGCCAATGCTGAAGACCTTTGTCAGCTATTATTTTAATAGCGCTATTAGTATCAGTCCTTGGTGACCATCATATTCATCAGTCATCATAAACCTAATTGTGTTGTGCACATAGATAGTGTACCATTACCAATGCAGTGTATTTTTGCTGTTACAACATTGTGATGAGTGTAATTGTCAGTAACGCATATAAAGGGACATCAGAATATTTCTCTCCATGAGCTAAACCTAAGATCCCACACCGCTCTGTCATTGTCTGTCTGACAAACCCTTAAACCTCTGTGGTAAGTCATTGTCCTGCAAGGTCAGGACTTACAAATTAGACATAGAGACATGAGACAGCAGAATGAGTAGAAGTTAGCTTTGCTTACTGAAGTGACACCTGTCTCCCAGACTGCACTAACTCATGTGCACTCTGTGGTTAATCCTTCTGTCGAAGCCTGTCACATGACAGAGAAGACCACAGGCTGAGAGAGGCCTGAGTGGGGGGGCTTCAGTTTTTCTAACTGCTTCCATGAGTTTAAAGCAACAATGTTATTTGTTATTAAAAGCTATTAATGCTGTTGTTAAAGATATAAGCAGAGGAATAAGTTTTGATTCAGATGTCACTATGTCTGTGGTTAGGGTTGTCATCCATCAAGACATTGGATAATAATTATGACAGCTTTGCTGTAGCATAAGTGCAGCCTGATGTGTTGCCCATGAGTACATGCTATATGATACATTAAGGCTGGCGTAATATGAGTAAAAGCTGGTTACAGGATGTGCTGATGTGTTCTGTCTTGGAAAAGACTGCGGTAGGAACATATTGATGTTGATTGATTTTCTGAGGCAATGGGTCATCTTAGGTTGGCTCGTCTTCATTTTCAAATGCAGCTCTGAACTGCTATAGCCATGTAATCTAGCTCTGGCCTTTCAGCCGCATTAATCAAGTATGTAGGAACACTTCACACAATGACTTTCATCACTTTAGATTACAATATGCTGTAATGGATATTAATGCTAAATCCTGCTTTCTCTTTTCATGTCTGCCTGTTTTGCTGGATCGTGTACGATGCTGATTGGATCAATTTCTTCAAAACAGGTAAGCTGTTAACCATTTCCTGAATTAAATGGACTCTAGGAAGAAATATGGTCACTATTATACCTTGCTGTACTCGCAGAAATTCCAAGTCCATAGCTCAACCATCTGGTTGCCTTGTTTGCCGTGCACAGCGCCAGTGTGTGCGTATTAATCATGCGTACACAAGTGTCTTAATTACTCCCAATGTAGCTGCTCCCTCTAAAACCCAGGAGATGACCTTTCTTTCCCTGTTCCTTTACGCCATTAATCATCCATAATCAACACCTTCAGAGTCAAGGAGAGGGCCACTCAGAGTTGCCCAACACTGCCCACAGACCTCTGTCACATGCATGCTCAGATCTTTATTAATGGCCCACACATGGACTAGACAAAAACATAATTACATGCACAAACACTAACTTTAACACTGCCACTTAAATGGATATGTCTCCACCCTGAGTCCAAAATAAGCTGGGACGGTGTGTGAAATGTGAATTAATACAGAATTAAATCATTTGCAAACAAGCTGTGTTTACAGACAACGGTTTAACGAAGTGTTCCTGAGCCCATGTAGTAACATCCTTTACACAATCATGTGTTCACAAAGTGGTGAACCTCGCTCTATCCTTTCTTGTGAACGACTGAGCCTTTCCAGGATGCACCTTGCATACCCAATCATGAAACTGTCACCTGTTACCATCGAAATATATTGTCTTTGCATTGTTTTCAGTTGAGTCTATGTCAAAAACGATGAGCAAATGATCACATTCTGTTTTATCTATATTTTACACATTGTCCCGACTTTTTTGGAGTCAGGGTTGTATGTTTCCTATATTAAACATGCCATGACGATATCCCCGATGATGTATCCTTCCTGATGAAGGTCACTTTTCCATTAATATTCAGGAGTCAATTGTCTGTCATTTTGATGTTCTCTCATATCCTGCATGAAACCGAAGGAGCATGCCCACAGGCCTAACAAATGGTATTTCACTTATGAATGCGATACTCTGACATTCATGGCAGACAGTGATTCATAGCCGTCACATGGCTGATATGTCTAAGTGCCTGGGACGCACAAGGAAGTGAAAAACTACGGTGTGCAGGGCTTTTAACATTTCAGATCTTGTTTAGCCCTGCCAATGGTAGATTGACAAGTGGAGTTTCTGCTGTAGCAGGTAACTGACATGCCTGGCTTCTCCCCCCTGCTGACTGAAAGCTTAATATGTCATTTGTCAGTCAAGGATGGGCTTTCATTCAATCATGGCTTGGCATCCACTCAAATGCCAGCTGGGGCTTCGATTTCAAGAAGTTGAATACACACTTAGCCGCCACGGCTGCAGTGACGTGTTGATGTCTAAAACACTGTTCTTCATTACAATTCGTTAGAGTTCATTAAAATAGTCTGTCAGTTAACTTCCCAGCTTTGATACACATTGTTAGCACAACTAGTCACTGGTGATCTTTTTCAGATGAGAGGAGTTACGATATTTCTGTAGCATTGGATCATCTTGCATCACTTACGTGCAAAAGGACAAAACGCCACTTCAAAGTTCTATAATAGTTTTATGACTGCCCACAAATTGCTGTCATAAATTTTTCATTCTTTTTAATTTACTGTCATAAATCAAGGCTGCTGTGGGCTCTCTGCTCTAAATGGGATTGCTCCATAGTTTTGGCATGCTGCAATCTGGCTTTGGATCTCTGAAAAACAGACAGCACACGGAAGGTAGTGCATTAATTTAGTCCCATAAATTATGCACTTACTTTTATAATGTCAAACCATAAATAATGTTGATGCATTGGGAACTGCAACACATCACCCATAGAAATTATGTATTTGAGATGAATGGGGATGCTGTGATGGATAATGCATCTCAACCAGTGTGATCTATTTAAGTTTGTTCCCCAGAGGAAATGATGGTGCAAAATTAAGGATACAAGTTCTAGAGGAGCTGTTTGATATTCATGAAGCGCTTTGCCTAACTTAGGTCAGTCCTTTGTTGTCTCTCTTTGCTGTTTATGTTAACGTTGTGTAATATCTGTCACAGCTTCCTTAATTCTCCTTCCGCAGGTTTTATTGTCCTTTAAGTTAAAGGATGTTGCTAATGCAGCATACGCCGTCCGTCACTACAGAAAAGCTCTTGCTCAATTCATAATCGTACAACTTCTGCAGTAACAAAAACTACGGCTCTATTCCTGCCTCCTCCTCACGCTTCTCTGATGAACATGTGCATTTGTGCTGTAACTTGGCCTCAGCGCCAACAGAAATGTTGTCTCTGGTTTTCCAACCTACTCCCCAGAGTACCAGATGGATGATTAAGGATGGGACTTTACTAAGGCTTGTGCAAATGCTTAGTACACTGAACTCCCGAATATTGTGTATTATCTGCCATTAGGCGGGGATAATATTAGCCATTCTCCCTGTAATGGCTTAGGAGAAGAATAATTGAATGTGCTCATGGGCCCTGGTTCAGTGGAGTCGTGCGTGAATGGGAATGCATCAACACTTGTCTGGTGTTAATATTATACCACTGTATTCCTCTTCAAACTGAGTGTTTCCCGTTGCATGGTGAGCACATCCAGTCCAGTTGTGCGCTTTTATGATCTTCTGGACATATTAATTATCTGCAGAGAAGCTTGTTTGGACAGCTCATTCATTTTTGCTTGATTGTATCGACAAGCCTTTCTTAAGCAGTCAAGGTAAATGCCATGATCAATACTGCAGCATTGGCTTGCATTATCACAATAATCCTTGTATGTGAAAATGGCAAGAGAAACTAAAGGGCAGCAGGTGAGTGGCTTTGTAAGGGTGAAATGTCCATTTGAAGGTCTGACAGGTAAAAATAAATGTATAGTAATAACCATTTTGTTGCTCTATGAAATGAAATAATACAGTTTGGTAATATGATATCTTTTCCTCCAAACATTCTTGCTGGTTTAAACTTTCCTCTGAGTGTGAGAGATCAGTTTTTGACTGTAGGATTTATCTGCAACTTGTGATCAGTGTTTAATTTAGAGAAGTGACATGATCTTGTGTATTTGAGGAAAGCACAATGGTGATCAATGGCTGTTTATAGCCCACAATGATGTTTTAGTGAATTGCCAATAAAATGTGATTCCATTTTGTCACGGTAGGGCCAGCAAGCCTGTGTAGCATTGGCAGAATAGTGTTGTTTTTGGTGAAATTAAAGCACTGCCTAAGCCATGAAATGGCTGTATTATAGTAAATGCTCTGTCATTAAATTTGATACCAGACAGTGGCGTATGCATCAGACCAAGTCCCCACTTCTGCATGGCGAGTATAAATCATCTCGATGTTCACATGGTGGTCTTGTGTACACTTTAAATAGAGGGAGATGCCACATCAGCTGCACAGTGAAAGTTATGGACCGTGGCAAAGTAATTAAACAGTGCACCATGGGCAAAATGCTGCGGTAAAATAATCGGAACATCAGACGTTCTCCGTGAATTGCTCATTTATTCCTGCCTCACTGCTGTTTGATGCTTTGACACAGACCTCACTGTTTGAGATCTTAGAACTCAGATGGCACGGAGGAAAGACTGGGCTGTTTTTGCTTTCCAGATAAAAGACAACACCCAGTTTTCAGCAAGTATTTCTTGTTGACCCCATTTTCCTCCTAGGGATAATAAGCTCTGACACTGACAGTAAATATCTCTCTGGGTTTCATTACCCTCTGTTTGCCATCATAAATCCTTCCAAAGGAGAAGCATTCCCCAAACTAGCCATGCAGGTAGATCTGCGTGTGTTTGTGTGCGCGAGTCTGGATGTGTGTGTGCATGTGCAAGTATGTGTGAGTTCTGGTTGTGTGTGCTAACCTCCCCGTGTGGTGCCTGTGAAGGCCCGAAGGGCTCGAAGTCTTTGCACACGCAGAGATAGTACACTCACCTCAATAAACTCTCTGTCTTAGAATTAGAATGGCCCTCTCAATGTTTGGACCGGAAGCTCCTGCAGTGGAAAGATGGCACAGTGTTTTTTAAGATGTGAAATGTTGGACAAGTATCTTAGAATAGTATATCATGGAGACTTTATGGCTGCTATGGAAGGCAGTTTATTGTAGTGGGCACTGTAAGAGTACAGTATATCCATGTCTCCAACCCTTTGCTGCCCTTGCCACAAAGTCAACAGACTGCAGGGCTGTAGTCAGCGTCCCTGCCCCCTTGATTTAAGACTGCACTTACCAGAACCCGGCGAGGCTGTTGGTCCTGTCTTTCTCTGAGAGCTGTCACTCTTGTGTGTAATTTGCCCTGCTGAAGGGAAAAAAAGAGCCCAACTCAAACCGTGAATAATGAGTGGTTGTTAGCTTTTGAGACAGAACAAGCAAAGCGAAACACAAAACACTCCAGCGAAAGAACTGTAATTACCCACAAGCCTGTGAGTGCACTCTTAGAGGGATTGTTATTGTGTGTGAATGACCTTTCATGTCTTTGGCATGCTTCTCTGTGGCTCTGAGTCGGACTGTTGCAGTTCCATGTAATCAGGCAGCATGGAGCAATAGGAAATAAATATGTCATTTATGGATGCTTTCACAAGAAATGGCTCTCAGAAATAACTTCATCCTCATTTTCATGCAATAATAGTTTCCTGTAGTCTTTACTTTTTGTAATTTTAGACTTTTCTCTCAAAAGCAGACAGAAATAGTGTTCATTTTAACAAGGATTTAATACTTCCTATGTCTCTGTGGCTTATGACTTGAATAAAGACTGTTGCCTAGTTTACATTTCAACACAACCTGCTGATCCTGAGTTTAACATTAGCTTGTTTTATGAAATGCACCCTTGGAGACCACCCGTAGGAAGATGGATTGCTGGTAGATGTCTGTGTCACAAACACCCAGCCCTCCCTCAGCCTGTCCACGTCTTCAAAAGTCCCGCTCAGACAACAACAAATGGACAGATTACACAGTGACTATGGGATGACAGATAACGCAGAGCAAGCAAGAACTGTGCTGCGGGAACCTCCTGTTCCAAGCTTCAGTGCCACAGACTGACTTTTTTAAAGATTTATTCCATCAGTCAAGTAATTAACATGATTTATGGTGCTGGGATGACTGTTAGTGAGACAACAAAGGGGTCGGGCAGTTCCTCCCCCAAGGAGATGCTATCAGGTGTTTTCTGCTGTGCTTGCAATGCAGTCAGCATGCAGCTGTAAATCCAGCCATTCTGCATTGAAGAGAGGTACCCCCCCCCCCCCCCCCCCCCCCCCCCCCCCCCCTCTTTTCTTCCCTCTTGTTCTCTCCCCCTTCCTGCTCACTCCAGGAGGTCACAAGTTCACAGCTCGGCCTTAACTGTTAAAACCTGGGGGCTGAACTTCTGACCTCACCTAGTGTAAAAGGGAGCTCAGTGAATAGTGTTTATAAGGGCTGCCATTCTGAGAGGCCAGAGGGGTTCAGTAAAGGGTAGGGCGATGCAGTGGCTGGGGCACTAAGGGCCCACTCCTTAGCCAGTTTACCCCAGACACAGAGGCCTTTAATAGGAGTGAGGTGAGTAAAGACTGCCCCTTAAGGCCAAGGAGGGATACAGCACCGCCTGAGATCGGAGGCAGTTTGACTGATGCCTCTATCAGCGCATTGCCCTCTGATTAACACAGATCAAACTATCTGCAAGTCTAGGTCAAGCACAGAGAAACTGGTGTTTTGGAATTTAGTTGTATCCTAATGAGGGTTAAATATAAGGGTTAATTTAACACTATATGGCAACGCTTTAAGCCTGAATTTAAGTGTGAAGGCTTCCTGTGAGACACCTTGATGACAGTATAGATATTGCTTTGAAGCATTAGCATAGTAACTGTCTGAAAACAAACATTCATTTGCGATCTTCCCTCATTCATCTGTCAAGTAAAGTCTGTTGAACACTCATACCTGCTTTCACAAGAGTGGCACTTCCCCGCGTTGTTGTCGCTCGCAGGCAAAAACAAATCCATAAGAAGTGCTTGGCTTAGCCCTGTTTTCCTGTAACCTCTATAAAAACAAAACACGGTTTCTCTAGGCTGCCTGTTTCGCTGTTAAAACAAGAGGGGGGAAAATTAAATGCCTACAAGCAGATTTTATGATCTGATAAAAGATGGCATTTACTGTTGACTGATTTACTACCTGACAAAGTTTGTGAGTGTGGTGTAATACAGCATCAGCTCGACAACAGCACGGCAGACTTTTTGAGAGGGCTTTCATCACGATCCATTTTTGTGAATCTTTGCAAAGCTTCCATTAAAAGAAGCTGATTTTGAATCTGAGAGTAGCTGTGGAAGAAACGCCTTGATGAAAATGACATGCAGGTGCAGCACAAAGTCACTACTATATATTTTGGGCTCATTGTCTTCTTAGCAGGTCCAGATGATCTGCTCTGGTGTCTGTGCTCATTACTTTGTACATGTAGTATTTCCTCGTCAGACAGGACATTAAGCCTGGCAGGCGGAGAGGCTGTGTCTTTTACTAGAGTGACTAGCATGTGGTAAAACAAAGCTTGAGTGATTTATCTTGGCCGTACAAATATTAGTTCAGCTAAGCCAGTATGGCTGTGGTTCTAATCAGAAGGGGCAATCTCCCCTGTAAGTGACAGCTCAGAGATCTCATAGAATGGTGTTTACATTCGCTTCTAGGTTCCTAACATACACTTGTGTTAACAAAATAAGCCTGGCTGACTGGTGAGGAATTTAGGCCTTGCTTGCAACCACAGCACTGTGTGTCAGGATTGTTTGTTAATGAAGGATTTATGGCTTCTTGGAGCTTTGTTAATTGCCCATTGTACTCCTGCTCTGTTGATGCATTTCTTTTAATGATATGTTGAAAAGATATTTCCTTTGCTGTATCCTGTTCCACGGAGTATACTGGGCTTGTTAAGTGGCCTCTTTAATTAAAAGGGAGATGATGAACTATCAATTGCATTACTAAGACCTGGGACCTAAATCTGTGCAACTGGCCTGGACGGTTGCCCATGTAGTGTTTTACTTGACATTCTGCACAAGCTAACCCTTGACGTATCTTTGTTATTTAAGGCTATGGTGGTGACACAGAACGCATTGTCATCTTTTGAATATATTTGCAAAGAGTCAGTTATTTTTGTACCATTTAAATTGACTTCTCTCATATTATTTTCCTGCAGCTACTGTCTTATATTTAAATTGGAGCTGCTCTTCATATAGAAATATTTTATCTCTGTTGAATAGTCTCAGGATTAGCATCAATTTTTTGCTTTAATGCCCCCTTGCTGTCAGAGAGTTAACACATCATCTTTAAATTTCCACCCAAAGATCCCAACCCCACCCAACTGTTATGAAGCATGTTTTATATTTTCATTGGTTGTTTTGAAGTTCAAGTGATCCCAAAAACATCTGCTGCTGAATATTTTTTGCTGCACCTTTCCACCTCGTCAGACATGGTTGTGCATTTGGATAATTTTTTAGAAAGCAGGATGTTTTGTTATGTTGAAATAAGGTTGTCGTTGGTCACTGGGAATGTGTACTGTTGCGGTACGGTTGTATCGCATTCTTCCTGTTCTTGATCTTATTTTCGTCGACCTCTTTTTACTTAAAATCCATTATGTTTCATTTCTGACTTTGTGTTTGAGGTTGCCTTTGGTCAGTTTCGTTTGACAAGTGTTGAAAGGCTGTTATGAATTTGTTGGCTCTCTGGAGAAAGCATGCTGTTGTTGTAAGCTGCAGCAGAGCTGCCTGGGCTTGGTTTGTTTTGTCCACACATAGTTAGCAATGGACAGCATGGCCTCAACAACAGGATCTCTGTCTGTGCTGATCAAAGATCACGTGTGACAGGGGAGCAACAACTTCCACCTTATTCTTTTTAATCTTATCCTCACCTCTTCCCATTCCAGCATCCCTAATTGGAGGGAAACTAAGGTGAAGGAAGCCCTGCGTGTCAGTTTTGCATTCTTTGTTGTTTCTCCTTTGTGCCTGTTTCACTCCTCCCCTTTGTGTCCCTTGCTGCCCCAGTGAACTCTGTGTGCACTTTGACCCCTCAGTGACTACTTCTCTGGCATTTTGGCCTTTCCTTTTTTTTTTACATCTATATGGAACCTGTCCCTCAACTCTAGCCTAACCATGAAGCAGTTGTTTGACCCTTTATCTGTCCTCCTCCCTCCCAGGTCATGGAGTTTTACAGCTCCGAGCAAAGAGCTAAACTTGGGGAGGGGTCAGGCGCAGTTCTTGGAGTCAGGAAATCCTGACCACAGCCAAGTGCACTGGTGTGAAGATTTCTCCAAAGGTGGTTTAGATGAGGATGTGAAAAAACATTAGCTATTGCAACTGTACTTTTAAATTCATGCTATTTATCTAATTGTTGTAAACAAGTAGGGGCTTTTATACTTTGTGGTTTTGACCTGTTAACAAGAGGCTCCCATGAAAAGAACTGAAAGTGATAAGTATAAGAAAGATATTCACTTAGTAATAAAATTTATTAAACAAAATAATATAGTGTTCCGGGGCGTGCGTTCATTAAACTCCACAGCTTATTCCCAAATGCCTGAATGCAATATACAGCGAACAAGAGGAACATATCATGTATGAGTCCAAAGCTCGGGCAGTTTTGAATAATAGCCTATTTATGGACTATTAACTAGATCTGAACAGACTTAATGTCACTGAAAGTCATTAAAATGAGAAACTGCATATTTTGCTTGCTAAGGAAACATATAAACCAATGGCGTATTTCTGGGAAGTATTGAAATGCCTTTATTCAAGCAAGTGTACATGGTGAATATAATTTTCCATAATCACACCCCATTACGTTTCGTCTCTTTGCTCGTGTGTTTCTCTCTGTGTTATATGTGCACTTATGCATGTATTTCGGTGCATTCATGCATGTGTTTACATGCATGCACAGATTTGTGCATACATTGTGAGGGTTTGTAGTGTGTGTGTGTGTGTGTGTGTGTGTCTGTGTGTGTGTGTGTGTGTGTGTGTGTGTCTGTGTGTGTCTGTGTGCGCCTCTCTGTGTCTGTGGGATTAGCGGTGCTTAAATGACAGTGTTTGATCAATGGTGCCAGGCTCTGCCCTTGGTTCGTTTGCTTTTTGCTTATCATTACTAACATAGGCTGAAATATTGGGGTAACAAAAATTGATATAATGACGGAGTATGCCTTATTATCTTCAAGCTACATCAGATTGGCAAACTTCTGAGGGAAAGCAAAATGTCTGGGAAATATTACGAGTCATTTATCAAGTCCCTCTCATTAGCATATTGCCTACAGAAGCACTAGCAGAAATCTAAATAAAAGTGGCCGATTGGGAGTTGGTTCCATTTTTCTTGTAGCTGAAAAAAGCCTCTCTTGGAAGCCTTTGCGACCTTGACTTTAATGTGGACTCCCACTATTGACAGTGCAAACGCAACCACTTATAAGCCAGAGATCTTGATGTCCCTGCCATAGGTGATAAGGAAAAATATTGCATGTAGGTGGCTGACAGAATGATCCCCCGTACGCAAGTCACACTGCGTCAGCCCTCGGCCACCGCTGATGTGCCCGCCTGCGATCGGTTGAGCACGTCTATGATCAGTCCTGAATGTCCTTAGTGGTACAACAATAGTGGCAGCGCTATATTAATTAGGAGGTGACTGCATACTCCATTTTTCCTTGTCACATTGAGCTTGGTCCCAGGTGTACTGTGACAGAGAGGGAGAGGTGGTGGAGTCCAGATGAGGCGCACCCAACCCTGCATCCAGCAAACCGAAATAATGAGTTTCCTTCCCCCTTTAGCCACTGTATGCACCTTGATATACAACTCGCAATTAAGCATGGCTTGGTGATCCAGTGATTAATGTCTCTTGTGGTGGTTGTGAAGGGATTGGGAGACTGGGGGACTTGCTGAGACTCCCTGTTTATATTCCTATCATGGTAGCTCTCTCTCTCTCTCTTTCTCTCTCTCTCTCTCTCTCTCTCCCCCTTTTAACCAGGCTCCATTACAGGGAAGATGGAGAGGACCATTTGCAATTCAGTAACCTTTATGACAGTGCACTCTTTAATCAGAGGCCCCTATTTCCTTTGTAGAGTAACACACAAACACACAAACACACATACACACAGTGTGGACACTGCCAGGCTGGGTGAGCTGGTGAAAGTGACGTATCTGATTTACAATACCCCGGCACTGTTTCATTTGTTGTTGTTGGAGGCTTTTAATTTTTATGGCGGGACAGCACTAAGTAAATTGTGTCTTGTATAAGAGAGAAGACTTGTTTTTAAAAGGGTAGTTGAGGGGGAGGCATTGAACAATCAAGCTATTCTATTCGGAATATACTCTTTTTTTTGGAAAGTGCCATTCAGTGGGAGATAAACATGCCTGTGCAGTCAAATGTGCAATTAGCTATATTTGTATCGCTACCATTTGTAGGAACAGTCTCATGACAAAAAAGGCAGAAGTTTTGTTGCATGATGACACAGTGAACTAGCTCTAAGCTGATTATGTAAGAGTATTTTTACTCATAGTTTTATACCATACTTAGTCAGTTCTCAGCCATTCATAATAGAGTCTGTATTGAGGTCATTTTCTTACTTGCCCGTACCAATGTTTTCTGTTCCTTATTGTTTTCTTCATTGTCGACATGTGCTTTTTAATTAAACTCTCATCTAAATTGTGACACAATACTCGCAATATCTCTGTGATTTGAATTCTAACAACTGATAAAGATTGTAATGGTATGGTAAGCTGCTCCAACCTAAATGGGAAAATGCTGTTTGCAGCCACTTCGCCAGTCCTGTTTAGTGATGAAGGCTTTTGATTTACTTTATCCTCCAGAGCCCTATTCAACTGAATGAGCGACACTCATCCTGCAGAGCACAAGGGCAATTCCTCCACCCCTCCCTCCCTCTTCCGCTTTCTCTCCCCCTCTTTACTGGATCATTTCCCTTCACACCCAGAAAGGCTTTGTAGTGGCAGCATCATTCTCCCAGCCTCACTTTGCCTCTCCCTTCATTTTTGTCTCCCTTTCCTTTTTCCCCCCTCTCTCTTTCACTCCAACTTTCATAAGCCCAGTAAAGCATGGCCTTCAATTCCCTTGTTCTAGTGTTTTCACTTAAGATCAGGAGTGATGAGCAAAAGGTTTCTGGCTCAATCCTTGAGCAAAGGCCTGGCGTGACAGGGATTATTATTTATTTGTCATCTTGGATGTAATAAGCTGTAGGTACAGACTGGAGAGCTGGTGATTTATTGCTCTGTCGAGCGCCAGTAGCAGTCCGGCCGCTGGGGCGTGCAGGATGAATACCAGCCTGTCACTCCCGTCCATCCGTCTCCCTGCGCCTGCCGCCATTTCATGCCAGAATACATAAACAATCTTTCATTACTCCTAAGCCTTTTTTTCATATTTGCTCTTCACAGGACACAAAGTTTGAATTTATTCACAATTTCTTTTTTTTCTTAATCTCCCTCCCTGCACACCATATTAGGTGCTGTTTTTGTTTTCCACATTCAGGGATTTTCTGAATGCGTAGTTTTTGACAGTAAAGAAATCCCACGCCCGTGCAGTTTTCCCCCTTCTCCTTCGGTTTCATTGTCATTTCCGATCCTTTTGGCCATGACTTCATTTTTCTTCTAAAAACCACTTATGAGAAGAACAGCTGAACACACCCACTTCCACTTCATCTTTTCAGAATGGATTATTCTCAGTCCGGAAGATTCTTGAGCCAGGGGTGATCGGACATGAATATGTTGGTGTGCTGTCAGCACCACGTCCTTCCAATGCATTAGTGTCAGTCTCCATGCTGCACTAAAGCATGAAATGAGTGATAAAATATCAAATCCCCTAACTTCAACCCCCCCCTCCCCTGTCTTCCAGAGCAGAAGACATAATATCGACCCCTGGTCCATTTAGACAGGAATTTAATATTTTTCAGCTAAACCAATCACGCATGGTTAGTGCTCAGTGTAATCCAATCACATTCCATCACAAATGCCCCTCTTGTGAGGCTATTCACAGACCTGATAAACTGGTAGAAATCAAGACGTTGAAAAACATGGCCTTAATAGATTGTCTTGGCTGCCTTAGAGGAGCTTGTCCCACTCCTTTCTGTCGATACACATTTTCATTTCTCCGGCCCTAACTGCTCTCTCCAGGCACAGATTGGCTAAAGTGGAGCTGACTTTGTAAATAGGGCTCTCATTTATTAGGACCGTTATCTACCAGCCGGACTGAGAGAGGTATCAGAGAAGATGCTTAGCCCACATCACCCAGACAGAGGAAGAAGGAGGATAATTATGAGACATTTATTTTGGCGAGCTGATTAATAGTAGGACCTGTTTTCAAAGTCTGTAAAGCTGGGGGTGTGATGGCTTTGCTTTCTGTGTCCTCTGAAAGACTCACACACACTATTCACAATAGCATTACATTCAGAGACAGCATATTATGGCCATAGTGTGTGTGTGCGCAGGACTAACACTGTTAGCAGTACAGTGAAGAGTGAACATTTGTTAGAGGACATAGGTGGTGATGCCTCACACAGGCAGTGAACTGAGAATACTCATTTGGTTCCTGAATAAGGCTTTGACAGCCACCATTTATATCTGGCTCGTTGTATGCTGTCCAGCCGATTAATAACAGTTTATTGCTGTCTAATTAGTGTCGGCTGATTGGAAACTGCGTCAGGAGCGGGAGAGAGACTTTCCTGCTTTGTTTTAGCGTGTGCAGTGTTGGGAGGCTCAAATCAGCAGAATTGGTCGTTTCTGAAAGTGAGTAATGTTCCCTGCAGTAAAAAGGGTGTGTTTTTTTAATGTATGAAAGCACGAGGCTAAATCCTCCAACCATCAGTAACATGTATCTGACCTTTTCATTTCCTTTATATTACTCATTTACACATTCAGTGTAATGTCTGCATTCAACATATTGCCTTATCTGTATGCTACTAGTAATCTTACCATAAACTTGTGTTGTAACTCCCCTTTGATCAGCCATTACAGCGTCATCGGCATCACCAGCTTCTGCCTTTGAAGATGCACAGACTCAAGTATGATCATTCCTCACAGTGCTTGGTCTGCGATTATGCTGTTTTCATTAACAGTAACAACCTGTAAACCAAAATTAAGCCTAGATGTTTGTATGAATTAGTAGCACATGTACTGGCTTTGCTGTATGAGTTGAATACTAAACCTTATGCGCATGTTCCCAAGTGAGGAAATGATACCGATGATACTAACTCTGTAATTATTAGTTTTACGGTGTTCAGAGTGTGTTACATTTCCATACAGACTTCTGCATACATGGTTCGAATGAGCCATGTTACACCACTTTAAAACATAATGTCATCGTTGAACCTTAATTCTTACGGTGTTCTGAGCCAAACTCCAGAATCTGGATCTGGACCGATCAAAACATTTGTATTCGTTGTATGGAGATTAGCTTCTAGTCATTTGTTTGTTTGCATCATGTACAGCAGCTGTCAAATATGCTGGTAAGCTTCGATACAACACTAGAACAACAACAACGGATCATGCAGCACCCAGCAATTTCAGTTAATTATACATCAGCTTGTGTTATGAGACTAGCTTCGTGGAGTTAAAAAAGCAACAAAACAAAAAAAAAATGTTACTTTACCTTTGTTTGAACAACCTTTCGCAGGTGTACCACGTGTCTAAAATTCTGTTGTTCAGTTCAATCTGATGAGAGCTTCAGTGTTTGGCCTGACCAAGTCCTGTCCAAAACTTCCTGCCACAATAGTTCCACTCTGACAGTCCTCTTTCCATTATTATAGACAACACTATGGGACTTTAAACACACGATAGGAAACCATCAAAACATTTTCTTAATTTAGCCAGTCAGCTGCCAGACATATTTACATAGCGTAACTAATTTATAATAATATAACATCCTATTATATAATATTAAATGTGCAGGACATCTGACTTGGTTTTTTGGCATGTACTCAATATTACAGGCAAAATCATGATCGACATGTAACTATTTCTTCCACTTCAAATAATTATATATAATATGTATGTGTGTGTGTGTGTATGATATCATATATAATGAGTTGCCTTTATCCTTGTGCTGTTGGTGATGGAGTGTAAGCAACCTCTTCTCATTTGCGTCGCAGCTAGACTGAGTGGTTAGGGCAGCGAGGCCCCACAACTCTGCTTGGCCTCCAAACCACCACTGACATGCAGCTGATCAAGCCCTAATTAAGGAGACATTTTCTCCCTGTGATTTCTATCGATGTGCAGCGAAGAAAAAAACAAGCTGAGCCACTTTCCTACTGGACTGCAGGAAAACTGAGTATGCAGCTCCCTCCAACCTCTACCTGCTGGTGCTTGTCTCTCCAACTACATCTGCAACTAAGTCTGCACTTAGGTTATTATATAACCGAGCCTCTGCTGTTTATCCTCTCCACCATCCTTCTCAAGTTCTTTTTTCTTCCCCCTGCTACCTGTCCCCTCCTCTGTCACCCATTCAGCTCATGCCACCTTCCAAGTCCTCTTTGCCAGCTGCCTGTCTCGGGCTGTCTGAGCTGAGGTGAGTGGCCTAGGTAGGGTGGGGCGCGGCATTAGTGTTTCTGCTTGCCTGTGCAATAGAAGGCGACGCGTGTCAGGGCCTCTGTCAGCAGATCAGCACCGATGCAGATGGGAGGTGAAAAGCTCCCCAGTGACGAGGGCTTGCAGGCACTGGCCGATGGTAGAGGTAGGGCCGCCCTCCCCTCTTTCCTCCTCTGTCCCCTCTGAATCTGTCTGCTTTATTGCGTATACCTCTTTCTCTCTCTCTCTCTCTGTCTCTCACACACACACACTTTCTCTCTCTCTCCCCAACCCTCTCTCCTTTGTTATTGCAGCAGTGAGGATGGAGTGGGCTCTGACAAAGTGCTGGGATTGATAGATGGACAGAGCAGGAGACTGGATGAGAGGATGGATGAGGGCAGGGGAGGGAGTTTAACACAGGCAAACACAGAGAGACAGAGAGGAACGACCTGCTCGGCTATGCAGCCACTCACAGCCCCACAGCAATTTAGCCCTCCACTAACCCAGTGCCAGTGGACTCTCAGCCTCGCTACCTGTTTGTTCACAGTGCATATGAACAACTGTGACAGCATGCAGAGGCTGGAGGAATTTGGTACCCACAAAGAACAATAAACACATTCCTGTATTTACCCTAAGAATAAAAACCCACTGCATCCTTGATTTTACTGTGAAGACTTGATGAAAACTTGATTTACTTGACCTATTGTTTGTGAAAACACCTAAAATGAAATAGTTTGGATGCATTTCCCTTTTATTCCGAACAAACCACATGTATAATTTAACAGTTCTGGAGTGTGGCCATTCAATATTGCAGTTTTTATTATTAAATAACACCAGGCTAAAATTTGAATTGGCTTTTCATCTGTGTATGCCCAAAGACCCAAATCCCCCCTGCAGTAGTGTGTACTGTTGGTGTGCAGGAGGCTTCAGCCATTTTTCACAGCCCCTGCAAACCTAACCAGCCCTGGAGGAGAAAGATGGGAGAGAGGTTCTAGTAACTGTGTTCTTATTACAAAAGCCTTCCTCTGCATCTTGGGTGGGGTAACCTGCGTATGTGTGTGTGTGTGTGTGCGTGCGTCCTCTCATTATGCCCCTACCTGCTCTGCATTACTTGTCAGTGGTGTTGGAGCGCCCCGCTCAGATTAAGACTAATGTCGATGGCCCCAGGAACTGCGATTAGAATCACACTCATTACTCAGGGCCCGGTGACGGAAGCAATTTAAAGCCCTCGTCTTTACAGTACAAGAGGCAGGGCAAGCCCCCACTGTCAAAGGAGGGGAGACACTGCCCTCCGCACACACATAGACACACACACACATCAACACACAGTAATACAACTGCACAGCTCCTTCTTCCTGTTCTCCAAGGACACCTGAAGGCCAGACCCATAGCAACTTAATTGACTGGGTCTCTTTCCTTGTGGCTTTTAATTCATTATCCTGTGAAGAAGAGAGAATGGAGCAGACTGCTTCAACTTGCATGTGGCTTCATTGTCTAGAAAACACAGAGGCCCGGTATTGGTAGGTCTGTCTTGTGAGGTGTGTTGTACAGTTGACTAAGGAGAAGTGTGTGCGTGATAGGTGCTTTCGCAGTATGGCAGACCCCCGACAAAGATTAGACGGTCAATACGTGTCAGTCGCATGTCATTGAGGCTGATTGAGTGGGTGTGTGCTGTTTGAGTGTGCGTTTGTGGCTTGGTGTGTGTTGCTGTGTCTGAGAAGGTTTTTGTAGGCTATGCATGTGCACATCAGTGTGAGCTTTGAGAGCATGTGGGTGTGCCTGTACAGGCCTGTGCATGTTAGTCTTTGTTCCTGTGTGTGTGCGTGTGTGTGTGTGCGTGTGAATGGTTTTGTGCATGTGAGATTGTGTTTGTGACTCACCTCAGCAGTAAGGTTACAGCTGCTTTGAGTCCCTCTGTGACAGCCGTCCAGAAGAATGCCAGTCAGGGCCAGCACTAGGTTGGCTGCCACTCAATAATGAATGATAGGCCCATCAATTAGCGCCTGTCACCATGGCAACTCTATCACAGTAATGACAGCACTGCTCAGGCTGGAGGAGAGCGGGGAGAGTTGCATCCTTGCTCCTGAAAGGGAACTCTTGTGTATAGTGTGTCAATAAAGTTGTGCATTTGTTGTAGTGTAGCCTTACTGTAATTATCTTGTACTTAGATGACTTTCACATATACATTAACTAATGTTCAATGCTGTTGCTACGAGCTAGGAGCTGTTGCTGTTTTCTATTTGCCAAACAAGTGGAGACAGAAATGAAATGGGAACACAATGAAACTGATTTTCTTTTATATGGAAGAGGCTTTTCTCCGTTAACAAATCACATGGTTGTACACTGATTTCCTTGGTAATGTGTTTGCATAATCATGAGTACAAGTAGTCTCATGGCGACTTATGGCTTCTAGATACTTTTTAGATTGGATAACTATTAAAGATCAATGCAAAGGATGTAGTTTTTAAAGCCTCATGAGAATTGCAGTGATGGGCAGTTTTTAGTGTAGGTAGTCCATCTATAAATTGTCCATCTATAACTAATCATTTTGGTGAATATTGTGACTGATGTGTTAGTACAGCATGTTCACAAGCTGGTAAGAACATTCAAGAATTGCTCGGAGAAATGGAAGCTCTTTGGGAGGAGTTAATGCTAGAAGAGTCCAACCAGACTACTAATGTCAGTCATTATGTGCTTTTTTCGGTGAATTGCTGCATTTTACATGTTGTGTACCAGAATATGTAGATATGGTTGTTCTTGTCAACAAACTCAAACATGGCATGAGAGTCCACATGTACACACGCATTTCTTAAAACAGGGTTTTTCCTCATTTCTAAGAAAAACCCCATCCATGCAGATACAAAATCTTTGTCCATATCAAAACGCAAGAACACCATTAAAGCGCTGTCAAGAGCAGGCCAAATCAGCAGGTGGTGATATAGCCCTAACCCTAAAGCCATGCTGGCCAGTCAGAAGCCTGAATAAGATCTATTTCCGGTAGGCTACTAGCAGTCCGACCCCAACCCACCTTTGCCGTAGTCAGATTTATAATGTCACGACCAGGTTCTGTCCAAATCCAGTGATGTTGGTGGCGGGGTCTGTGTCGTGGGGGTGTTGGGTTGTGTAAGTATTTAAGTGGGAGAGTAACTGTACATTTATATGTAAACATGCAACAAGCCTGTTAGCAAGATTAGTAGCAGGCCACCATTTTGGCCATGTATGTCATTGCAGAAAATCTCATCTTGCAGAAAAGAAGACCACAGCATACGCCAAAAACTACATTTTCCATGTCTACACATCAACACTGCAAACAGAAAAACCCTGGAAGGAGTTTTCCAAAAGCTATCTTTCCAGTGACCTAAAACTGCGTGTGTGTGGAGGAAGGCCAAAAAAGCATAGAAAAAGCTACATTTTGACAAATACCCATGTACTTGGTATCAGATACCTGCTGTCAAATCGAAGTGCCCCTGTTAAGAGCAGCATATGACTTACTCACATTGGTGGGATTGTTCAATTTGACTGCAAAATGTATGCCACAGTGTGATTTGTGAAATAAGATGCCCCACCCCTGTTTTGATGCTAATTGGAAGTTTGTGCAAATTACAGAGCTGAATTTAATCTAGCCTGTGATGAAGCTTGTTTCGCACTTGATTTTCTTTTATCTCGCACACAGTAGTGTTATGTTATATAACTGTTGTTTACCATCATATGGCCATTAGTCACCATTTATACCCGCCATGGCGTTTCACTAACGGAGTAAGACTTTTCTATCATCTAGCATACTGAACATGAATGACACCTGCTGTATGCTCTCTCCCTGTTAGAATAGAGAATGGCATTGACTGATTGATATTGTAATTCTCGCTGTGAAGTAATGTTTTACAGCATGCGTTAAGACAGATCTGTATGGCCCTCCCTGCCGAGCACCTTTCTTCTGTATGGATCTGCCAAGTGCTGAGGACTGGTTAAATGCTGTCAATCATTGATTTTTCCCTCTGACAGTAGACTGATGGCTGTGGTGATTGAAGGAGTCAGGGTTTTGTCTTTCTCCCCTGTGCTGCAAGGATTCAAGCGAGAAATCCTCACACCTTCTCAGACAGCCCATCACTTCCCTCCTCCTGTTTTCCCTACTTTCCCACTCCCCCTTTCTCTCTCGCTCTCTCTTAACAAATGGCATCAACAGGCCATGAAATAATCAATGCTGATGATCCATCTTGGAGCCTGTCGATATGTTAATGAGCACGCCTCATCGTTATTGCTGCCGGGTCATAAATCACTGCCTCTTACCAGAATGCACAGCAGCTGGTGCAGCAAACCCCAGGCCAGGAATAAAACACTGTCTTTTAACGATTAATGTCCAAACATTCTGCTGCCCTGTGCCTTGATTGTTTTCAGATGCCAAAAAAGTAGGACGGATTGTAAATCAATAAAACAATAAGACAAAGTGTTTTAATAAAAGGAGAGGTTGCGAGTAAATCATTGCAGTGCTCCATTTAGCACTGCTTCCTGGGTAAGGAATAATTGGATACCTGGTACCCAGAAGTCATTTTTAAGGTTATAAATGCCTGTGTCAGCTAGTAGTGAGAAGCAGGCTAGCTTGCAGCCTTGCATTCTTCAATTCTGCTTTTTTTAAGGGACCCAAGCAATGCAAAGGGAGGGTTTAGTGGCTATTTGTTTCACTATGAGAAATGAAAAGATAACATGTTTGCATAGAGTACACTGTAAATCATTATGATGAGATGTGGGAAAGAGAAGCTTTATTATTCCCCTTATTTCCTTCACTTGAAATCTTATATTTCCAGGATATTCAATACAGCTCTCACATAAAAGCCCAATGTCCATTATATGTGTCCTCTGTGCATTATATTGTACAAATTACAAATCTGTCACCACATTGTCTGACAAGGTTTTTTTTTCCATAACTAAATGTGTGCAAAGATTGTTTTGCAAAGATTGTAACAGCCTATGTGGATGCTGTTGTAGTTATTATAAGTTGCAATAAAGTGGAACCAGATAACAGCATGGTCTATGAACCTTTTTTCTAAAAAACCTTCAGTCATTATGTGTCACACCGCAAACTTCTGAGGTGTAATTAATTAATAAATAAAAAACAATGCTTTTCTCCATATCAATTCATGCTAACAGGCCACTAAGGACAAACTTCATACAGTAATATGTACTGTACATGTGCAGTGTTTATGTCGGTTAAATGAGCATGTACTACATGTGCAAATCAATATGTAGCATTTATTTAAAGCCACGCAATGTCCGTTAGACGTTGAGGTGCATGACCACATAACATGCTGATTACATAGGATACTTAGCGGCATTAAAAGGTGTTAAGGTGGCTTGTGTGCTCATTAGCGGTTCAAGCCTTGCTCATATCTAGAGACAAAGGCACATTCCTGGTGTAAGGGGAGTTTGGCGTCCCACAGGGATGTGTCTTAGGTCAGTTTGTTTTCCTTTTGTATGCTGTGAAGGCTGTACAGTTTAGGTTATCACTTTTCATGCAGACATTTTAGCATGGGTCTGTCAGATACATGTAGGGTCACATATCAAGCAAACAGTTTTGTTGTATGTGCTTTTTAAAATTGCGCTAATGTTCTTGTTGAACAGCCAGCATCTAGATAGTTTGAGCTGTTGTTGTTTGCACTGCCTGTTACATATCATTTAAGATCTCCTCCCTTTCAGCTTCACCAAACAATTGACATGAAGCTATTTCTAGCTTTAGAAATGGCCTCACAGTGGTTTATTGGTTCTCTTTGCTCAGGTAAACCCCTGGTCTCCCTGTGCAATGAAGTTACATGTTCAAACTCTCCAGTAAGTGCAATGGTCAAATTAATGACCTCATAATCAGAAAACATTAACATAAGAGCTTTATCTCAGGATTACTGCAGGGCATGCAGGCTCTGTCTGTTCAAAAGTGTATCACTTCGGAATAACACCCCTGTTTGGTTTTAATATTGCTATTAACTGTGGTATCGGTCTTGTGACCTTGTGCTCAATGATTCAGTCAAGCTTGTAGATTGCAGTGTAACCTCTGTATGTCTCTACCGGACCTCTCAGAGCTGAACAGTTTTATGTTCTAGCCCTTGGACTTCCCACAGATGATGAATCATAAACCCAGCGTTTATAGCAATGTTAGCAACTGGAGTACCGTCTACATCAGTGCTTTCTCATACACGTGTCCTCACAATGTTAATATAGGTAGTCAACCAGTGGTGCCACCTTAGTTACAGAAACATTGTATTTGAAACCTTGCCATCAAAACCCAGTGGAGCACAGACAATGGCTGCCGCTTTTCTTTGTTGCATAGCAATGTCAATATTTGTCAGTTTAGATGTATCTAAATAAGTGAGATGTCATTCTGGTGATAGTGACAGTTTGTTTCAAGAGGACTGAATACGTTTGTGGGCATGAAATTTACACATTTCCCTTTATTGTGATTTGTTACAGAAGGAAAATATGTTCGTATTTGCTCATTCTGTTTTTATTCTGCCTCGCACACTCACTAATACACCAGAACACAACTGTAGTCAAGAATCCTCCCTTTGGTTTATAGAAGCAGATAGCATGTGCAAGCATTGGACACCCCAATTTATTTACAGGAACTGAATTTACTTCAGACTCTGACAGCTTGAATTCCTGTGGCCCCTGTAGAGCCTAAATCATGCTTGCGATATAGTGCAGCTCTGCATTTTTTCTCCCTCAGTGCTAAGTATTATAATGATGAATCTGCTACTCTGGCTTATGCCAGCTCTAGGCGGACATAACAGCAGTTGTTTAAGTTTTCCAAAATAAATAGAGAATATTTCAATGGAGACAGATAGCAGAGAGGAGCCTGGGAAATGGCATGGTTTGACTTGTGGAAGTTGCCTTTCTAAATTGTTTTTGTTACCAAGATAAGGAACATTAACTCCAGATGTCAAAGAAAGTAAATAATATATCAGTCGGCAGCAATATATGCCATGTGCTGAAGAACCAAATGGAGATTTTTATTTCTTATAACTGTCATCTATCAATATCTGCATTCTTCCACCAATCTTCATCTTCCATATGCACATATATGTAACCAACCATCCATATCAAATATTATCTGTATTCCCCCATGGTTTTCAGATCACATCTGTGTTTCTTACCATTTCAGAACAGATGGGCCCTGTGCATCCGGTTATTAGTATGAATTTATTGCATTACAACATACAAATTCATTAGACAGGGTTGTCATTTTTAACATATGTTAAAGGGAGGAAGATTTACAGTTCTCACAGTGATCTGTGTTCATTGCAGCCCATTCTGGATATTCGTTATTGGTTTGGGAGTTGTATTTTGTGAGGACAGATGTATCGTACAGGAGTCACACTTTCGTGGCTGCTGAGTTAGGTCGCAAAATGTAATGTGAGAAGTAATAAATGTTCCTCAGTGAGATGCCTTTAATCTTATTTCCAGAAATGAAAAGGTCCTCATCTTGTATCAAACTCAAAAATCCGCAAACGCATTTGTAAATGTTTTAAAATTATAGAAAACTCAAGGTCCACCCCTTTTTCTTAAGCTAGCTCCTGAGCAAAACTTCAGATGCATTTTTAGAGATGGCTAGTTGGAAGCTCCAGAAAAACCCTAGTAAGTGGACCTTGAGTTAAGATTATTTTTGCCGAACTGTCATTTCCAAGGTCAAGACTGAACTTTCTTGCTAAATACATTGACAGTGCAACTACAAATGCTGTCGGCATGCTAACTGATGTGGGGATAGAAAAATAAATTCAACCAGCCTGTTAAATTATGTTAAACAGACAATTTAATCCAGTGAAATATTTAGTCCAAAACACTTTAATAATCTATAGAAAGATGTTGCATCATTTCAAATTAGCCTTGCAAAAATTGCAAATATTCCTCGTTTTCTCCATTATTACTCCAGTAAGCATCCATGCGTAGGTGACATGTTGGTCTCAAGAGCGCTGCTGCACTTAGTTTTCATTTGATACCTCACTTGATCAATCAGGATCCTACATTTTATCTCCACACCTGACGACGAGAGCCTGTGTATTAAGGAAGGACCTTGTTCTCTTCTTTTGTGTAAAAAAGGAGCCAGTTGCAATGGATTGTGCAGATGACTGGTGCTTCATATTACCAATGAGATTCAGAAAGCAATGCAAATGCTGCTTAACAGGGTAATTTACAGCCAATTCAAGGAATGCAGTGCAAATAAGGATTTTACACAGGGTGTGAAATGATCAGTACAGTAAATGGCCTCAATATAAATATATATATCAGAAATATAAGTATAGATACCTGGAATATGAATTTAGATGTACTAAATATAGATTGCCTGAATAGAAAAATAGATATTTATCTAGATAGATATAGTAAATGGCCTTTATTCAGAGAATGGCTAGACATACCGTGAGAAAAACATGTAAAATCTTATTTTTTTTAATGTACCATTGATATCAATTTTTATTGAACTTGGACTAGAGTAAGGCTTCATGCTGTCGTCCCATTGTGTTCTGTCCAGCTAATAAGGCCCAGATATAGACAACTGTAAGCATCTATTTGCAGAAAAATATTCAGGTGGAAATAAAAACCTTCTACTTGAGTTAGCTCAGACTTCAATTACTCAATGCCTGTAGCACTTACATTGATTCTGACTGCAGTGTTACATTTCAATAGAGACCAAACCCATGCATGTACTCCAACAGCTTTCAGTTTACTTTGGGTATGCCTTGGATAGGTGTTCTAGACTAATTTTACTGGGTAAGGGTTTTAATGGTAATCCAACAAACTGAAATGGAATTTGGAAGCAAAATTCCCAAAGATTCCCGTCCCTATTTCAAAGATCTTCGATGTGTCACCATCAACTCCCACCAGTATATCCTGTCCCCTATGGAAAAACTCAACACCATCATATCATATACCATATCTGTGGGGTCAGCAGCCTAATAATATGCTAAAGCATGTTTTGAGATTGCATATCATTTAGGCTTTATGATATTACTGAGGATATGTGCTTATTAGGGTTCCTGGGAATAGTTGTTAATGGGAACTATCTCAAAGGAGTGAAAAATGATTTAACACGCTCAGCAGGAGTGTAGGATTGGCCCATTGCAGTGTGTTGTGGTTAATTCTTATTGTACAGCAAAGCAGCTTGATGGTGTAGCACTGAGGCACTTTATTGTGGAATTAGTGTGATTTTGCGGCATTTGTTGTGGTGTTATGCTAAATGCTAATTAGGCTCTACAACTATAATTAGAACCTTTCGCTAGACAGACCAATTTAACTAGTACCACAGTAAGAGCATCAAGGTGATGAACACACATACACATGCTCACACACTCACATACACACGTGATGTCACACATGCATACACAAACATCTCACGTTATAATTACACTCTTGCTAACTATCAGACAAGACAAATGTGGGGGTTGCAGGGACTCTTTTCCCCTAATACGTTAATCATTCCTTTGTTCTTGCGAGCTTTTAAAAAGTGTGTGTGGTCTTACTGGGTATTTTACTGGGAACACTAAGTTAGAAAAAGTGTGCTACACAGATAAATACAGGTTGAAGCTGCTCTGACATGGAACACTTTGTTCCATGAGGATCCAGTTGTTGGAAATCCCTTGTTCATACTGTATTGCATTTTCCTCAATAAACTCTGGCACTTGCATGCAATAATATGCAAACATGCACACAGAAGCGTCACTCTCAGTCAGTGTAATTGCCTCGTGTTCATCACTGTTGCCGTGTCCCATAATACGGGGGATCAGAGAACGGCATGTACACCATTCTGCAGCCTCGCCTGCCAGTCAGGCCTGCATGATGCCACGGTTTCAGTGGCATGGCATCCTCCTTTGGCTTGCACATTAAACTAGTGGCCATGTGCAGCATTCTTGCCTCTCACAGCAGACATACTTCTCAGTCATCCATTGACATGCGGTTGGACAATGTTAAAACACATAGCTGAGCAAACAGTTACTGTGTCTGCTCACACCTAAGATGACTATTTTGCAGTTTGATTTAGCCTTTATTAGTAAAACACATAGTAATGGTATTTGTTATGGAAGAATATCTATGAGCTTATATCTCAAATGACCACAAACGGCTGAGAAAGTACAAGGGAAGTGCCTTTCACACAATACTCTATTACAAGTCCTGCATTCAAAATTTGAAACTAATGAAGTATCGTCAGCAAAGTGTTCTTGAGAATTAAAAGTACTTAATGTAGAGAATGGCTACTTCCAGAGATTACAAGATTCAAGATTCTTTATTGTCATTGAGCATGACATGCCAATGAAATTTGCATTGCAACCCCCATGTTAGAAACAAGATAATAAGAAAGATAAGAAAGATTAGAAAGAATAAAATTAAGATAACTACAATAAAATAAACCAACATGCAATAAAAATATTCGTAAATGCAATTACCGCTAATCCTCTACTGCTATTAATGTGTATGCAGCATTTTAATGATGTAATTGTTTGAGGTGGAGCTGATATTAACTAATTTACATACTGGTTTTTACTTTCATCTGCAAAAGTAGAAAACTAAAAAATATAAATATATTATTTTATTTTGCATGTAAAACCTGACTCTGCAAAGTAACTAGCAAATCTAGCTCTCAGATAAATCTAGTGAAGTAAAAAGTACAATATTTGCTTCTAAAATGTTGTGAATTAGATGTATAAAGAAATCCAAAATTGAATCACTCAATAAAAGTGCAGTTATCAGAATAAAATACTACCTCTAATAATACATCTGTAAAAACAGCAGCAGCAGTACTAGTCGTCGTAGTAGTGCTAGCATTTTTTTTTTGCTATAACATGTGAGTGTCAGTAATATTTGTGTCCTTGAAGTTACCATACAGTACAAAACAGTTTACATGCTATACTCTGATTGCCTCTGAGTAAATATAGTTCAGTGGGTGAGATCAAGTATGTTTACAATGTGTATAAAAGGCTAATATCCTTCACAGCATTAATACAGTAAACAATGATGTTGATGATGATTAATGTATGCAAGTACATCTGGTCTTGTGACTCATCGTACTTGTCGTTCCTAAAGCCAACATTCACTCTCCTTGAGCCCAGAGAGAAAGAGAGAGAGAGGTGGGGGTTGACCTAAGATGCACTAAAGTATATGTAAATACATTTATTATTTATATAGGCATCATGAGCTGCTATTGTTGTCTCAGAACACATTGAGCTTTTGGCTAAGGCCTTGGGGCCTTCTGTAAAACACTTTATCATGTTTTTAGTCCTTATGAATAATTAAAAACTTAAATTACTTGCCATGTACAAAATTCATATGCTGCGGGTTTGGGGGGGGAGATACATGAAAATTAATTTTCTTTTCTCTAAGAGTGTGACGGGAAATCAATTAATCTTGATGTATTATTTCATGCAGGGCAGGGTAGCAGCAGCAGCAGAGAGAGTGGCTACAGCTGTTCTCATTGGAGAGGCCATATATTATACTTGGCGGCTTTGACAGCTTCTGAAGGAAAGGGCTGAAGGATATCAGGCAGGTGAAGCAACTGTAAAAAAAAAATAAAAAAAATTAGGGAATACAAACTGTTTCCTGGGAGTGTTATAAACTGTGCAGCAGGAGGCACGCATTATTGAATTTATTTTTTCTCGACTCTTGCTTCTGTTCCCAAAAAGTGCTGTCACTCTGGGCTGGCATTATTAATGATGTTCCCTTTTGAAACATCATGTTCATTTGATTAACTAGTCATATGTTTTTGTCCCTCTATCTGTAGTTTATTTTCTTGTGTATCCTCTTGCCTTTTTTTTTCGGGGGGGTGGATTGAGATTTACCACCCGTCAGATAAATGTGTCCAGGTAATATAACACTGGGGATAGAGTGACAGAGCTATTTACTGCCTGCTTTAAAGTTTTATAACTTGTCACACAGTTTGCAACTTGTTGTCTGTGGCTCCCCAATTTCTCGACACAGTGTCTGTAAATAGAAAATTGCACACTGAAATGATTTCTCTTTTGAGAGGAGAAGCAGAGAAATCAGGACGCAGGAGCAGGAAAACGCACTTAATGAAGGAGTAATGCACTGGTCGATTGCAGTCATTTCCCAAAAAAGCTTTTCAGAAAGAAATGTGCTGCAGTGTGTTGTAACTAAACAAATGCAAGACTTGAAATCATTTTTCAACTTCATGACACAAGGTAAATGAACAGCATTGGCCAGCGTTTGTGCCACCTTACCTTGGTGACATTTAATCACAGCTGTATGGCAACTTTTTCTCCAAAGTGATGTGCAGACTGTTAGAAGTCAGTCATGTCACCTGCTTACTGAAGGATTGATCACCAGCCTGCCAGCTGTGACTGCTGATGAGTGACAAGTGAGATGTGTCATGGCGCTTTACAGCGATGTGTTTGTCAGGAAAGTGTTTGTGGCCAAACAGTTACCTTCTAGCTGCACTGTAATAAGCAGTAAAAAGGAAAAGGAATTAGACTGTGGAAGAGACAGCTAATGTTTCCAGGGTATCTGCAGGTACTTAAAGGATTAACTTCAGCATTACAAATACCCAAATACCTCATTGAATTTTTTAAATCTTAATTTGAACATAAACTGTTTAGCTGATTTTTCTTTTTTCCAGATTTAACAGAAGAATAAGAAAGAGACTAAGAGTCTCAGTTTATTGTCTCTTAAAAATGAGTTGTCATTGTTTCTCCATATTCCCAGGGAGAGGTGCATATTCCACTCCGCTATAAATTCCATTCCATTTATGAACAGATTTCAGTGGTCAACAAGACTGGTAATCAACAATCAGTAAACATCTGTTACTATCTATTAATAACCCGGCATTACAGATTTACGGCTGTCCCGACGGCTGGTGAAAATGTATTCCTGCCGCTGACGAGGGGCAGCTTGGAACGGGCGGCCGATGCCATTTGTAAATGTGAGACAAATTAGAGAGCGGGAGACAACTAAATTAAAAAGCCAAATGACCGAGGCCAGATGGAGCCCAATATAACAAATGGAACAAGTTGTGGAGGTGCCAGTTGTACAGACGCTGAGGGACACTGTGGGGGAATTGATTCAGGAGAGCCATTGGGTGAGCAGATGAAAAGGTTATATTAACACTTACAGGCGGCAGAAAGTAGGCCTCCGTGCCCTCCAGCTTTATGTTGCAGTCATTCACACATATGGACGCTGCTGTCCACATCATCTTTTAAATGGGGCTGTGTGAATGTCAGTGTGAGGAATAAACACAGTTTGTGTTGCTCTCGGTGCATGTGACATGGGGCATATTGCCATCACATGGCTCCCACCGTCACCTGACATGCCTTTATTCAGATGTTGACTGACCTTGATTTTTCTTTGATCACATCATATTCACATCATATGCACCTGTGTAGGCTATAAAAAGTTTTCCCGTTGTATACCGAGACAAACGGCATGATACAAACCTTATCTATTAAAAGACGTGTCGTATGACACCATGTTGCCCCGAAATAAAGCGTATTATTTTAATGTAATGTTCAGCTAGACAGAGCACAGTATGGCAAATCTTGCTTCATTCTGGTTGCTCGCTGGTGATGCATCACACCTGCAGCTCTCTAGGTTAAGACACACGAGCACATTTGTATCTTGCAAATGGGTATGCAACACTGGGGTGAGGAACACATTTGTTTGGGTTAAAGACTGCATGTTAATGAAATAGATCATGAACATTGCCATTATGATAATGGATTACAGCACTTTCCTTGTGGCGTAATATTTTATTTATGACCTTTTTGGATTACTTAGATGAAAAAGGAAAAAAGAAGATGCAGACAGCGTTCTGCTCTGTGGCCCTTTATCCAAACACAAAACAACCGGTATTTACTGAACACATTTTTCGCCATGGCACGTGAAGATCAGGGAGTTTGAGTGGGAGATTAGCTTTGGGTTAATGAAGTCTGGAGTCGGGAGAGAGATGGGTACTACTCTGTAATGTCGAGTCTTTTAATTTCCACTGTGGCAGTCAGGCCTAATGTGTTATTTTACATTCTGTTTTAGATTGCACAAAGTGGTCACTGCTATTTGTCTTACTCATTTAAATCGCCATTATTCAGATGTATTAGAGGATGATACATTAGGCTGCACTCAATGCTGCTTGCCTTCCTGGTTACTGAATAATAAAATATTCCTCGCCAGAGACAGTAACACAGCGGTAATATTCTCCTGAAAGCCTATCGCAGTCTTTTTCTTCCTCCATGACATACATAAGCTGTTAACACATAATATGCCACCATTTGTTTCTTTAATCTCTGCCTTTTATCCTTTTTTCTGCTCTTGAGGCATCATTATGGGAATCTCTGTTTTCATCACTCACTCGAAATCCCATTTTTGTTTTTCTGCAGGAGATCTCCTCCTGCGCAGTTACTTACAGTGGCCCTCTCCTTACCTCTTGCTTCTGATAAAGGAAGCAGGAACTGACAGGGGCTATTTGTTATGGGGATGAGACAGGGGTGACACACACTAGATTATAAAATGCAGAGACGTGCAGAGGTCAGATAAACAATTTGCCACCAAACTTGGCTACCCATGATGCTCCCTGCTCCCTGTCTGCTCAATATCAGAAGGGGAGGGAAGAGGAGGGGATCCACGGTTCTAAAGGAAGGAAGGTGGGAAGGATCGTGTGAGTAAGGAAGGGGGGCCAGAGGAGCACAAAGGAACAGTGAGAGAGCCCCCCTGGGTGATGGCAGTCAGGTTTGCATTTTTTTTCCCCTCCCTCTCTGGGTTAATTCACAGGATGAAAAGCTGCTCTGTGTGATGTGTCATATATCAAAGACAGGGCATCAGTAATCTTTGCTCAAGGGCACAGATAACAGACAGATAGACATGTGAATGAGATGAAAAAAAAAGCAACTCATCCTTTTCTGCTACCACCACGGAGGAGATAAAACAAGATTTATGACTCATCTCAGACCACATACCGGCTGCGCGGACCATTTTTCACATGCTCCAAAAATTGGTACTGGAAAGCAATCTGCTTGTCAGTGTGTCCATCAGGTGCTTCAGGAGGAAATTGGGTCCTTCGGGCTTTTTGCTCTGCAGTCAGCTATTTTCTTTATAGCAGTTTTGTTTTTAATGGTATCCATAAATATATGTAGGGTTATAAGTACCTTTATCACCCAAGGAGCTTTTCCACATGATGTGGCCCGCTGTGCTCTGGTGGCTGTTTTTCAACTGAGGGCTTCCTCTGTGTGGACACTGCAAGCCAAAGAGCTGCAGAGTTGTCACTGTGTGGAGCAACAGTGATATGATGGCATGACAACTCCCCTGCTGAGTTTGAGTGACAGAAGCTTGCTTTGATAGGACTCTTGAGCGGACTCTCTTATTGGATGGACAAAGGTGATTCCTTTG
This sequence comes from Chelmon rostratus, assembly GCF_017976325.1. Classification (NCBI taxonomy): domain Eukaryota; kingdom Metazoa; phylum Chordata; class Actinopteri; order Chaetodontiformes; family Chaetodontidae; genus Chelmon; species Chelmon rostratus. Next base: position 15,239,724 of record NC_055668.1, on the reverse strand, counting down.
TCCATCCAATAAGAGAGTTCGCTCAGAGCGGGGCATGCTAAATGTTATAAATATAGGTAATATGTTCAGCAGTAGTTTCTGGCCAGGCTTTTAAATAAACTCTGCTCTGTCAGTAGCTGTCGTACAGTTGGTAGATCAGATGATGATCCACATGGTGAGAATGACTTTCTGTTCCAGTTCGAACCTGTCAGCTTCATGTTATAAACATATAGAAATACTTTGCAACTTAGGCAAAATAAAACAATGTTAAAACAGTGAAACCTGCTCTTACTGCTCAGCATGGCACAAACACATATACAGCAGCAGTCAGCAGTTTCAATGATGATATCTACACTGGCATCAGGATGAAAACAGGGTGTCCAAATCCTGTCCAAACCCTTCATTCCAAGAAAAAGTTACAGACTGATGCTCCTCTCATTGCAAAATACTGTTGGACAGTGGATACTTGTGGACCAAATGAAAACTATTAAGACAAGCTGTGACACAGGCTATAGTCGATTTTATGTTCTGGATTCACTGTGCTAATTTTAATATTGACCTACTTTAGTAATGGTTGTGAAGTATGAATAACACAAAGGCAAATGTCAGTATTGATTTGTGACAAAGATGATTTCTAAAGTTTCATGAAGTGGTGAACCTCGCGCCATCCCAACTTGTTTGAAATGTGTTGCTGCATCAAATTCAGAATAAGCAGATATTTACAAAAATGAAGATGAGGTCAAACTTTGAATATATTGTCTTTGTACTGTTATCAATTGAGAACATTTCAAAAAAGATAAGCAAATATCTTTTACACAGTGTCCCAACTTTTCTGGAATTGGGGTTGTATATGGGGCCTTGTTAATTTCCAGAAAAACGGGTTGAGAAAAAATCTGAAAGCGCCTCATCTCATCAAGGAGGGAGAAATGACCAAAATTTTATATCACAGTATTTTTTTTTTATGGTGATGGTATTACATCACAGAATAACAAAATTAAAAGGGATACTCAACTCAAAACATGATTCTACCTCTTTTTCCACCTATAAAAGTCTCACCTGCAATGAAGCACTACAAAAATTCTAAAATACTGGCAGAATATAGGACCCCTAAAAAGTCTCTTTTGCCTTGGCCCCCCCAAACTAAAAGAGATTTCTAAATGAAAATTAGCTGACTACCCTGTAGAGCCATAATTATCCTTTACTGCCTGTTATATGACTTAGTTGTGCAAAAATATGCAAAATGCTGATGATTTTTTGGCTTGCAGAAAATCTGCACGTTTTGTATCATGTTCTGTCTATAAGTAATCTGCAGCAGTGCATCAGCAGTGGAACTACATTCTGTAACTAATATAGTATAAATTCCATATTAACAGAAGTTTGCTTTTAATATTCCGGGTAGTTTTGACTATAGTTTAGCAGGTGGTAATACAGCTACATTCAGCAGATGTGTTGCGTTGGCTTTTACTGCTTGGCTGTGTGATTTTTCAAGTGCTTCCTGGCTGCCATGTTGGAATGGGGTATTAGAGTGGCCCTGCTGTGCATGGAGTGTTGATAGCACAGGGAGCTGCATGACTGTGTCTGTTATGGATCAGGTTGCACTTGGGGAAACATTTGAAGGCTCCTCTGGGCTTTCACAGGGCAGAAGTTTTCCTGGGGACAGAAGGATCAGCTTAAAGCAACAAGCTTGTTGACTTTGATATCCTATCTGATACCAGCACTTCCACAAGTTTACACCCTGGCAAACAGGCCCGACATTAGAATATCCTCATTTGTGCAAGCAAGGGGATTTGGCCCACCGCAGGGGTTTGAGGTTTGTGTTTCTGCCTGTCGTAGATGAGCGAAGGTTTCCACAATTTGGCTAGTGTTCCCTCTCGTACTAGACCAGCCTATGAGAATGAGAAACAGGCCAAGGAGAGGGGAGGGCACAAATACCTGCCCAGCACAGCAGGCAGATGTTCTATGAGGGTCATTGTGAGTTGCAGCAAGGGAAAGAGGACAGACTGATGTAAAACATACACTTGTTTTGCACATTGTCACGTTCGCCTCATGTCTCCTGTTGCCCCTTGAGCTCTGTCCTACCTGCTGTTCCTGTCTAGACTACTTGCCAACTGTGACATCTGTTCTAAGATGAAAGCACAGGCAAAATCTGAATGTCAATATCCTCGCCGTGGACGTACAAAATGAACAAACGGAGGAGTGTCTGTCACTGCGCGGCAATCATCCTTCAAATGAAAGGTTACCGCGCCACATTGTGTGCTGGAGAAATGACCATTTTTAATCAGACAGCAGGGGACACATCTGTCAGAAGCTCAGTAAAGCTGCAGTTAGGAGCTAAGGAGAGCAGAGACTGATCAGTACAAATCATTTCCCTTTTCCACACGCTGACAAAACAGGCCTAAATGTGAGAAGGCCACCAGGGAATTAAATATGACTTTTCTGAGGTTGTTGTCTGGATGCTAAGATGATAAAATGAGAGGATTATTCTAGCCTGGTAGGAAATTACATTAGACTCCTGTGGATGTTACAATAAGTAATTTTTGCGTTGGATGACGCATATCAGCAGCAGAAAACCTTCAGTAATGGTAAGGGATTGAATTAAAGAGCGCATATTTAAGAAAAGTGCATAAGTTAATAAATTACAGCCTTTAGTCTGTTATTTCATCCTCGTTCGTTTCTACGTGCCTGTGTTGGTAAAATGACAAAGTTCATCTCCTGCCTACACTGAAGGAATAAAAAGAGTGCTTATAACACCGTTAACAGCAGAATAATGATAGTTTATCAAGCTAACATCACAGTCACACTCGATAACCTCTTTATGATGAGATCAGAGCTCGCTTCGCCATGCCTTCGCTATAAGATACATGATCACGATCTGTGCTTTTCATCTTACGTCATGTTGGCAGGCAGCAGAGGAACACGGAAGGCTCGATCTAACATAGAATTGCCCCTAAAATGGGGGAACTATTATCCTCTCTAATTTCCTATGCTCTCCATGTTTTGTATGATCAGAGCCCCAGTAAAAGTGTAAGTTAAGACCTTGGGGTTTGCCCTATCCAGAGGCCTTAGCCTTAAGATTACATCTACAGAGGGGTTGAAAATGTTCAGAGCTGGAAAAGTAATTGCAAAGCTAAGGTTAGTAATTTTGTGGTATTAAATTGCCTGTCAGAGCTAAATGAAGTAGGGCTTCTGCACTGCCAAAAGCCATACGTGCCTATGCGGAGAGTGGTGTAGCCTTACCCGAAGAAGGTAGTATTTTCTTCCACCACATCATTTTATCATTCAGCTGAGTTCATGGTGTTGTTTTAAGAGATTTAAGTCTCATTACCCCAACCTAGGCCCTTTGTGATTTATACCATTATTACAGCACTCTCTCTCACAATAGAAATGATGCATGAATCACATTTGTACTGTAAGACAAATGTTTCTCCAAGGGAAAGAGAGACATTGTAGCTAGTTAAAGGGACCCTCATTAAGCTCTCGTTATTGGATAAGTGGCTCTCATTTTCTCTGTGAGATTCCAGGCCTGACTAACTGGTCTTTATACCTCTCTGAAGATTGCAGTGTTGCATTGCTGCAGTGTTAATTTGTTCTTTGTGATGTGACCAGCAGTTATGCATTTATTTTCAGTGTCCAAATCCGTGTCATTGACCTTCAGTTCCTGCTGAGTCCAACACCTGCTGACCCCAGCCCTAAATTTGCCAGAGACAGAGATAAATAAGGGCTGTAAAGAGCTGCCTCTGTCCAGCCCAGCTCATGCTTCAGAGCCGTTACGCATTTCCTTTTATATACTCTGTCAGTAATATTCCTTGACCTTTTCTTTTTAAGGTGGCCTTGCAACAGTGAAAGAGGAAATGATGGAGAGATAATAGAGAAAACAACAGTATCAACAGTCCTAGGGCTCCAACTAGCAATTATCTTCTCGTCAATTAATATGCAGATTATTGTCTGGACTGATCAATTGTTCTGTCCATAAAATCTCAGAAATTAGTGAAAATGATCATTTCCCTGAGCGCGAGGTGACATCTTCACGTAGCTTCTTTTGTCCCACCAGCAGTCCAAATATACTCAGTTAACATTAACAGCATATATGATAAAAAAAACAGAAGAAAATCCTCTTATCCGAGCTGCTGGAACCAGTGAACAGTGAGTGTTTCTCACCTTCAAACATCAGCATAGTGGACAAATGTTATTGATACAACTATTACTACTAAACTATTTTAGTTCACTACAGATTCCAAATATATTACATTCTTATTAGTCTACAGACTATGAATGATCATACATGTGAGTATAGTAATGCTTGTATTTTCATATTACTATTTTATATTTATGGCTGTCATGACACCACTGCAGGTATAATTATATATCCACCACAGATAGAGAATGTTTAAAATGTGAAAAATTAGTGTGACCTAATCTGCTCTGATCGAGGACAGGTGATGACAGTATAGCTGGCGGAAATACTATTAAACCAAGTGAAATAATAAACTGGTTATACAATTTTGAAATGGAAGAAAAAAAAAGATGGTAAGAGAAGATTGCTTTGAAGTGACTCAAATTTCCTCTCCTGCAGTTTATTTGAAAGCTATCATTTTCTTGAATTCATAGCCGAAAATTGTCATTGATTTGCAGGATGACAGATGCTAAGAGCTCCTCCATTGACGTTGCCATTGACAGTTTCAGTAAATTCCACATCTAATTATCATTCCTGGCCAAACGATACACCTTTGTATTCTGTGAGAGGATGTCGATGGCACCGGGTGCATTGTTCTAGAAAGACTTATTGAGCTGGGTGTCACTGCACTGTGATTTAGGACATAACAGAGAACATTCTTTTTTGTGTGTGGCATAATTAAACCTGGTATGGACTGCTCCCAGACTGCTAAAGACATCACTGAAGAAAAGATCTGTGTTGTTGATGGCCTTTGTGCTGAGGGACTTTTCACTCCTTCTCCAACAGAATAGCCCACCACCCTTTTTCTCCTTCTCTCACCCTTTGCATCTCCCCTCTCCTCCCCTCTTCTCCATTTTGCTATGCACGGAAACCAAGTTTTTGCTGCAGAAGCAATTTTATGAAAGGCAAATTGAGATAATACAGTGACATGGTATTGACCTCTTGCTCGAATGATTTATAATATCAATGAATCTCTGGTACCACTATTAATAGGGACTTGGGATAAGAATTTATTAGAAATAAATCATTACTTTAACCTCTCTCCCTCAGTAATGGTTTGCTAATTTTAGCAGCATGTTATTATTTCAGAACATTCATTTCAATGTCCATTATGACTTAATAAATGGCATACATTTGAATAACTTCCCCTTCTTGTCACTGTGTCCTGTGAAGTTTACAATGTGAGTTTCTCCGGTTGACGGTCGTGCTTTCAATGGCAGAAATAAACTACTGCAAGTCACCCCTGTTGACCACTGAGCCACTGACAGGCTCTTTGCTGGAATGACATCTGAACCTGCCAGGGGCATGAACCTGCCAGGGCCTCCAGCAGGTGCCAGAACCTGACACCTCCTGAAGGCACTGGGAGCAAAGTGGTAGGTGGTGATGCTGGTGGTGGGGGCCTTTGGCCTTTATGTTGGAGGAATAGTAACATGATGCTGGAGTCCCCTGCCTTTTCCCACAGTGGCCCTGAACCACCACTCTGCGGCTCCACTGGCTAACTAACGGCTCACTTGACTGTGGTTACAGGAAGCCCATTGTTGGGAAGGACAGAATTCAGGGGGGAAGTGGTGTAATCCTGGCTCTGTCCTGGATCAGTCAGTTTGGATTTCACACAGGCCCCACGGCCTAGTGCAGCCAAGGGCTCCTGGACACTGTGTTCCTTAGGAAACAGGCAAACACCTCTTTCCTCACAGCGGGATCATAAAACGTAAAACTAGCCACATCCCTTAACAAAATATAGACAGTTGCTGCATCTTTAATGAATTATGTGTGTTTCCCACAGAATGACAGTGGAATGGAAAATTTGAAAGAATACATCACCCTGTTTCTTGTAGATTATTTCCTGTTTCATCATCTACTTCTCCACCTTTTTGCCCAAAAAACAACTCACAAGTCTTTTCAGAGGAGGCACGTGTCAGTATTACTTTTTACAAACCGCCCAGTCACAGCAGTGGATTTAAGAACATAAAGCTGGTTGAAATTGTTTACAATGGCAGAAACATAGAAAAGATGGCTCACTGGAAAGAAAAGCCAACTTAAGCGAGCATATTGATTAGACACAAACTCTACAGTTTTTGAATCCCTATTTTTCCTCTATAATAGCATAGTGCTTGCAACACAACCCGCTCACCAATCAAACACAGGATATGATGAATGTGATGACAGCGCCCCAATACAGCCAAGTACAAGCACCAAGACACTTATCCTTCTCCACCTCCTTCTCCACCATAAAGAAATTTAAACACACACAGTGCATCAAACAGCATTTGTGATGTTTGCCATTGTCCTCGTCTCACATGCCTCTATATGCTGTTGAGAAACAGAAAGAATCTTGTGTCTTTTGCAAGTCTGATTTCTGAGCGCCTCGGCAGTATATGATAAAGTGTGCATGCTGCCTCAATTGTTTCTTCAGTCTTCCAAATGATTTCAGCCGTCAGATTATCTGTGAAGAGAACTAACTGTGCTCAAAACTGTGCTATTTTTCATCAGTACAGTAGGTGGCTTGGAAAGGGCATAAAGTCATGTCCAATGTGAGTCATGTCGTCTTTCATTCAATTAGACAAACTCTAGCCCGCACAAATGACACTGAAATAAATTGATGTAATGACAAGACTTCATGCCTTGCAACAGTGAGAGGTGAAAATCCACCCCTGCAATTTCAGGCTTTGCACTTGGCATGGCATGTAATGTGATCTCAGCTGAGTCTGAGGAAAACAAATCCCTTTTTCCCTCTGTTTTACATACAAGTGTAAGAGTGTGTAAGGCATTTGTAGTTATTTCAGGAGGCACAGAGAAGGAGCTGCAGGGGTTGCTGGTTCATTCTCCACCTATGCTATGGAGAGCAGATAATTGCTTCATGGCCAGAAGGCTTTGATTGGCTGGCTAGTTAGTGATCAGAGGAGCGAGATGTCTGGCTCTCTGTGGACACCAGGAACTCTGTAACATATGGCAGAGAGAAGTGGGCGGAAGGGTTTTTAAGTTGCTCTAATCCTCATTTTCTTTATGACCTCTTACATGGGTTACAATGTCATGTAATGCCATACAATTTTAAGTTAGCCATGGGTATTTCTAGCACTTGTGAGAATTGAAAATGCAAGTATAGATTTGACCACAAGCATGCACCACATGTCAGACATCCAACCGATGTTGGAGAACCGTTTGAGATAGATTCAAGTTCTGAAAAACTTAACAACATGAAATCTCTTCAAACAACATATTATGTGCTTCAAGGTATTATGCAGCCTTTTTTAACACCAAGTTTGTTCCAGAACACTTTTGTTTGGGAGGTCAGCGGCTTTTAAAGCCTGAAGTAAGTGATGACAGTTTTCAAGCTTATAGTCTATCAGCCTATTTTCATCAGCCAGTCATCAAAGCCATGTTATGCAGCATGTTTACATGTTCATTATTGAGGTTGTAGTTTGTGGTGGTGTTGAACTGGACTGCATGATATTAAAAGGTGTTCCTAAAATTTTGTCTACTCCATTTACATACATGAAATGGGCAGAGCTGTTATATTGGATCACATTAGGTTGTACAAGTGTACCTGAACAAGGGGCCGGTGTACATACACATACACAAGTAAATATGTGTATGCACACCATACACAAAAGGATGGATGAAGGGGAATATAAACAGGTGTGGTGATTAATCATTATCTTTTCATTCAGGTCGTTACTCGGCTCATACGTTTCAAACAGCTGTGCCAGTGCTGCTTGATGAAGATGGGAGAGTGAATGAGTGCAGACTGGCTTTTCTAAGTAGTAAAATAATATTGTTGTCCAGGAGGTGCAGAATGTCAAGCCCCATGCATGGCACCATAAATATGCTGCCAAAGGCAGAGGTGCCTTTGTCACTTGAGTTTATGTTTGTGAAGAAAACAAAAGTAGGATTTTTCAGTTAGTGCAGTAGAGTTGTATGTTAAAAGACAATGGTTAAGCAGCTGTAGTTAAACAAAAGTATGATTAAAATATGCCTTTTACTACGTTTTGCTCAAGTTTACATTATGTTAGATTTGGTGACATTTCCATGCCAAAACTCTTGAGTGAAGAAATAGTTTATTTACCTGCTTTTGTAAACTAATCCTTTTGACTCTCCAGAGAGAAAGTCTGTTTCTTAATTCACTCCCATCAAATATAACCAATGTTGTTGTGATAATGTGATAATTTTCCTCATATTTTGTTAAAAAAGGCAAAAAACAAAAGTGCATGCTACTTTTACCAGATTAGTTGAAAAAAAGGAAATAACACAGAGATGCTGTCCCTTATATAACTGTGGTTTACCATCATTTCACCTCGTTCTACCTCAAAGGGGCAAAGTCCATTTCAAAGCACAGCAGTCTATGCAGGACCAGAAAAATAGAGCCTTTAGCCTTTATCAAGCAAGTCCACAAACATTCAGACAGGGTGGTGACATATGACATTATAATTACTTTACATGTGTGCCATGACTGACTGAGATACCAGGATGGTTTGTGACATTTATTTTATACTCAACTGAAGCTTATCAGGGTCAAGTGACTTCTGTGCTTGTTAAAAGGTGTTCACCAGCGTGTGCGTCCCTCTGTGGAGATCCAGCTCTTTGATAGAAAGAAAATCCTTCCAAAAACCCCAGTGGGTGCTCAGTGGTTAGTGAGCTTGAGGCTGCAAAGACGACCTCTTTAACATAATTCGCACACACACACATTGTTAAAACAGTATCATGTTGTTGAGGACCCCTCCCTTTTGTCCCCTCTCTTTGCCCTGTCTGTAAAGAAATTTGGGTTGATGTTTGTGATGGCAGGGATCCCTCTCAACAAACAATGTCGAGATTGAAAAGAGGACTCTTCCTCTTTTCACTCTGGAGCCTTCTAGTCCGCTGCAAGTTTACATGACCCTTCAGCTCCTCTCCACACAAGCTGTTGAGTTCTGTTCAACAGCTTCTGTTTGGGCATATAAGGAGGGATTGTTGCCTGGGTCACAGCAGAGGGATGCTAAGTTTAGGAGTTTACGTAAGGTCTTTCTAGCTGGCTCAGCCTCGCAGTCTCTTGACAGATCATGTGAAAGCCTGGGCCAGGCCACAACAACAACAACACTTAATGTGGCAACATGCAGGGATATATTTTTGCCTGCCATCTGAACAAATGCAAAATACCTATTTGAGAAAAGATGTCCTTGATGTTTGTACAACTGCACAGTGGCTTGTCATAAACAAACAAAAAAAAAGAATTAAAAACATCTACTTTTTTTTTTTGCAAACTTGTTTTAGAATGTTTGTAGGTAATTTATATCATCTAAATTGTCAACACACCCTGTCCTGTCTGTCAATTTTCTGCTAGAGTGATGTTGAGTTGTTTACTCAAGCACATCAACTCACTTTTCACTCTCACTTAAACTGAATGAGCTTTCTGCATCTGCAATATTTCACTAAGCCTGTTTGCCAATGTTGGATGTGTCCATCACTACATTCCTTGTTCAAGGAAGACAAGACAATGGATTTATTAGGGAGACAGATGAACTTCTTTTCAAATCCCATCATTCTGTTGAACGTCGAAAACCTAGACAGTTGACGTTCATATGACAGCTGTCACATTCATCACCGTCTAGTCACAAACAAGCACGAACACGTAGGCTGTTGTGTCTGGAAATTCACAGCGCAACATAGCTTTCAATGAAGAGTAGCCTGCCATCAGGGCTCTGTGTAGGATCATGAAACGCTTGGCATTTTGACTTGTGCCTTGTGATTTATCTTGCCTTGAGACATAATTTGGTCTGAGCCCGCAGCGAAATATATACTTGGATAAATGCTATGGCTTTGAGTTGAAATAAACAAATCCCTAATGCCCTATCAATGTCCTTCCTGTTGGAAACAGAATCACTCCTTTCACTTACCAAAAGGAATATATATCATCAGATAAATGCTCCCTAGAAATAAGAAACCAGGGACAGGCTTAACCACTTCTAAGCCCTGCTTCCCCGTAGACTTGTGTTTATGATAAAGGGTAATGAATGGAAAGTGGGTTTTATCAGTGAAAGATGGAGGAGTGGTTAGCTTGAGTGATGCTTTTTGTCCCACATGGCACAATCAAGGCCTGTTTTTGACGTGCAGTCCCTCGTGTCTTTGTAGACCAGTTTTTGTGGATATTGGCTGTGGGACTTTGCTGGCCCTGCTGTACAGTACAGTATTAAGAGCAGTCCAATTATCTGAAAACACAGCAGTTCTGCTTGTCATGCAAATCACAAAGACAACTACTTTTACATAGTTTAACAGTCAGGGAACTTTCTTCCCATGTAAATGAGAGTTAAAGAAGGGCAAAGATAAAGCTATCACTTTAGGTACATATATTCACCATTAACTAGTTCCTAATTAGCATGTATATTTTTAGCATATTGGCTCTTTATTAATCATTATAAAACATTGATCAATGCCTTATTCTAACCACTAGGCCATTGACTTTGCTCAATATTCTCTTAATAACTGCTTGTTGTTGCTAGTAAGTAGGGAAGTTGTTGTACATGAGTTATCTTAACAACCAAACCCTAACCCTTAATAACCCTCTAACCCCCAGAATAACACATTAATAAGTGGTTTTTAATGTTTAATATACTGACAATATGCTACTAATATGCATGCTAATAAGCATCTAGTGAATGGTGACTATGTGCACCTTAATATAAGTGTGACCATTATATTTATATATTTGGGCTGAGTGCTGAGATAAGAGGTTTGTTTCCAATGATTTGCGTTGTTGGGTGTGTTTGTACCGCAGCGCTGTCTCATCACATGCCTCTGTCTGCTTGATTTCTTCTCCATCTTGTCCTCTTGCCTGTCTTTTCCTTTTAACCTGGCCTCGCTCCCCTTGCTTTTTATCAGACCTGGCATTGAGTTGATTCAAATAAGGCTGCTCAGTGGGCATGGACACTCCCACCGTCTAGATTGGATCGCCATCAGGAGAGGGTTTTCCCATTGGACTGACAAGTTAATGTGCAGGCTCGACCATCTCTGCAATGATTTGTTCTACATGAGCATCAGTGAAAACATTTGGTCTTCCAGAGTAAAGAGAGTGTGCCCTAATGCTGCGCGTTAGTGAGCTGAACAACTCTCATCTGTTTTAATCTGTGCTTCTAATGGAGAAAACAAATAATAAAAGGTTACTGCTGATCAATAGCCTACACAAACACAACTCATCTGTCTGAAAGATTAATAAATTATGGTTTCATTCAAAGAGAAGGGATAGACTTTCCAGTTTTGGCGATTTATTTTGCTCTGGCTTGTTAACACCTTGTGTTGTCCCTGCACAGGACTGTTTTTTCATCAAGCCCTAATTGACTGTAGGATTTTGCTGAAGTGTATTATCAATCTCTATCTGTTTTGTGTGGAAGAACATTGATCAATGGAAATAGCTTTCCTTTGTTGACTGAATTGGACAGTGCTGCCGGCCACTGCTCGGGCCATGTAATGGAGTTCATGAGAACCAAGCCACCAGATCAATAAAGCATTGAAATAAGAAGATGAAATTCCCCTTTTCTCAATGATTACAGGCTCAATGGCTGAATTTGTTAGATTTCAAAAACTTTTCATTTTCCTTTTGGTGTAGAAGTGATTTGCTGAAAAAAAAAAGGCCAAACAACCATCTCAAAGATTTTTCTCTCCCCTCTCAGCCTTAAGCCCATTAAAATTCCTCTGAAGTTTTTTTTTACATATCACTACATCAAGTGCACATAAATTATGAATGTCTCATATAGCAGTCTTGCACTTGTAGCCCCCGGGTTCCCTTGAAACTGATTTGGTGTCTATGAACTTTGTTGTTACAAGGCCCAGAGAAAATTGGAGTAATACGCTCTCTCTGTGATTCATCATTCACAGCTCATAATGCAGAACATGCCATAATAAACATCTCCACCTTCATGTATTACTTTGAGATTGTGTTTGTTTCACCATTAATGAATTTACTGTCAAACAGTCGGTTTGAATATTTATGCATGAGAATGACTTTGTCATAATAGGGCTACACGTTTAGATACCCAGGAGGGATGACATATGCTTCTTTCAGACATCACAGGCAGGCTGTGGTTTCCTTCAAGATGCAGAAGGGTTTGGAGGTCAGCTGAGTGCATGTGCCCCCCCACAGTAATCATTTTTAGCATTATTACTTTAAATAGAGAGAGACCTCTAATTGACTCTGATGTATTTGGGGAATCGCACCAACCAGTGTCTGCCATCTTTGTTATCATGTGGGAAATGGAATAGATGAGAGAGAGAGATACAGTGTGAACTTATATTCAGAAGTTTCCAGGCTGTACACTTGGTGTACCAGTTAGGCTTTTAGGGAAAACTAATATTTGAAGGTTCTATCTGTAACTTCCAGAAATCCCTCGTTATTAATGACACGGTGGCCGTTAAGTGAACTCCAGTCAGCATCCATCGCACTCCATAGGCCAACCCCAGCATAGCTTAGGTTACAGTTAGCTAGTTGGCTGCCCATGTCTTGCATCACTCTTGGCTAGTAGAAAGCAGTCATTTGTTACACCTTTGCTTTGTAACGTCATTCGTTTATTGTTGTCTGTTTGTCATAATACATAATGTAGTAGGCTATCATGGATCACATTAGCTGCTGAATAATTTGGAAAGCCATTCAACTAACATATCCAGTTAGATAGCATTTTGCTAGCAATAAGTTAGCCAGCTAGCTGTATGTTAGCTACGGCACATAAATTTTAACACCCAGATCAGCTCCTGCAGTCTGGATGAATTAGGTGAGGTTATCCACTCAAGGTAGCATTTTGCTTTGCTAGCTACCTAGCAGTTTGTTCACATTAGCAAGCAAGCTAACATTAAGCCAGCTAAAACCACAGTATATCAATACATTTTGCATACTTTAATGTTATAATGCAAATGTTAGCTAGTGCTGAATACTGTTGACGCTGTAGGGGACTTGAGAGTGTGCGAAATGTTACCTTTGGATTTTAGCAGACAAACAATCCCGATTTTCCCTGAATAAACATTCTTTACATAGAGAGGAGTCAACAGGCTCTTACAGGGAACAAAGAGGGTCAGGCAGTGTCTCATTTTGTAAGTTGTGTTCCAATGTTCACATGTTGGCAATGCATAGCAATTAATACATATAAATTGTTTCACATTCTAACATATTGCTGGTTTAAACCAAAAGGAACACAGTGTTTAAACAAACAACATTTCCATGAACAAAAGGTAATTAAACATGGCGTGTTTCTGATAGAATGCTCAAAAGCTTGTGTTGCCGTCAGTTGTCAATTACTGTACTCAGAGGACTCTAATTTGGAAAACAATGTGGTGCTCAAAATAAATGAGCGGGGTGAAGTAACAAACATCAGCCACCACAGCTAAGATAGTCTAAAAGACCAACCTGTCCCAAAACATAACTCTCTTTGAGGTTTTACATCCCTTTTATGGTACAAAAAACATTTTAAAATGCCACTGATACCCAAACTTCAGTGCAGCATCTAAAGGCCAATTAGAGGAAATGCTTCTTATGCTTGGCTTCAAGGTTTAGCCCTGGTTGAAAGCTGTCCGAATGATTTAGATTACCAAAACAAACAAAATGTGCTTCTTTCAAACTGAACAGAAAGGGCCCTGCAGTCTGTCATCGTGACCATGCTCATTCTTTGACCCCAAAAACAGTGTAAAATGAGAGCAGTAATGAACATTTTACTATTTTGTTACACAGCCTGTCTTTATGGGTTTTGATACCACTCTTCGGTGAAGTATGTTATACAGTGTTGGCACAATCACTCTCATAATACAGAAGTGAACAAATTTGACATCAGTCGACTAGCTCCGGTCTTAAAAATGAGACGGAGCGAGTAGGATCCTGGAGTACCGGGTGGTAACAGCTGACAATTACTAGCTCGTCTGCGTTTACTGTACATTTGTCAAGAGTTTTAGCCTCGGGCTGGGCATCAAGCTGTGACTGTTTTGGCTTCCTGCATATGATTTATCCCCATCAGTCCAGCTGAGGTTCTCCAGCTGTTTGTGTGACGGATACTTTGACGCTGGTCTGTGCTGAATATGCTTTGCTTTTTGAGAGCATTCATCTCTGCTGCTGCAGGACTGTTTGGCTAATCTTGATCCCCAGAACATGCAGGCACAAACGCCTGTGCTTTTAGCCCTCCCACCCCCATGAGCGTCTATGCAAGTACCAAGAGCCAAAAGTAAGATTTAGGTCATGTTTTTGGATTGTGTTGTTGGACCGAATGCATTATGTCAATACAATACAAGAGTGAGTGAGTGAAACCCAATGGTCATTGTAAATCTTTCCAGGTCAAATACATGTAATTTTAGTCAAAACTCTTAATGTGAGCTGTTATTATATTCAGTGATAGGTTTGTCACCTTCACACCTTTGTGTTATTTTGTCAGCACCAGCTGCAGCTTTAGCTACTCAGGCATTGTTTTCTCTCACTGACTACAGCTGGATCCAGACATCTGACAGTCTGTTTTCACTCATGACCTTATTTATAACTTATTTACTACTCTCACATGTCCCTAGAGTTTCACTAAACTTGGATTCCCAGGCTTTGAGAAAAGCAGGCGGTGTGTCCTGGTGCCTGACTCACGTCTGTTCTAACCATCCCCCCTTTCTAAACTTGTAACCAGCTGCACATCAAAAGGAATATGATTTATTAGGGGTGCAACTCCCCAGGACTTTGAACGACCATCGACTTGTTTATCCAAGTTAACATTCCTGGCCATATCCATATATTTTCTGTTTGCCCTTTCATGTGGTTCTGCAGGCATACATCCACTGGCTGCTGGGGTTATAGTCCACCTACAGTAAAAGTATGTCGGCTGCTAATGTCACTCATGAAGGATTCGGGTTTGGGCCATGGCGGTGACATGGATCAGTTCTGTAACTGCTCCTTGAAGGCATTACATAATTGATGTATTTTCATGGTGCTGCGGTTAGTTGATGGCACATGGGGGGCGATTCTGTTAAGAGCAGGCATCATTGACTCTTTTCCCTTGAAGCTGCCCATCTTTTAGCCCTCAGAATCCCTCGACCCTTTTTTTCCCCCGCCTCTCTCTCTGTATCTCCCAAATGGAAAACATGTGGCACGAGTTGTCATTTGTTAACGTATGGTAGAAAGAGTGAAACAGGCCAGGGGATGGCTCATCAGGAACACTCATTCAGGATGATGAATGTAGCCAAATACACATTTGTCCGTAAAACTTGCAGTGTGGATCAGCATCATTAGGCATGAGGAATAGGTGGAGCCCGCTGAGAAGTGAATGCAGCAAACAGATGTTGCAGATTTTCACCAGCATCTTTCATCCAGAGTACCATCATTAATAAAGTTGAAGGTGATCCTCGTGTTTTCATCTAATAAGACCCAAATAAAGTATGGTGGGATTCTCAGGAAATTGCTGAATAAACTGAATAGCTCCATGGCTTCTTAAACGAGGACCCAAGGTCTTCTGTCTGGATTTGAATTAAGTCTTGGCTACATGACACTGTAGTTAGGAGCCTGAGTGTGAAGTGTATGAGTCAGCCGATGTTTATGTGGTCCTCAAAGGAGTAGATTTCAGGAGAAAAAGGAGGGTTATGCTATGGCTAGGGATGGGCATTCCAAGCAACAATACAATTCAATATTTACTGGAAACTATTTGACCATTTTTCGAACATCAAATCCTCGCCACAGACAAAGCTGATGGGAAGCACGTCTTTAGCTGCCACCTTTGAGATGGGGGCAGTTGTTTGCTCTGCATGTCCACCATAAAAACTTACTATGTCTGGTGACAAAGCTAGCAACTAATGTGGATGGGCCCCATCTTCTGCTGGGCGCTTCACTGTCATGTGACTGTCCATAGCTGTTGGAGACTTGAGATATGCTAGTTTTATCAGGCAGTTTGCACTGAACTTCATTCTCGTACATTTTTTGGACGCCTGTAGTAGATGTGCATGCAGCAAGCCCATCTCACATGGCTATAGCAAATGCTATGCTGCCCTAACTAAACATTCCACATACAAATTACCGGTGCCTGGTAGTGTCACTGGTAAGTTGTATAAACTATTCAATTTTTTTTTATAATTTAACAACTATTTTAAAATTTGATCCCTAACTATGACAAACTTAAAAGGAAAAATCAAATGTTTTGGTTGTGTTTTGGGATTGGAAAAGGTGCATATAGTTGAAATGCAAAGTGTATCTATGAGGCCACACTTTTCAATTCCAGACGATACTAAGAACATGGAACCGGTTCTGTGATAGAAACTGACAGTCGTGCTTGGTGTTGTACAATGCTGTGTCAATCTCTAGGTGGACTGTGTGTTTTTCTGTGAGATGCTGAATGGTTGCAGCTGATGCCATGGGTATGTCAGGTGACTGAGCCCCATGTTCAAGCAGCTTGGCCCTGTTGTAGAGGGCCTCCATCTTTGTCAGGCTTGTCTCATCTTATAAACAGGCCCAGACAGAGAAGCTTTACCATGAATAATGCCTCAGGTCCGTAGAATCCCAACACCTATAAATCTTAATAGAGGTTCCCAGATTCCAATGGGCGGCCACATCTCTTTCCCACCCTGCCTAGCTCTATTCCACCTCCCAGGCGAAGTCTCCAATTTTCTCTCCCCAAAGTAAACCCACAGTGACTTGAATTTGCCCGTGCCATGATTTACCTACAAACAGGATTACATGCATATAGCTCATGCAAATCAATAAAAGATGTCAAGAATGCTTAGCCTCCCGCGGTTTGCTAAATGCAATTTATCACTCAGGGAATCACGGGAAGGGAACGGGCTAACAAATGGAGTCTGATCATTTGCACTGGACCTGTTGTACTTGAAGAGTGCATTTTTCATTTTCTGTACAGTAAATTGCACTTGCTTGTGTGTTTGTTTCAAAGGGACTAGTAGAGTCCCTGCGTACTGCATTTAGTATGAAACCTGTGCTTTAATGAACTGCTGTGTTGTGTTTACAGCAATTCCCAAATTATTACACAGCTTTTCATACTGTAGTGTATTTAGAGAGCTCTGTCCATTTTATTTTACTGAAATATGTGAAATTAAAACCATTTTATGTTTTCGCCATGAGTATAGCTGTGAGCTTAGCATGTTATTTTGTCCTAATATATTCATTTAACATCAAAACAAAAACACAAAGAAGTCATACCTCTAAAGTATTCCCTCTGTGTCGTTGCTTGACCCTCAAGCTTGAGCTGCAGCAGTCAGCCTGATATGAATTACATGTTGCATTTTTCATGCTTGCCAACTGAGTTATGTTAACTGGCTTTGAAGTGAAGGAAAATATACTTATGAATCAACTGATCTCATGTATATCAAGCTTCTCAGTCAGCAGACAGTCATCAAGAATGCTGTGCATCATCTTAACCAAGATTGGGTGTGTGTTGGTATGATGAGCACAGATATTGACACTTTGAGAGACCTCTTGCTTTGATATGTCCATCTGTGCCTTTGGGCTGAGGCTGGTCAACATGATGCTCACTGATTCGCCAAATTGAGCCTGCTTTAGATTCATCATTCATAAATTGGGAATATGTCACCTTTGAAGTGCAATTACAGTGCATGCTGAGGAGGTGGATTTTTTTGGATTTACTATTTCACTACTCCACCCCAATTTACTTTCGAGTATGCTGACAAGTCAAGCTTAATACATAACCAACTGATTGACCTGCTGCTCCACAAAGGCAAAGGTTGGCTTGCCGTTTTCAGTGGGCTAGGTTCTCTTTTACGTGGTGCTGTTATCACCCTCTTTTCAAAATGTTTTTGCTATGTTTATGCATTTCACAAACATGGTCATTTACAAAACTTAATGAATGGCCTAGCACCTCAAAAATGTTGGCTTCACTCAAGATTCTGCATACAAGCATTATGCTTTCATTTAAACCCAATAATCCTTTTTTGATCTGTATCAGGACTGCACTCATTTTTGCATCCAGATGCCATAAATTCATATCATGAATATGCTCATGTCACTCTGACACCCTCTCAACAAACAACTCTGGACTCTATTCCCATATGATCATGAACACATCCATTCACAGTGCAGTGATCACTGAATGAGTCCTCAGAATCACTGTGCCGTAGTTCTTCCACAACTATTCCTCTTGCCTGGTTCAAAGATAAATTAGCAGCTTCTAAATAATGCAGCAAACCTTAATTCTCTTTGATTAGTGGCAACTTAGATGATAGCGACCCATTGAAATTGATCATCAGCATAAATAATGACTGAATGAACTGATAAAATGCAAAGTTGCCGGCCATCATAAATCAAATGGAAACCACTTGGTGTGGAAGTCATTGGAATTAGAAGTCCATGCTCCTATTAATTATGTTGCCTTGCCAAGGCGACAGTGTTATAAATCAGTTGTGAAAGGTACTCCTGCTGGCTGGCCTGCCCAGCAAGGCCTGCTGCCTGCAAATGGCTCTGTATACCCCCCTAATTGTTTCTTAAACAAGCCACCTCTAGAGGTTGTGGCTGATGGACAGAGTTTAAGAACAGAATGGAAAATGTGGGAGAAGGTTGCACTGTATATAGTTCGGACAGTTACATTAGAGTTCACAAGTGTGAGTCCACAACAAGAACACAAAGCATTGTGAGTTTCTTTGACCAGATTACATGATGTTTTTGTAATACATCTTATCAGTTTGTTCAAACGTTTGTCCGAAAGCCAGATCACTTTCATCAGAGCTTCTGTTGTGTCTGTCAGAAACGCTGCATGTTCTAGAAGAATTTGGGTGGCTGATTATTCCAACACTCCCAAAGACTGATGATACTCCAGTTTGTTTCACACTGGATGTTTTCAGATGTTTCCAAAGATGGAGTCAATGTGAACTCCCCGTGTGAAGCTCAGATGAGCTCTCTGGCTACACTTGAGGCTCAAACTCTGATTCATCTGTAAAAATGTCTTTCTTCCATTCCCCAGCTGTGGCAGTTTGGCAGGTTTGGCCTGTGCTAAACTTTCAAACTCATTTTATGGTTAAAACGCAGATTTTGGAAATACTACTCACATTAGTTAAGAGGAGCAGGACAACATTACTCAGTCGGCTTTGGCCAAAAAGCTGTTTTTAGTAGCAATAGATATAGACCTGTTAATTGAGTCAGTATGTGGTGTTGCCCTTTGAAAGACCTGAACAATTCATTCTATGTGCAAGAAGTATAAATGAGGAGCATAAAGTCTTGTGTGAAAATGAATTATGGTCATATTTGATTAAAAATGAAGTGTTCATTCGCAAAACCAGTTTCGTCCATTTGGATTTATTTTCCTAAATCATGTTTTTTTAATCGTGCACTCCAGGGGATAGCAGTCAAACTGAAGTTGGCTTGTTTCAATAAGATATCTCAAATTTTTTGTAACTTTTCCTAAATCGTGTTTTTTATTGTTCAGTCAAAGGACTATCAATCAAACTGATGTTGGTTTATTCATTTTCAGAATGGCTTTTATCTGTTTTTGCAAATTAAGTCTTCAGATATTTCTTTAGATTTTCATCAGTTCTGAATTACAGTATTCTTGGTTATGAGTCAGCCAACTCATACTGGATTTTGATAAATGATGTAAACAAACTGTTATGGATCTGGTTCAGACATGTCTGTGTATTTTGTGTAAAAACATCAGGTCAAAGAGAATCACAGCCACAGATTGTGTAATGTATCAGCTCAGTTCTTTGTTCTCTACATGTCTTACCAAGCTGATGCAGTTTTCTGTACCACAGTGGTACCGTTGACATCCAGCCAGGCCTTCAGAAATATCACATTTCTTGGAGTTGTGAGTGTGGAGCACTAGTCCTTCCCAATGGAAACATAGGCACGGATGTGTGTGCATGCTCCTCTATAAAGGCTCCATGATCCCACCATCAATCACACACTCCTTATTAGGTTGTCTATAACTGACTGGACTTATTTTGCAGGGGATGCTATTA
The DNA here is from genome assembly GCF_017976325.1 of Chelmon rostratus. Classification (NCBI taxonomy): domain Eukaryota; kingdom Metazoa; phylum Chordata; class Actinopteri; order Chaetodontiformes; family Chaetodontidae; genus Chelmon; species Chelmon rostratus. Next base: position 15,219,683 of record NC_055668.1, on the reverse strand, counting down.
GAATAATTGCATTCCTATGCAGTTCGCTGTTCTGCCAGATTTATTTGTTTTTACAACGCAGAGCTCTCATGAGGTCAGACAACAAGTTGTGATGCTGCCCATAAACGTCCGTGTGGAGATGTCAGTAATGTAATGGACCAGAGCTACAATAGGACAAGATTGTATAGTGTTTCCAGGGTCGCAGATATTTTGCTTTGATGTCACCAGGCTGAACTGCCGGGTGTACTTATGCTCACTGTGGACATGTGAAGTTTTAAAGAGTCGACAGGGTAAATAATAGCGTTATTTAGTTTGAAGTAACTCTCACCAGGTGTAATAGGTCTGTAACCCCTGTGCCTCTATGAATACTCCTCTCTTAGCGTGTTGGTTATCTGAAATGGGCTTGTAATCTCAATCATCTCATTTTCCCCTGGATTTTCCCGCTCTCTTTACATCACGAGTGAATTAGTGCCTGCACCGGTGACACCGGACGACTCTGGACTCACAATCTATTACATGGCTAGGACAAAATAGCTCTCTCTTTTTAAATGAGGCCTTCTCTGTCAATCCATTAACCATCTCTCTGTTTCTCTCGGCTCTGTACCTTGTGCTCTGTGTGTGTGCGTGTGTGTGTGTGTGTGTGTGTGTGTGTGTGTGTGTGTGTGTGTGTGTGTGTGTGTGTGTGTGTGTGTGTGTGTGTGTGTGTGTGTGTGTGTGTGTGTAGGAAAGTCCCCAAGAAACCATTTAGGCAGTAGAAATGGAGCGGGCCCAGGCCTCAGGTGTCTGTGTCACGGTGATGAATCACATAGAACACATATTAAACCTTCCTCATGTGAGAGGGACCTGTGTTGAGCTGCACCGTCTCCCTGGCTGCCCTCTCTCCAAAAAATGAGATCCATTGACGAAAAAAAAAAAGAATTATAAATATGACTGTGTGCTCTGCACATAAAGGCCGGCCTGTCCCTGAGAAATTGATTTATTGGATTCCCTGACATTTTAGTTGTGGTCGTTATGTTATATTTATGGGGGAATTGCTGGAGCCTCTCATTATGCTCTCCTAATTTATTTTACATACTTTTATGGCCGCTTGTGCTCAGCAGGCCTTTACGGCAGCTGTTATTGAAAAAGAGAAAAAGGCAAGTACATATCGATCAAGATTTACATGTTTATTGCCAAGATTGTGATTTATTTTACTGTTTTTCCTGTTTGGGCAGAACTGCTTTTCAGTCACTTGTCAAAGGCACCAAGAAACCTGTAGCAAATGTTTTCATAGCCCCTATATTTTACTTTGTGCATTCGGTTGCACTGTCTTTTCATGTTGTAAGTGTATTAATGTATTATGAAAGCAAATATTCAAAGTTATTGTGTACAAGAACCGAATGATATATAATCTTTACATCATGTTTTATGATATAAAGGCACAGTTTATGATCCAGGTGAGGTATTAGGACAGTAAACAAGCCTATTTTTTGAATTGCGAGCAGTGAAGAAACATTATATGACAAACAGATTCATAGAGTCTCATTTGGCTGTTTACACTATGTTTGAGATATAATATGATCCACACCAAAACATGACCACTGAGCTTAAATTGTTTAATTTTTTTTTGTGTAATATAGTTTGAAGGGCAAAATAGTTTAACAGCAGTCCTTTTTTTTTTTCTCCTTTCAAAATGACACTGTGAGATACCTTGTTCAGGTTGTTCTCCGTCAAGTTATGTGGCCCTGGACATGATTAAGTAATAAAAACAATTAAATTAAATTACTTAAACTTTTGATGCATTAAATAGTGTCCCAAGATCATTCCTCAGCATAAAGGATGTGTAATTAACAGCTGAGATGAAGCGGTTATGAGCTGCTTCTTATTAAATTAAAGTCTAAAAAAAAGGGTCTTTCAGTGAAGCCCAAGAACTTGATATATGCTTATGCGGCTCTGAGCATCACCTACCATGAAATTTAGTGTTTCCAGGATATTTAACATTAAGACGTAGTTAAAATTAATTCTATGTGCAATTTCTCAAAAAGAAAGCTGACAACTAATGTCAATAAATCGTGCTCAGCCTGAAATGGGGGGATCGTAAATCTGTTGCTCAGTGCCGCCCCTCAATGTGGTAGTCAGGGGTCGAATGGGGGTGTGAAGCAGGGTATAGGAATGAGGAAGATGGATTTGTCGGCGAGGGAAGGAGAAAGGGTGATTTGAAACCCTGGACACTGATTGGTGGAGATGAGGCCTGGGTGTCCTTGTGGTGACATTCAGCCCCTGATATTTGTTTGGCTTTAAATAATACCCTGGACAGGGCCGGAGAGTGATGGCCACCAGGTCGGCTGACATTGCAGCCTGTGCCAAGGTGAGCGACTTCAGGACAGTTCCTCCCTCGCTCGCTCCCTCTCTCCCTCTGTCTTCCCCTTCATCTCTCTTTTTCTGTCTCTTTCCTGTCAATACACATCCACTTGTCTGATGGGTCCTTCTGAGGAGCTTACAGCTGACATGCTGGTGTCTTTATTTCCACCAGCAATCCTTTTAGAGTTGGCCTTGGTGATCAGTCATGCCACTGACAAGCAGCTCAGGCCTCAGCACCTCAGCAACCCTCCATCCACTCCTCCTCATGACTCTATGTCATTACAAAGGAGGAGCGGAGAGAGGCTTCAGTCCAGAGTAAGAATTTAGGTTGACTCCATTTTTCAGATATAGCAAGACATGTTATTTATCTCTATGTCCCTAAGGCTTGATGCCTTGGTACAGTTATTATACAGCAACTTGAAGGAACAATCTATGGTTTTGATACTGTTATAAAAGACATGTTTGTGATATGCTTTGCATTTCTGCCCTCATATGTTTGATTTATTAATCCTGTGGCTACTTACTTTTTCACTCAAAGAGATGTTCAGACCAATGTTGAGATGTTACATTGCAGAAACATTAAAGGCTTTCTAATGTCAGATACTCAAAACTGAATAGGGGTAACTTCCTACACTCATGGCCCAGAGTCAAGTCCATCCAAGGCAAAAAAGAAAAAAAACAGATCACAGACCATGAACCTGCCCGCAGATGGATTTTTGAGTAAATATCATTCTGGTAAACGCAAAAAAACTGAAACTATATGTGCATATGATGATATTTGCGTCAAAGCTGGTGCAATATTCTTGGTCACTAGAAATGAACAGAAATGACTGATTTTCAACTGCAGTGGAAAGTTTTGCATGGCTTGAACATTATCACCTACTTGTAGCATTTTATAATGTTGCTGATCACATCAAGGACTGTTATGCAGTTTGATTTACTTGTGTTTTGCTGGGTTAATGCTTGCTACTTCCTTAAACATACGTGTCAGAAGAAGTTGGAAAAGTCATAAACTTGAAGGTTCATTCTTGTTCTTGGAAGCAGCAGCAGCACAAGATCCAACTTTGGTGGTTGCTTTCGAAGCGTTCAACCACTCAGCGGCGGCAGCGGATCATGTTGCTCAGTTGTCATGGCAATGTCACTTATGTGACTCATCCACTAAGATATAATGTTTTTTTCACTGAAATGTGGGTCAAGGTGCGGCGTAGTAGGCTGCACACCTGAAGCGATGGCATATCCAAGTGTGCAACACAACAGCGTGCGTGGGTGGATTTGTTTCTGAAACCCAGTACAGACTCAATTAATCTTTGTATCATCAGTGTCAGTACAGTTGTTGACAACAACATGTTAGATTCAGTTTGGTGCTCAAGCATAGCCCCTCAGCTCTGAAATGAACATGTTCATATGTTTACACACACATTGGGTGGCTGTGTCCGTAGTCCTGGGACGCAGTGTTGTGTTGCAGGGTGGAGTAAGTGTGAGTAGTTTTCCAGCTCGTAGCAGATGATGTGCTGTTGATTACGCTGGACCGCAGTAATTATGGGCGAGGGCTGGTCCTGGGCTATGGCCTCTGTGATTACCGGCTCACTGTAAATGACTTATTTACAGTGTTGTTGATGCCTCTTTAGAGAAATGAAGAACTCCGCACACAAATGGCTTCTTTTACAGCTATCGTCCTCTTTAATTAGGACGACTACGGTGACACTCAGATTTACAGTGGACTTGTGTGGAATTTGGATTTAGACACCCAGCCCGCACAGATGACAGATCAGTTGGAAAACATACAGTATGGTCCTTGAGTGTGGATAGCTGCACAGTGTGGAGGTTGTTTTGCCGTTTGCTTAAATGACCCTCTTTTTTTAAGTTAGGATCTGTCTACTGCAGCTTTCTAAACAGTGTAACTTTTGTTGAAAGTGACATGTCAGCAGCATATTGTCCATACAGAGCAGGAGAGGGCTATCTTATTGTGGTCCACATGAAATTTACCCACATGGCTTATAATTAACATCCGTGTTCCAGCGTAAACATTTTGTTAGCGCGGATAATAATTTACAAGCCAAACCATGACTGCGTCTTTTGAATGTCATCCCATCCTAGAAACATGTTAACTTTTAAAACCCACAGTTTTCATAGCAAACTCTACACCCTTCATTGAGTATAACCAGTTTACACGTTAGTAATATAAATATTTTTGCATTACTGTTCTTTTTTCTCTTCTTATGATTCCATCTCAGCACTTTGACTCCGTTCCTGACATGCTATGAAAGCACATATATCAATCTAGCTCTGGCCTACGGAGAAAAGCAATTATTCCCCCATCTGAGGAGGAAAAAAAAGCTGAAAACCCAGTCCTCTATCAGGCAAATAATAACAGGAATGTCATATCCTGTCTTCATAAAGGATTTTATCTGATATTGAATTACATGGCCATGTCCAATAGTATCATGGCAGGCTTTGTCTCCGTCTTGTTTTTGTCCTCAGTTTGAATAACAACCATATTGGTGCTCTCGTATTGTATTGGTTTTGATGAAACTGCCACACAGATCTTTGTTAAACAGAGACTGAGCAACACAGGCACTACACTAAATGCATTGTGCACTTCAGTTATTTATTGTTTTTCTATCTTATACATTGTATCGTTACATTTGATGCAGCGGCTAAATACTTAACAGCTACTATTGATGTTTAATTGCATGTGAGTTTTATTGCATTATTTAGAGAGTTCACTCTTAAACACTTACTCTAAAAACTCTTAAACATTAAATGTTCATCAAATTAAAGTATGTAAGACAGCATAGTCTTTGTAGGGGTGGCTGATGTGACATAAAATTTATATCACAGCATTTTTGTGTTTTTTACAGTGACTATGATATCACAGTATTGCAAAAATTAAAGGGATGCTCCCCTCAGAGACTTGATTCTACCTCATTTCACTCTTTTTGCAATATAAGGCAATATATCTTAAGAAAGAAAAAATGATTAAAAATACATGTGTTTATTGGCTACCAATAGGAATGAAAACGAGGTATAGTCCTACATGTCTTTTGGAAGGTGTAGCTTGCCCCATAATGCTGGTCAATAAGTGAGTGTAATGTGATTTATTGTCATAGTTGGACAAGTTGTAGGATTAGGCATCTCAGCCGTTTTTTTGCAGAAAATATTATATTGCATTATAATTGTATTGTAAATACAACAGTCAGTGTTCCACAACTTATACATATGGCAGAGATGTGGTACATGGGAGAGGGGCCTTTCCTTTAACAACAAAACCAGCTGAGCTTGCGTTGCAGTTTGAAGTGTGGAGACAACGTTAGGTCTAACGTAAAAAAAAACTGTTTCCTACATCCAATCTACTCCTCTAGTTATGCAATTTGCTTTAAATAAGGCTTAATGTTCACACATTAACTCTTGGCTGTCCCTCAGTATTAAATTGGCCATCATTGCTCCAGCTTGTGGGGTTTGCAGTAGATGCTACTAGCCACATTATCTGCGGAACGTGCTCAAATTCAGCAGGCTAACCAGCCAAACAGCAAAGCAGCATAAGAATGGCAGAACTTAATAGTAAGTTCTACCATTCTTATGTTGCTTTGCGTTGCTTTCAGTTTGAAGTAGATACCGAGCCCCGCTTTGAGCTGCAGTCTTGAAACAATTGCTGCTTTGTATTACCCTTCAAAGCAGTCCGAAGTCAAATGATTAGCACATGCACATAGCCTAAGAGTTTTCCAGTTGTTGTTGGTCTGGCAACATTTCCATCAAGTTAATCCACTGGGTCTCCACTTCCTCGGATGGTGGGTGTAGATGAAGAAGACTTTTGTGTCGTTTCTTGCTGCCAACAACAGTGAAATTGGTGTGCTTCGCTTGTGATGCTGTGTTCCACATTTTTGTGTTCCTGGAGTTGATGTTATAGTGAGGAAAGTGGTAGTTACGGGATGTAACTCCAGTGCTATGAGTATGTGCGTAGCCCTCTACCTGCATGTTATTGCAATCACTGTAAAGTGCATTATTTTTAATATGCTACAGCATTTGTCACAGTAATGGCGGTATTGCAAAATCCATGTCGTGGCAGAATGTGACACCAGTGACTTTGACGAAACCGGTATATTACCGGTAAGTCTTTGTACAGGAGTCATATTGGCAGCAGTTTTTGAAAATGTCAAATGATGCCCAGTCCTCCACAATTAACACCTCAGCACAGTAAATCTTCAACAGAGGAAGTTTTTCTGCTTCTCTGCTTCAAAATAATACATAAATCGTGTCCATTCCTCTATTTTCTTCTTATTTCTGTATGTCTTAGTTGAACTCTCTCACCTCTCAGAACAGTCTCATTGTTCTCCTCAGGCGTACAAAGATGCACAGTAACACCAGTTGCAGTGTCAGTCTGCCCAAAGCAGCTCTCTCCCTCATTCTTCTTCAATGGGCACTGTGCCACTTCTACCTCCCTCCCATTCTGTAATTACTCAAACTTTCTCACCTATTCCTCCCCTCTTTCCAGCTTTTATCTTCGATGATTGTCCCTCCTCCTCTCTCAGCTCTATCTCTTCTCCGGTTTCCACTAAGCAAATTTACAGCTTTAATTTCCCCGGAAACATGCATTGCTTCCAGGTGTGTACGACCAGCGGTGGCGCTGGGACCCGTGCATTGGGGGTCAAGGGTCACTCTGATTAACAGCCATCCTCTCCCGGGAATGACAAACTTTCCTGGTGCTGTCAACAAGAAGTATGACGCTCCCTTTGTTCCCCCCTCAGGCAGCTGTGACAGGCTGGCCAATCAGAGGGCTGCAGGTTTAAATCTGCCAAATTTTTAGACAAAACAAAAGGCTCTTCAGTCTAACAAACAGACACAGCCCTGCTGCTTGACGGGCAGAGATTACACTGAAGTGCTTAGTGCATATAATTACAAGTAATTGGCAAATAGTAGGCTCTGACTAAACAGAAATTGTTTCATTATGTCTAATTAACACCTACTTGATTATGGTTAATTACTAGTGTTTGATAATAGAGGAGCAAAGTTGTCAGTCTAGAGACAAGCAGGAGCCATCTGGATCATTGATAACCATATGCTGGTGCCTTGCTCCGCTTTGCTGGGACCAGAGCTGTCAGGGCCACCGACAGTGGCAGGTGCCTGCAGTGCATTAGTCTCTGCATCTGCACAAAGTGTAAACACAACACACCTCAAATGAACATGTCATTGCACACACACACACACAAAAACATTCAGATGCATGCTCAATCAAATGCACGGGTACACTCTTGCAAGCATGTGGTTAATTGCACACTTCACTTGAGCGCCGTTTAAAAAACATCTTTTTAAATTGATATCAGATTTGGTTTCCCTTCACAGGTTTGAATAACAAACTTATTATTAAATAGGAATGTACAGTTTAAATGTTGCTCATAGTTATTAGAGAATATTGACAGCAAAGAAATTGTCAGTCCAAAACTTAAGGGAAGATTGGAATAGATGCCATTCGGAGGAAAATAGAGCTCCCAAAGAGCCTTGGAAATTATTCAGAACAGAAGGCTCCCTGCTGTAAACAAAAGAAATTACCTTGCACTACAATTGTCTGTCTGTCCCCGTTAATTAGCAGCACACGCAATGTGAAATTAGCTATGACGCACTAGGAAAATAAAAAGATAAATAGTCCCTTATAGGGAAAGAATAAAGTCAAGACTTGCCGTACGTAGCATTTGTCATGTTTAATTGTGGGATCAATTAAGATTTGGAGGATAATGATGATTTATAAGTGTTTGTGTATAATTTGATATTCATTAAGTCAGCCAGACACATGCTGGTATCAGCTTGTTAATTGTGTTTCCTTTTTGTTGAAGGGTGACTTTTGAATGCAATTGGCGTAAAGTTTACAAACTCACTTGCCTGAGTGATTCTGGTGTGTGGCAGCCAAGCTCCATTGTGCTGCTATAGCGATTTTGTCACTTCTTTTTTGCCTGTTTTCAATATTCTTTATGAACTGCGGCAGGTATTGTGCAGTCCTTTGGCCCAATCCCATTTTACTTCAGTTTGGAGTGGATAACCCGTATTGTGTCACCATTAAGAGTTCAGCTCCTTGACATCACAGGCTTTTTGTTCCTTTTGGCCATGCTTGCCCCTTCTTTCTGATGAGCTTCACAAGCTAATAGGTTGCTAAATGATTTACACTTCATACTGATAATTATTTTCATGTCTGCCACAGTAAATTGCCATTATTAGCCACAGCATAACTGTGCTTGATCCATTAACTCTTCCTTGTGACATTTAAACAGTTGGTTTATTAGTGTATGCAGAACATATAGGTCAGGAGTCGGAATATTCATGACAGGAAGCCACTAACAGTGTTTTCAATTGTACTTTTGGGGCTTCAATGGCCATATTCAGTACATACATGCAGCATCATGGAGGCATCAAATGAAGGCATTGGTCAGATGAAGACAGTCATTTGAGTGGTGTGTAATGCAGCCAGTTCAACATGCACATGTAATGTGTGCTGTTTGAACGCACCAGACAGCAGTGATGGGAGAGCACTTTGTTGTCATCCCCCCCGACACACACCCTTTTTTTTCTATTGCAAGGCTAAGATGTAGGCCAAGTGGAAGAGCGCCAAATGATTCAACACAGGACAAGATTCCCATTCAAACGGCACATAGCTTTTCCTCCTTATTCATTTTCTTAGATTACCATCAAATTTGTGTCACCAGCAAGCCAGCGTTATTGACTCGCAGCGATGCACTCCCTTTGCTTACGTTGTTATTAGTTGACATGCTGACATTTTCATATGTGTCTTTGCTAATGCCTGCAAATTGCGCTGACCGAAGAACGTGAGAATTGAACAGATAATTTTAATAAGATTCAACTGCAGACAGTGCCTTGCACATATAGAATACCAATTGTAACCTGTTTTTCAGAGGAGACTCGGAGAGCAAACTCTAATGGGTTTTGACAACATTGTATTAGGCACAACAACTACGCATAATGTACCGAAAAATTGGACGTGAAATTGGAAACATAGCCGAGAACAAAGTAAATTTACATGGTTTGGTAGGTTTGGTGATGTCTGATATCATACTCTCTCATGCAAGCTCTATCTGGAGGGGGAAGGCAGGAGCTGCAAAGGGGGGCTTAACAATGGATATCAGTGGAGAGTGCTTTTAAAGTTAAGGCTGATGGATGGCTTGTCAAAAAAATAATTGCACTGGTATGGAAGTGGGCTCGCGCGAGCTTGCCGAGGAGGGGTTGGGTGGGTATGGGGGGTGTCAGAGCGGCGGAGGAGGGAGGCGCGATCAGCAGAGAGCATGATGGGAAGTGACAGTGGTCTGTCAAGAGGCAGTGGCTGCCCAGAGAAGTGTGAAGCCAGAGCTATGAGGTGGCAGGAGAGAGCAGGCTGTCAGAGCAAGAAAGTGGCTTTAATACGGTGAAAAGCAAAGGAATCCGCCTGTCAGGCCTGCTCAGCCAAGCCAAAGCGCGGCAGGAACGGGAGAAAGGAGAGCAGATGAAGAATGGATACGGGTGAAAACAAAGGTAGAGAGTGAAAGAGTGAGGGATAGACCGAAGGAGGAGGGAGGTGGGAAACGGGTAAGAGTAGTGAGAGCTGTGTGGCAGCAGGAGAGGCATGACGGGAAATTGTGTGGGACAGAGGAACAGGCCCAGCCGTCAATTAGAAGTTCCTGAGGAAGGCTTTGGCGAGGTGATAAAACTCATCAGCTCTCCTACTCACTCTCCAGGTGGCACTGGACTAGCACAGTGCTGCAGTTAACAATCTGCAGAGCTACTTTTGCATGTAGCTGTAGTCGGTATGACTCTATACCACATCTCATACTGTGTCCTAGACTCCCTGTATCGCTACTTCTTCGTTGTCAACCATTTAGACGTCCCTGCATCTGCCAGCTGCATATGCAAACTGGGTGACATGCAGAAAGGGATGCTTTTGTATGATCTTGAGCCCACTGATGTGACTGAAGAAAAGACAAAGGCAGGCTGATAATTACTGTAGTGGGTCATCCCTTGCCATTGACATGAAGTGCTGGAATATATTTAATAAGGCTTGTGTGCTCTGTCTCGACCTTGTGTGAAAGGCACTTTAATTCTGTGACCCATGAGGAGAAGCTGAGAGGCCTGCGTGTTGATTGCTGACATGAATGTATGCTCAATGGCTTTTCACTCTGGAGCAATTGCTTTTGTTGTGCAGGGCTTCTGTGATAGGGCTCCGTGTATGTTACGCTGATACGCTGCATGATTGATGGAGCACGTCAAGATTCAATAATGACAGTGTCACTTTTCTAACATTGTCTTGGTGTTACATTATGGTTTTGGCCTCATTTTATGGACACCAATTTTAATGACATTTTCATGATGTGCCTTTACTCGCACGTTGACTGGGCGCTGTATTTTATAACCGTACATAATGTTTAGGAAATCCGCGCTGGGCAACAAAGCAGCGGACATGTAATCTGCAGTAGAAATGGCGCCGTAAAATCAGCTCTTCCTTTTGCCGTAGCCTCAGTATGTGTGGTACAGCAGGAGCCGTGATCTGTGTCTTCACATTCATAAGCAATTAGTCTTGCCATAATTTATTCGTCATTAAGGGCGCATAATTAAAGTTCTCTGTAGCTTCTTTGAACATTAAATTACACTCTCATTTTCTACAAATATAAACTGTGATATTTAAAGGGCCACTAACCACTGATTCACATAATCAAAAAAGAGTTATTCTGAGAAGTTATCATTACAGATTATGATAATGATATGTTCACTTGTGAACTTTGTACTCTGTCAGGCCCGTGCAGCCTACAGAAGTAGCAATTGATTGAGAGACTGTGTATGGATTTTAATGAGGACGTTAGAGGCTCGTCTTGCTTATACTGTTAAAAATCTTCGAAAGAGTTTGAAGTTATCACCAGGGGCATATGACATTCATTGCTTAGCTTCCTTGCCGGTACTCCATCTGCTTCTCCCAACTGGGGATGTGCGACCGCCATCTTTTCTAGGTAATGCACTGACTATGGATAAGAAACTCATAGAACCCTACTTCAAAAAATCCAAACTATCCCTTCTAGCCAAGGCCTCTGAAAAATGTTTCACTGCACATGATGTTTGTCCAGCAAACTGGTTTCATTTTTGTTTATTTAGAATTCCCAGAGGAGTTGGAATAAAAAATTAATCCAAATTCTTCAAAAAGTATTTTTCTTCATATTTTGTGCCTATAAATCTTTGGCCATGCATGAAAAGTTTCTTATCCAGCCCATGAAGAAAAAGAACCAGTACTCAGTTACTAAATGTCTGTGTAGTCAGAGTGTAGTAATATGCAACAACTCACCTTCAGTGAATCAAGTTGCCTGAAGGAATAGTTTAACATTTTGGGAAATGTGGTCATTTGTTTTCTTGCCCAAAGTTAGCGGAGGAGCTCAGTACCAAATATGATGCTACAGCCAGCAGCAGGTTAGCTCATGTTAGCACAAAGACTGGATACAGCTTGCCTGGCTCTGCCTAAAGGTGACAAAATCCACCTACCAGCACCTCAGAAGCTCACTAATTAACATGTCGTATCTTATTTGTTTAATGTGCACTAAAATTGAAGTGTAAAAATGACATGGTACCGTGCTGGGCTATTTCTTGGCCTGGCTTCCTGGGGTCCTGCTGGTTGCCTGGTAACCTCCTAGTGATGTTTAGAGTAGATACGCCATTGCCTTTTACCAAGTCAATTCAGAACAAAGTCTCTTAACTAGCATTTAAAAACAAACTTTTGTTCACTTGATGACTGTTTCACATTGAGGATGGCTTTGTCAAGTTGGAAAACAGCTAGAAAGCCCCTTTGCAAATCAAGAATGGGCAGCTGTGACTCCACAGCTTGGTGTTTTCAGTACCTGAAAGAGAGACACTATGTCTGCACTGATTGGAAAAAAAGATATATAGACTACCAAATTGATGAACTGACTCAGGAGGGAGAGAGAGACATAGAGAGAAAGAAGGCTGTATGGATAGAATGGATGGATGGATAGAGGGAAAGCCTCATTTAGCGAGGAAAAGGCTGTTTGGCCTGCCCATACAACAGAGGGAGAGTCCAAAGCCATTGATCTCTTGCAGCCAATGACAGGCCAGAACTCAGCAATAATCATGACAAATGAGCGGAGCCTCCACCAGATGAGAAACTGCCGATAATCACGCAAGCCCCCAAAAAAGAAACTAGCAAGGTCGCAGTAGAGAGCAGTGGAGCTCTGATACCTCTCAATGCTCCGGAGGGAGATGTTCTGGGAAAAGACACAGATACAACTGAGCAGGAGACCTTAATATCATCCAACCAGACAGTGACGTGAATATAAAGTTATATAGACGGCCCGGTACCGTTAATGAACATATGGAAACATGTATTTATTTAATTACGTATCTAACACCTATTCTCACAATGCTGCTGACATGTTTTTTAAAAATAACATTGAAGCATAGGTTTATGACCAGATAAGATATGTGGAAATATCAGTAGTGCTGTAACAAGGTCAATAACTAAAAGTTAACACTAATCTCTGTAATGTGTTGTTTGAAGCCTTAAAACAATGGTAAGACAAGAAAATGAATGAGGCTGATGACGTGCTCCTATAAAGACATTCATGCCTGGAGTGTTCCTCTTTGTAGATTAGAGCTAAACAATAATGATTAAATTGCCGCAGCCAATCAATCTGGGCTCTGATAAGTATGACTGGTAGCGCATTATCCCGTTTCTTTCCCTCTGGAGGTCCCCTTGTCTCCAACACCAGCCCTGACTAGCAGGCATCCCCGCCTCCCTGGATGAAACATTTTCTAATCAGCTTTATCTCTCACGTCTGAATTTATCTTATTCATGGAAAATGCCAATATATTAACCGGCTTGTATGATACACAAGGTGACCCTACTGACTTAATGACATAATACATTATCCTTAATGAAGTCAATATCTCGTCTTTTAGCTGTCTGTCTATTGGGCCGATTAATTGCGGTGTCATTAAAGTTAGCTCTCTTTTCATTTGAGCTTGGCAAGTGGCATAAAACTAATGTTCTTAGTTATCAACCACTGAAATAGGATGGAGGGTGGAGGAAATTGCAGGGAGGACGAGGGGGGTTTCCTACAGCCCACATCAATGTTTTTCCTCAGTGACACCACACACAGATGTATGTTATTGAAGAACAGATGGAGTGGCAACATTTGTAGACGTCAGATGGTATTTGATTGCTTACATAATGAGCCGATTTTTTTTTTTTTTTTGTTCCTCATATGTGAACCTCAAGAAGAATGTTTGGTTGTAATTACAGATTATTTCATAATATGTTTTACAGTTATTTTTATCTACTGTATCCTTCTTGCACAATCATTGCTGGCCTAATGCTAAAGAGAATATGACAGACAACTGTTAAACAATGGAAAAAGACTCATTTTTTAGCAGTTTTTTTCAATTTTCAATCATATATTTTGCAGAGAAACCCTTCATGTTGTGAAAGTGTATGACACAGCAGTTTTTCATGCAGTCCACTGTGATTGACAGGCTGTAAAGTGCTTCTGGTAGAAATTGTACCCCTGTGGCTACGACTGTGTGTGTTTAAGGGGGAATTGGGGCCAGTGGCATGGTCTTCCCTAAACTCACACAGTGGCGACAGAAGTAGCCAGAGGAGACTTAGCGACTTGCAAGCCTGTGCCAATGGCCCGAGGGCTAAAAGTGACACCTGCTGTACAAAACAATAGTTTTATGATGGGTGCTGTCACAATAAAAGGAGCCACTGTTGCTGTTTTTTTTTTTTTTCCTTACGTGAGCAACTGTCAATCAGGTATTCAGAGTATTTAAGTCAGAGATCATAAAAGTTGACAGCTGCAGTATTAGAATTTCAGTGCTTATTTGTTGAATGTTATTTTTTTTTTTGACATATCCTCAAAGTGAAGATCTCATCTGTGTGGGCGTTCATACTGTACAGCGCGTGGAAGACGTCTGACAAGGACAAAACATTTTTCTGTGACGGAGATGCATCTCTGTCGGGGCAGATGCACAGACACCTGAGCCCCCTCTCGCTGCCGCTGACCCCCCTCTGTTTTCCCTCTGCCCTCCCCCACCGCCGCTCTCCCCGAGTGCTGAAACAAGCAGACAGGATGTTGGTAATTTACAATGTGTTATCTTTGTCTATAGCAGCGAAATGATATGAAGTAAATCAAGGTAGGAGTAATGAAAGACTGAGAATTCATTCCTGTGAGCACATTTTAAGTGTAGTATCCGTTACGGTGGCAGCGCCTGAAGAGGCTCGAATGAGACGGGCTGAGGGGCCATAAAGCAGCGGCGGGGCCCATGTTAATGCTGTCTGTCTGGGGTTAGTAATTGGGTTGCACTGATGAGTTGCTTCGAAGACAAAGTGTAAATCCCCCACGCCTGCCGTAAATCTTACATTGTTGGAACAAGGTGCAATCCCAACAAATATTGATCCTGCCTAGGGGCCTGCTGTGTGTGTGTGCCCGTGTGTGTATGTCTGTGTGTGTGGAACTCCAATTACTATAGCCAAACCAGTACACCCTGGTAGGCTTGTTCTACAGTACAATTGTACCCTTGTCATTACGTTAGATTTGGCCCCTGTTGTTAAACTGCTGGGCTTGTTTTGGAACGAGATTGTCGCTGCCTCGCCTGCTGTGTTTTTTGGTAGTTTGTGACTTTGAGCGTTCTGACGATAAAGTAACTGCAGATTACTCAATGTTGGTGACTTCGTTGCTGCATTATTCATAAATATTGCCACAACAAGGTCAACATTTTTCCTCTACGTTGAGTCATTTTACAGTGAGATGTTTAATTATGACATGACATTTATGACAACACGTTTTATATTGTCATACTGCTGCCACTACTACTACTAGTGCCTGATAATGTACTATTTACTATAATAATTAGAATAAACCATTTTGATACTGGAATAATTAATCAATTAATTGAGTAGGCAGTGTATAAGAATACTATTCTTCAACATTTTTGATGATTTTGATAATCAAGCAATTGTTTAAGTAATTTATCAAGGAAAATGTCAAAATATTTGCTGGTTCAAGCGTCTTAAGTGGGAGTAGTTGCTGCTTTTCTCAGTTTCATGTCATTATGAATGTGAATATTTAAAGATTTTGAACTGCTGGTTCAACAGAACAGGCAATTTCACCATGAGCTCCTTATCATGACCATCCATTTTATAGACTAAACTATTAATTGATAAGTCAAAAAATCAAAAAACAGATATTATTTTGATAATGAATATAGTCATTAGTTGCAGCCATAAACCATTTCCAATTTCATTACCAATAATAAAATGTCAGCGTATGATTATTGTTATTATATTTTTGTGTGGCTTGTTTGATTTTATATATGTACTTAATCAAATTATGTCCTGTAAGTAATGACAGTTGATATTTAGAAAACAGATCGGATCACATGTGCTCCACTTCTTACATCTAACCTTTGAGGTTTTGAAATGTCATGGAGCTCTCCTTAAGCTGGGTGGCAGAGTAGTGTGGGTGTGTGAGCGTGTGTGTGTGTGTGTGTGTGCGTGTGTGATCCAGGCAGACAGCTTATCGTTAAACACATCCTATCTGGCTTGGCAGGTCACTGTCAGGTACAGCTCCCCTCCTCTCTCTCACCCCTACTGATACACAGTGTCACACACAGAAATCTACCTGCATGAGTATGCTAATGTGATCTGATGGGAAGAGCTGTTAACGCTATCAACCGCTTACATTAATGCAAAGAAAACCTGATTTGCACCTACTTGCCTGTGTTATTTTCCATTGTTTGCACAGTGGCTTAGCAGGATCATACAGTTTAATTCAAAGTGCTAAATTCTAAAGTAAGGGAAAAAAAACTTCATGAATGGCAGCAGGGGTAGAAAAGGTGATACACAGAGCAGCAGTGACGTGCCGATGACTTTTATATTGAATATGTTTGACTCACAAAAAAGGTCACGTCATTTAGAATAGGTATCAGCTTGTCGCCCTAACCTCACCTGTCAGTCTGTTACATTAATCACACTAATCTGCACAAGTTTGCATTCCGCTGCCTCACCTATGATCAGCCACATTTTGCTCGTCAGCCTGTTTACTGCTGTTATTTTGTTGGTTTTGTGAATCAGAGAGAGAATCAGATATACACATCAGCATCAGCTACGGTTCTAACATTTCATTATCAAGTATCGCTCTTTCTGCTGGGGTCTAGAAAGTTGTGAAAAATGGCCATTGCAGTTTCTTGAAGCCCAAGCTGACAACTTTAAATATCCTGTTTTGTCTGACCAGTGGTTCAGCACCCAAATACAATCACTTTACAATATGAAACAGAAAATCAGCAAAATCCTTAAATTTGAGCAGCAAGAATCAAAGAATTTTTAGCATTTTTCCCTTGAAAAATGACTGAAACTAAATGATTATCCAAGTAGTTGCCAGTTAATTTTCTGTCAGTACTAAATAATTAACTAACTAATTGTTTTAGCTCATAAAATTCTGTATGTAAGTGATTTTAAACTAAAAAATGACCTACAAAAATGTTCTGAAAGCTTAGATGCATGATTTCAGTGAAAACCTTACAGTTTATTTGTGAATGCAGGGACTGTAGTTTGTGTATTTGCCAATTCCAAGATGATCACATGACTGTGTTAATATAAATGCTGATGATTCAGGGGACACTTTGCATACATTTTTGCTTCTCCCCCTTCCAGAAAACAGGTGTTGGAAAGTTTCCCAACTAGCAGAAATATGGTGTTTGTAGTTGGAGCCCTAGTGTTGTTTTGTTGTTGCTGGGTGCTGTGTGGATAACTCATAGCCCCAGCTCTCTGTGTCCATCTGTAAAAGGGGGAAACCTGGACCTGGTGCGATGGTACAAGATAAACCAGCACCAAGGAAAGCTCCATTAATAATTCTCTTATTTGGGAACGGGGCCCTGTGCTTACAGAATACAGGGCAGTCCATCTCTTACAGCAAGAGGGGGAGGGGGGGGAGAAGTATAAGGTCAGCAGGAGAGACTCCTTCTTCCATCCGCCCCTCCTCTCCTCCACCCCTCCCTTCCTAGAGTGATGGGCCCAGGTTTTCCAAGGTAGTGCATTTGTCTGTCAGGAGTCTTGGCTGGCTGGCGTGATTTAGCTGCTGTCAGTTGATGCTGGTGTCCAGAGGATGATAGCGGCTGGCTGGATGGGGGGAAATTTGTTACCTTTAGCTCTGACAGGGAGATAATTGCTGATGGTTAACAGAACGGTATGGAATCCAAAGGCTTGGAAGCAGTGAGCAAAGTAATGGGATACAGAGCCAACGGGTTCAGCCCATATTTC
Organism: Chelmon rostratus; assembly: GCF_017976325.1. Classification (NCBI taxonomy): domain Eukaryota; kingdom Metazoa; phylum Chordata; class Actinopteri; order Chaetodontiformes; family Chaetodontidae; genus Chelmon; species Chelmon rostratus. Next base: position 15,202,075 of record NC_055668.1, on the reverse strand, counting down.
TGCCTACATGCACCAAATCTAACACACACTCTGTCTTTCTGCCTTCATCCTTTCTGTCTAAGCTACAGTTAAATATTTGTAATAGTCTTAATAGATTTTAATAGCTCTAGGTTGGCAATTGCAAACCAATGAAAGAGGTCTTTTTTTCACTTATGAGTTTGAACAAGCTTAATATTTAGGATCAGTTGCATTTTGCAGACACATTTATATTGAGCAGCAGGAGATGCTGTGAGATGGTCTTTGTGTAGGCATCTTCGCTTGATCTTGCATGTTTTCCTGTATATCTGTGTCTGTTTGGGTGTATGAAATGCAGTACTCGGCTGAACTCGTGGAAAAAGTCTGTGCATCTCCCCCTCCCCGAGCCCTGCCCTCGCTCCCATCATTACAATGGCAGAGCCCCTATGCTGCTTTGCACATCTAATTAGGACAGAACAGCAAATTTCTGGCCCTCCCTCCATCCTTTTGGCCGATTCACTACTCTCACACGTCCGCCCCAATCTTCCTCCCTCATGTCCAAGACGTCCACAGCGGCGCCTCCCAGTGCCAGGATCAGGACTGCCGTCAGTCAAGCCATCCAAACTGCCAGCAGCATATCACAGAGGGAGTTAAGTAGGAGGCGGACCTGCGAGTGCAAGTGTGATAGGTTGACAGGACATGATTGGCAGGTTAAACCCCTGGTTAATTGTCTTCTCCTCCTCACATTGATGTGGAATCTGCTGGCTTGTAATGCTGTGGGTGGAGTTAAGGAGCTTACTAAAGATGAGATTGTTGCATTTAACATCGTTTGTTTTTCTCAAGGTGGGCTCACAGTGCTTTGAACAGGAAAACAAAGTCACTAGATTGCCTCCAGTCCCTACCATACTTCAAGAAATCACTGCATACGAATGGAGAGAGTAAAAACAATCTTTCGGTATTCCAAAATTAAAATCTAAGATTTTAATCTATATCTCACAGCATTTTAATACTTGTTGTCATTTAGTATTTCTCAAAAGAACCTTGAATGGGCATCGCCAGGCATACTTCTTCTCTATTTTTGATGGGCTATCTGCATTAATAAGCAGCACTGATAGGGCCTTAATGCCTTGTCACTCCTGGGTTGACCTCAACATCATATTTTTATTTTCTCTCTGACAATGAGAGTAATAGGAAATATTGATTGGCAGTGCAGTTAAGTTGTCAGCATACTCATTTAATGTGTCAGGAGAACCAGTTAAATTGTCAAAAAAAATCACTTGAAGACTCTGCTCTTCCTTAACGGCTTTCTATAAAAGCATCTCTCAGACAGGAAATGCTCCCATCCTCACTGAATTACAGAGCTTTTTATTGACTTCTCGTTCTGCATCTGGTTGGACGCGCTGTGTATAGATTCTTATATGTTACTAAAGCTGTTTCTGTTTTCATTGCCGACATACTAATTGCTACGAATAAGAGAAAATGCAAAAAGATGAAATAAAAATCGTATAGAAACAATAGGAATAGTACAAAAGTTAACTACAGGGGTAGATTTGATAACAAAAACGTTGCAAAGAGTAAGTACTGAAAGGAAACTAATCTCACATGGAGTAGAATCTTAATGTCAGTTGTAGTTTAAGAGAAGATTTAATCTTGAATGATCAGGCAGTTATGGAATCATAGAGATAGTGCTGCTTTTTATATACAGAGCAAACATGTACAACTAACTGCAAATATCTTTGGATTTATTTAAAAAAAATACACAATGGTATACATTTTGATATGTTTGATTTATGGGAGCTTTAAAGAAAATCCCTTCCTCAGATGTTATCTGTGCTGATGTAAGGCTTGTAAACATTTCCCATCAGTTTGATCTGTCTTGTTGGTGTTTCCTGGGCAGCCTTGCCTATCAATTAGCTGTCTCTTTTATCTCCAGCCCCCAACATGGGAGGATGCATGATGCAATAAGTGATCTGATGGTAATATGATCATCGAGCGAACGTTGACAGCAATTTGGGTGAGGTTGGAGATTACTTTCTTTACTTTTTTTAAGGATGATGTTGGACGCCATGCCTTGTGTTATTCTGTATGTTGAACATGTAAAAAATAAGGTTGTTGCTGATGGTGCACAACAGCAGGAATATACTGATTTACTCCATGTATGAAATACTGAGTGAATACATCATAATAACCTAATTGCCTTTCACTTTATTACTGCCTGACATTCAGTGTTGCAGCTATTTTAGCTACTATTCTATTAGTGTACAGACCTGCATAACTGTTAGTACTTGTTACAGAACAGCTGTTCAGTGTTTCTCTGGTCAGCGGTGGAACAATTACTGCTGTGATTTGGTGCTACAACATTGAAAGAACTGTACCATTATACCAGCATACCAGCACAGAGCCAACATACCAACTGTTTATTACTTTAGTTATAAAGTTTTTTTTAATTCTGATACATAACCTCATGTTTTCAACTATTCAAAAGGTAAAACATGGAGAGTCACTGATGTGAATGCATGTAAAATGTATGCATCCATATTTAGATTAGTTTAATTGTAGCATATTCTTACTGCCTCAAAGCTTAGCATGGAGTTAAATGTCTTTGAAAAGCTACCACGTTGTGGTGGAGAGAAAAATCTGTAAAATTCCTTCATGCTGCATGAAAGACCATGGAGTCTTGGTCCACCTCTTGCGTTGGCTGTGCAGTAATAACAGGCAGTTCGCTTGATTTCAGTAGGAACGATGCTCACTTTCCCACAGAGCTGAAACAATGTTATTCGAAGATGTTTAGTGAGGGCCTTGATTGAATTTGTCCCTCGGTGCAGAGACAGGCTCCATTAGGCAGCGGGCAACAGGGTCTGGGGACGGACCAGTTAGAGAGATAAGAGGGGGAGCTGCCAGTGTAGTTTGGCCTCAGACCCAGAGCAGGGGTTTGGGGAATAAAGCTCTGTAATAGCAGGTCCAGGGTCAGGTAGACAGCCTCCCTCTGTCCAACCCCTTTTTGGTTAAGTAACACTCGGCAGTCCAGAGCAGGGAGCACAACAGGCGGCAGATGTCGGGGAGGGAGAACAAGGGTTAGAATTAAAATAGTATCTGTCAACGTCAGACAGCGATTGCATCTCAAGCAAACTCTGCTTAACTGCCTCTGTGAGTTTGGCATATCTGATTGTAGTTCTATCAGCCATCGACTTGGAAATTGTTTGTGACAGTAACAAGCTGCCTAATCACTTGATTGATGGATGGGAGGAAGGCTGTTAGATTGTTAGATGGACATTTCCATGACAGTGAGATTGTTTTCAAAGTTAATCAGACTAAATTGACCGACAGTTCCACCCCACTTCTCTGCTATATTTGTATTTTTTTCCTCCAAAGGCCGGAATCATCTGTGACAATGGGTACTGCCGTTCTCTTTGCTGCAGGAAGTGGGTGATCGTGACAGTTGGCTGTCTCAGTGTTTTATGCACCTTAAGTCTCAGTGTGTATCTGACTGCCACGGCCCTTTTCCTCCAGGCCCTTTGCCCCTGGCCTCTATCTCCGGCTCTCCCTCACAGTAATGAAGCCTGCCTTTAAGGAACGGGGTGCAGGCAGCGAGGCATCACAGATTAGGTCAGTGGAACGGCTAGCGGGCTGAGCATGATGGATGAGGGCCAGAATGAGTTTCTGCCGTGGCTGTATTGTGAAATCTTTTCATTGTCACCGACGGGCCTATGAGGGCCTGATGAATGAGGGAGCAAGTGTCAGAAACGCCCTTCCACTGCTCCCCCTTCTACTCCTTTAATATCTCCCTAAGCTGCCTGGCTGCATGCCTTCCTATGCTGCCCTTTCTGACTGTCCACAAGGCCGGTCACAGCAGTATTGATAAAAGTTAGCGCTAAAAATAGGCCAGGTCCAGTTCAGAGAACGAGGAGGAAAGCGCTAATGAGAGAAAAATGGTGAAGCCAATGGAGTCATGGAAAGGTTCATAACTGTGCAAAACAAGTCTCTTTTGCTCTTTCACACTCTTTCCTCCCATGCGGAAGGACCTCCTGTTTTCACAGAGCAAGAGCGAGAGGCAGTGAGGGGTTGGTGGTGGTGGGGGTGTCTTTATGGGAAACGTTTGTGACCAGCGTGACAGCTCTGCTTGATGGATGGGCCGCCTCCATCTGGTTGCAGTGCATGTAATAAATATCCATGCTCGTGTTTGACCTCTCTCACTTACCAGACACATCTTTCACTTTTGGGACATCCAAGGGGGACTCACAATTATGCTCTGCACTCTCCACTAGCCGAGGTGTGGGGGATAGCAGCTCTGTTTATGGGCCGCAGCCCAAGGGCAAAGAGTCAAAAAAATAGATAGCTGTAAACAATGCTTCCGCCGCCAGGAGAATTCTCCAGCATTCAATAACCTTTAACACCACCTAAGCCCTCATCTCCCTGAGCTGCTTGCCTGTGCCCCAGAATGCACTGCAGCTCCGCACCAACCGCCTCCATCTTTTGGCCAGTGATTTAGCTTGGACGTCGAAGCATAGGTCGAAGGATCAAATGCCAGCGCCTGTGAGAAAACTTGTAAATAAATAAAAAATAAGAGAAGTGACAGAAGGGGGGAAAAAATCTGACCAAATGAAATCCAATTTTGCCTTGTTGAATTCCCTGCTCTGTTGAAAAGATTTAATAATCCATCATATGGAAAAAGGCTGTTGTTGAGGGCAACTGGATATGTGTTTAAGCTTTCCTAAGGTCACACTAGCCTACTTATGATCCTGCCGCTGTTTGCTAATACAGATACAGGAAAAACACAACTTCGGGAGCCGTTGCTTTTCCACTTTCACTGCTCATAAACAGCAGTTAGTGGGTTTGCCCTCAACAGTGACCCAGTGCATTAGGCTGGTCAGCTCCTCAGTAATAGAAACAGATAGGCAGCCATTGGATTTTAATAAACCTGGATAATAATGAGGCTGAAAAGCTGAGTGAATTGTAAAGCAGAAGGCTAATGAAGTGCCTATGAGGGCAGTATGTGAGAAATAACCTATAACCTATTAAGAAACAGCCTAACTCCCTCTGCCCGAGTCCTACCCCCTGATTGAATTAGTGCACTCTTTAATTACTGAGCATCCAAGATGGGAGCTCTGAATCTAATTGAACTTTTTCATGCTTGCTGCACCCCAGCCAAACAATTTGTTCTGTAAAAAAATTGAATTAACACTCTCACTTTGTCTCCTTTTTTTTCCGCATTGATTTTTATAACATTAGGACTGTCATTAGGCTGTAAAGAATCAAATCGCACAGCATTATTCACAATAACGCATATGTTATAATCGCAGGGAGAACTTACTTAAAATTCAATCCACTTTGGCATCATTATCATGTATCAACATAATAAATGAGCCCTTCAGAGCATGGTAATTATAATTTGATAAATCATCAGCAGAAAATTAACTGGATGTCAAAACATTCATTGGAAAGGGTGATGAATGGAGGATGATTGTGGTGATGAATTGTGTTAATCTGCGCAGTATGAAGCCAGCGAAATGGCTAAGCAGCCCAAGATGGATGGGCCATAGAAGCTGCAAGGTCAGGACACACAACTGCAGAACGGAGGGAAGAAAAAATAGGAGGGAATGAAACGGGGAGAAAAGAAAGAAGGACTCTCTCTCCCTCTCTCTCCCTCGCTCTTTCGCTCTGCTCACAGCATTATCTGTCCTCTCACCACAGCAGCTCTTTGTGTTGGGCGTCAGACATTCGGGTTTTGACAGTGAAGTTGACCCTGTAGTCTGTTTTTTTTTAAAAGATACTTCAGTAATTTTAATAACAATGGTGATGTAATGATGATGTTGATTATTATGATCACGCTGTCGGAGGATATTTTTGTAGGCCTTTCTATGGTAAACTGCCATTTTTTACTGAAATGCACTGTTGCTATTCTAAGATCAGTCAACAACTCAGTAATAACTGCTTCATGACATATTCATGTAAACGATTACACAGCTGGTTTTAAAATAAAGGCCATCATTAACCAGCATGTTTGTCTTAATAAAATAGTGGGTCATAACAACAGTGATATCCCAACAGTTGTGTCTGCTTTTCTCTTTCTAATCTGTGCTACTCAGGTTCTCGTACTATATGTTTGCATTTTTAGAGTAACTACTGGTAACCACTACTGGTAATTATGTTCTTGTTAAGGTTAGTTAAACTGTCCATACCCACATTTGATACCTTCTGACTGTAAGCCTGTCCACCTGTGGTTTAGTACCTGTAGATACAATAGTCTGCTGTATACAGTACATGTATAAGAAGTGAGTCTGAAAGTGTGTCCTAAATGCTTGCTCTCAATAATAATGGTATAATAAGTATTATTATTATATTTCTGTCTGAATTAAAATGCTGTGGACTCTGTGGACTTTGTACCCCTGCATTCAGCCTCTCAGGATGTGTACAGCCTTCAGTAAGCTCCACTTTCCAGGGTGGGGTTTCAGCTGTTGTTGGAGATTGTGTCTGACTATCTGTGCAAAGAAGATGGTACATAAATGCACCTGAAGGGTTACTGGGGCTATCAGAAGGCAAAAAGTCTCATTTGCATCAAAGCAAAGCCAAATTTCGTATGAGTGGTCTGACAGGTGTCTCCGTTGATGACTTTGACATTGGAATTAATGTATAATTCAGCCATGGATGCAGCCCATTCACTGTCGTAGCGCCACTGCTACAGTAGATATCACTATTAGTCCATGTTGGGCATTCATTATGTATCTGAAATAATCATGGTTTACTGTTTCCCAAAACAGTAGTGACTTCACAGGTCTAACAATCATAGATAACGCTGATTACTTTCACTGTCAACAATAATGAAACTCTTTCATAGACTGGATGTGTAAATATGGAGCTACTGTACCTTTGAGGGAGCTATGGAGCCAACTTATGTAGCCTATGTAACACCCTAGGAATCTGAACTTTTTTTTTTTCGTAATCAGAGTACTACCATAACTACGTTAGTATAATAGAGTTGTGATGTTTACATGTGTCAGCCTAAAATCAGGTTAGCTGAAAATGTGATTAAGAACAGAAATCCCCACAAGCTGGAACAAAGATACCAAGTATCCAGATCCCTGCTTAGCTACGTGTTAACCAATTTAGCACAACTGATTAATTCTCATAATTCATCATCCAACTCATTACTTCTAGTGGAATACAGGTTTGGGACTTTTGCTGATCCTTCTGTTTATGCGTTTTATCATTGCTAAATTTCCTTCTGTTGTCATTGTTTCTAACTGGGCATTGCTGTTGTTTTCTTATGCAGATAAACTAATGTATGCTTAGAATTCAACAGACGTTTGCACGGTGTTTAAAGTTGTTTTCAGTTGCGAGAGATCGCTGTTCTAATTGCTTGTGGTACTGTAGCCAAACAAACAATTAGCAAATCCATTCCGGAGTGGAAATCAAAGTGTATTAGCACCAGAAAGCAACAGTTCTACTTCGCTTGCACATTTCCAGCTGCTTTCCCATTCAGACCCTCCAAAGACAGTATAAAACATCAACCATATATAGGGATGAATGCATGCTAAAAATGTACAGTGGACCAAATCATCTGACAGTTTTCTCTTATTCAGTATTTAGCTAAATGGAGCTACACTAACTTTGTACTCTTTAGCTATTCCATATTGTGTAATTCTACCCAACATTTTACTTCTTATACAAGACTGCAATATCATAGCATATTTCCATTAGACGGTTGTTGAGCTACTTTCCAGTGGTTAGAACGGAAGGGCCCTCACTGATGATAATGAAGGCTATTTCTACAAATAGCAGTAATTACACGTCACCGCTTTTGAAATGTGACAAAGCAGACAATGTTGCTTTTATTGAATTCATTATGTTGACAGGCACTTCATCCTTTCATTTATCTGCTATTCGTTATGGCCTGAGTGAACGTGTGTAAACTGACAACCGCGCTTGATGTTGCTACTTTCCGTTTGTGGTTCATATATATATCACAGGGCACTTTTTTTTTCCCGTGTGTGTTTGTCAGTGCTTGTCCATGTACATATCTGACCTCACTAGGAAGTATGCATTTTCAGTGGTTAGTCTTGTACTGTTGTTGAAGTGGCTTCACCACACAGAGATCAAAAGTCCCCCTTCACATCCTGTGGCTTCTCTGGATGGGAAGTATTAATCTCATACGGAGCTTCAGACACCTCTTATCTGGCTGGCAGGTTGACATGTAAGGGGATATTTCATCTTGATTCCAGCAATGAATGCGGCACACAGGCTATCACTTGGCCCACGCTGCATACGGAAGAGGAGAAATCACACCTTTCTTTCTGTGACTTCCATTTTCATTTGTGCTCCATCCGCTCACTCTTCTCTGCCTCTCGTTTTCTCCCTCCTGGAAATTATCACCAGCCATGTCAGGAGCCCTGTCGGATGGTGGGGGAGAAATGTGTCACACTGCCTCTTAAGTTTCTGATTGTCTAAATGACACAGAATCTCATCATACAGCTGTCTCCCTTTCTGACACTACAATTACCCATAATTCCCTCTGTCATTCACTGTCTCAAGGTTAGTATTTTATATCTTGAACAGAGAGTGAGGACATTTACATTTGGAGGCTAGAATAAAAAGGGACTGAAGAAACACTAAGTTTTGTGTGTGTGTTTGTGTGTGTTTTTGAAACCTTATTCAAATGACTTTTCAATGGCTTTGTGTGCTTATTTAGCAAGCATGATGTTCTAAAATCCTTAAAAAACTGAATGGTGTCTGGTTAAACTACAGTGTGACTTAAAATACGTATTGTAAATCACCTTTCCCCGCTATCTTAATGACTTTGTTAATGACCAAGCACTTTGTTTCAGCTGATGCCATTAATCAGCGTTGGTCACCAGAATAATATTCCTTGATACCTCCCTTCAGAAGGTGGGTGTAAGTCTGTCCCTCTTGACAAAGTGTGCTCAGTAAAAATGGTCCATTATCATGCCAGGTTTTACTCCATCATCTCTGATATTCTTATATGGTCTCTGGGTTAAACAGTACGTCTTCCCATCCTTTTTACCCCATCCCTCGAGTAAAGTGTTCTTCAAAGGTATATATTTCATCGCAAGCTGACAGCCATGACACCATAATTGACCTGAGAGCTTCCATCTTACTCTTTTGAAATTCTCCGTTGTAATGTGTGTCAACTAGATAAAATGATTCCCATCTCCACCTTTCTCTGGATTTCCATTTGCAAAGACAGCTTGACTGACTGACTGGCATAGGCTCCATTATCATTCTGTTTGAATGTCTGTGATCGTGGGGGGAAAAGATGCGAATGGCTCCATTGTTTGAAACAGGTGCTCGCACTTGAGTCCTATACATTAGTCGAGCATGTGGAGCCTTCAGTGGGGTTAAATAGTTTGTGATGATGTTAGGATTTTATGTTCTTTGTGAATAATGCTTTGCTCTGTCTGACAGGCCGCCTTGTCTGTCTGTCAATGTGCCATGGTTTCATGGAGGCAAAATTGGTTTTAGGCTTTCATTAGATTTGCTAATGACCTCCATAATGTTCACATTATTAAGCTGGAAATTATCAAGAGTGGGAATTTAATGTACATTTTAACCTTTGAGTATTGCCAATTCTGCAGTATTCTGCACTAACTGGAAAAGTGAAGCGACTTTTTTTTTTTTTTTTTTTGGTTTGTATGTATGAGCAGAGCTGAGTGCATTTTAGTCTGATAATTAGATCTCAAATGAATGCAGAACAAGGTGTTTTTATATGAGTGTACACATGTAGTATAACAGATCAACTATTGCAAACATTGAACTGGTTTCAAGCTCATTTAAGTTCTTGCAGATGCAGATTCAAAGCAGATGCTAGATTGTCCCCTTTCCTGTCTTTTAATAATTTCTGCATCTGTTCCCTTTGTGTTTTTTCTTACTTCAGAGTGTCATATTTATCATGTCACTTAAATCCACTATCAAATAGAAAGACCCTTAAAACCTTTTCCTTTTTTTTTTTTTTTTTTAAGAGTAACAAGACAAGCACCTTTTCCTCCTTGTTCCTTTTCTTTTATTTTGCTTCATTTTCACATGTGGCTATAAAAAGACATGCTCTGTTTTTGTATGCCATGTCATATTATTAAGTTTCACGCTTGCTCCGTGAACCTGAGACATATTTTCTGCTTTCCCCCTGGCTAATTGGGAGATTGTTAGGACTGTCTCTATCCAGAGCTTGATGCCCCCAAATGTGTCAATGTGCTGCTATGCTGCTGCGAGACTACATGTCTTCCAGTCAGTTTGGGGCATGTTTTCCACAGCAGTTTGTTATTAGATTAATTAACACTGTATTGACAAACTGTGATAGGATTGCATGATCTTTTCTCACCTTTGGAGGCACTCTTTTTTCATGGGGTTCCAATCAAAGTGTTAATGAAAAAGGCTCCTTTTTTTAAAGTGCACAATTGGAAAGTAAGAGATAACACTTAAAGCGGTATCTCATTTCTTGAAAAGGGTCTTTGAGGAACTTTTTTTTTTATTACAGCAGTGTACTATGTGTTGAACAAATGTGACCCATGTGTTTATTTTGCCTTTGTCCAAGCTTACAAAGTAGAGGGAGGCTTTATGTGCCTGAGTAAAAAGGCTTCAGGGGAAGCGGCACTTTTTGGGGGTAAAGCTGGGAGGCTAAAACAAGCTTTAAAGAGGGTCCAGTCCCACTCAGGTTCGCTGGTAAGCCTGTTGGACATCCGGCTTTGTTCCCCTTATAGGCTCCTTATCAGTGGCCTGATGCGGTTGTCCCCTCGCATGTTCCTCTTGTACCTCAGCTGGGCCAATTCGATGGCCTAAGTGCTCAAATTGAGCCATTTTGTCTCACTTTGAAACAAACTAGGACCTATTATGCGTGTGGGTTTTTTTTTTTTTATATTCATACCCCTCCTCCTTGTTTCCCTTCCACGTTGGCCTTGGTCTATGTAGTTTGTCAGTCCCCCCTGCCTTTCTCTGCTCTTAAGTTTGAAGCGCTAGCCTTGTGAGGGGTCAGTGTTTCCACTCCAGCAATGTCAACTTCAATCTGGGGCGATTTGGTGTGAAATGTGTGCCATGGTGTGGGGGCTTGCAGGTCAAAGCTCCAGTAATTGATGTTGCTTATTCATCTGCTTTTCCTTGTCTACTCTCACCGCAGCACAGCGGCCGTTTTTGTTTGTCTAAATTGTTTGAAGATTTACTGTAGGTCTTAGGGCCCTGAGAAGCATCCCCCTGCTGCACTTTGTCTGTGTTCCTACCTAGCAGGGGGTTCAGCACTGGGGGCACACAATGGTGCATGCACAAAAGAGGCTTCCCCCAACACAAGGCCTGGAGGACATCTCATAGCATGATACTGAGCACTAGGGGACACACAATGGCGCAGGCACAAAGGAGGCTTCTCTTAAGACAGGGCTCAGAGGACATCTAGCATGACAAGCAGGGCAGCTCTCACTGTAATTAGCCATGGAGCCAGTCTGACCAATGGCCTTATGAGATCAGTGAACTATCAGTAAACAGTATTCAAAACAGAAAGGGAGGGAAGAGGGTTATTGGCAGAAGTTTGGCCTTGTGATGCAGCAAACCAAATTGAAAATGATGCACTATTAGTGAAAGATATGGCTCTACATAGAAAAGACAGCCATGTTTGAAAACCACTATCCCCCTCTCCTTTGGGTCAGCTGATCTCTCTGAGGAACGGTACCTGCTAGCTGACGTGCAGGTTGAAATGCTGGATCCGTTTAAGCACAAAGAGGAACGTAATGATGGAGCCACGTTTAATCTGGCCCCTCTAGCATGTCAGCCGGCTGCATGGGTGGTATGTCCTCCAGGGCCTTTGAAGAGGGGCGATTTAGAGAAGAGATCTGGATCATTACACAATAAAGAACACTTCATAAGTACTGAAGTGAGTTGGAGAAATGACGGTTAATGATGTTGACAGCAATTCACCTCTGCTGAATTACAGAAAGATTTGACTCAACTTGCCTTCTTTAATGAGCCTCACTCTGTAAAGGTAATGGGCCAGCAGTAAGACACGGAGAGGGGCGGGGAGGGGAGAAAGTGAGAGAGAGTGGGAGGGATTTATTCTCTTTTTTTCTCCCCCTCTTCATCTCAGGGAGCTGCACTGTAGTTTACACTGGGCTGATAGGCTATCACATACCTCCCTTTAAGCTGTCATGTCAGGAAACTACAGAAAGGCCATCTTCAGTAAACAGAGACTGCTAGTGCAACAAGGTTGTCTGCTCTCCGATGTTTAAGATGTGTTTTCAAAGCTGTGTGCATATGCATCACCGCACTTCAGGTTGTAGCATTTTTCTTTATAGACTCTTAATATAAATATGCAGCTTGTTTTTGCAACATGGCCGATGTATGCTATAGATAAGTACCTTTTGGAGAGCGTGCACCTTGCTTTTAAATAAGCTGTAATATGATAAATAATTGCACTTTCGCACTGTGAGGAAAGGGTGTTTTCCCAATAAGCGTCCATCATTTCCTATGATTTTCCTCTAAATCTGTCTTATTCTCGCTACTTGGATTGAATAAGCCTATTTACACACTTCTGGAGCAAGAACTCTGATTCCTGCCTCGTTTGCCGTTTCTAATCATGCATGTTTATGTGCAAGTTTGTGACAAAAAGCTTAACTGACAGCGCGACAGTTGATTTGCAGTGCTATTTTTTTCCACATCTGACTGTCATCCCATCAAAGCAGAATATCTGTCGGTGTCTTTGAGTGTCTCTCGCTGAATGATAAATATGTACATCCAGTGCCAATTATGCATTGACAGAGATGTCACTGAGAATGTAACATTTAAATTAAAATGATGGCATTCAGTTTCAAACTGCCTTGTGCGGTGACATGTTCTATTATCTCCTTCCGAGGTGTAAGACAAGGCAAAAACAACAACGATGAACGAAGGAACTATCCCAAAGGTCAAATCAATAACTTTGTTGTTACTCTGCTTTTTCTTGTTGGCACCACCTACATGTCAATCATTAAGCCTATTAATAGGCTTATTAGAGCCAAGACATACTCCTGGCTTTTATTTTCGTCTTGGAGAAGCTCAACATGCAAACTTTAGAAAGCTCTGAAAACCCTCCAGCTTTTAGTAAACAGTGTTGCAAGCTTGTCTGAAAACATACATGTTGGTTTTGCTGTATGCATGTCTTTATGATGATTTTACATGAGCTGCATAATCGCATTATGTCGTCCATGGAAGTGCAACAAGCTCTGTATCACACAGGAAAAAAAACACAAGGCTTGATACTTTAATTGGCAGGAATACTTGTCTAATTATCACTTTTCTGTGCGCTCTCCATGCTGAGATTATGTAATTATCTTTTTGAAACATTGTGTAACGATATTGCTTTGTGTATGTGTGTGTACTTGTGTGATTTCTGAGACGCTTCTGTACCTGACACTCACCAAGCTACTTAATAATATACTGGAAAGGCAGCTAATTATATCATAATAATGGCTTGATGAAAGCAATAAGGCAGGCCGGTGAATGAATGATAGCAGTGTTATCCTGCTCAAGTTATATCTTCATCTCAAATTATTGGAATCACACCAAACAGGAAGTTCTTTAATCATGAATGTGTTTATTCATTATGCCACAAGAATTTGGAGTCTTTGCATTTGTTATCATTATGCAAATCACGGCCAATACTAAATGGTATGGTTCTCTGCAATGATATTTTCAGCAAATTGAATCCCTTATCAAGTTAATTACTCCATGTTTACAAGCCCCCCCAAGCTAGGATATCCCAATTAAAGACTACACCTGTTCTATTTGTGGGATTTGTATTTGTTACATGTGTCATTACATGTTCTCCTGCAGAGCACAGGTTTGTCAGGGGGGGGGGAAGAACCACCAGTTAGACCCCTTACTGGGCTTCCAGGTTTCATCCTGCTTCTACAAACATTCTAGGCTGACTGCTGTCGCCTAGTTATGGGAGCCTTTGCAGAAAAGAGGCAGGAACACAGCTGACACACACATCCGCAAGACCTGCGGAGGGGGTAGATGGGTGATCTGACGGAGGGCGCGCCCGAGCACCAGCAGCGGCAGCATCAACAGCAGCAGCCGAAGACTGCTTTCGAAACTTTTTAATTAGCACTAATTACCTTTGCAGGAAAATGTTGAGGCTTGAAAGGATTTGTGTCAGCAAGTGGGAGATCAAAGATTGTGGTGCTGTGCATTTTAATCTGAACACTGAGGGGTAATAGGGAGCTGTTTGTGCGTTACAGAGAGGGAGGGAGGGAGGGAGAGAGGGTGAGAGGAGGAAAAGAGGCATCCCAGGTGGTACTTGAGCAGTCTACCTCTAGTAATGCTGTCTACCAATCACACCACAAGTCCCGTCACATTATAAAATTTTCCACTAATACAGAGAAATTAACTTTTTTTTTGTGCCGCTGAATTGAATCACGGCTTTCCCTCACTTTGTTCATCCCCTTCCTTTATCTGCTTGCATGCATTCCTCAGCGCCGGCGTGTGCACACGCGTGTGATGCTGTGCACGCCGCTTCGTCAGACTGACAGGCATTTCATAGAGGTGGTTTTTAATGCATGCCTGGACATCACTGTGGCAGGGTCATCCATCAGACTTCAAGACAACATCGATCATTTGCCATGAAGAGAGCGCGGGGTAGTGATTATTTGCTATTAGGTGGATGCTGAGGCATACAAATGGCTGGCAGTTGACAGTTGAACTCACTCAAACGTAATGCGGGCTGGCTCCCCCTCTCAGGGAAATGTTGACAAGCACTGAGCCTGAACACTGTAATGACAGAGCGTACAGGCAGACGGGGCACTGAGGGATTTTTCCTCACAGATCGCAGCATCAATTATTTAATGGTATCTTTTATTTTATTGCAAGAGTACATGAGTTCATTTCCTGTTACATATTCTGTATACATCCACTGTATTTTTGTGCATTCTTTTATTCGCAAAAACCCCATTGTTTAATGGGAAGCGTGCTGATCGCAGTATGCCTCGGCTGATTGACCCTGTCACTGTAATTCTCCGGTATTATACACACTTAAAGATGTGTGAGCCTGTGTAGCATGCATGAGAGCTTGCGTGTGCTTGTTTGTGCCGCATTGATGTCCTCGCTGACTGAGATGCCATCAGCGAATTGATTTTCAGCTCCCGCTCACTGAGAGAGGAGGGCGTTTGTCATGTGGATAGACAACTAATCTTTCAACACAAACATTCACAAGACGCATGGCCGTACTGCGAGCGCGGGCCGGGCACTACATGAGGGAAGCGTTGTATGGGCTCTGAAGGAGCTCGGCTTCACCGGCGTGCCACTCGCCTCCCCTCTCTGATGATGTATTTCACAGTGTACAACACAGGCTGTTGTACGTGGGAAGCAGCTGTCATTCTGTCTGGCCGTGTAACAAACCTCACTCGCTGAAACTTTAAAAGAGACGTCCACCTCTCTGCCGTGATCTCGCCTTGTCTGTTGTTACCGGGAAAGAGGCAACTCTCTCCTACCTCTCAGTCGGGTCATTGTTGGAGCTTAGACTTCATCCCGGGCCAAACCAGGGTCAAGCAAGGCTTATGAGGTTGGGCCTGACAGGAATGTCTGTCAAGTCCTTATCCCTTGGCCAGGGTTGATCCAGGGTCATTAATCAGACAGGGATTGCAGATGCAAGGGGAAGCATGAGGCCAGGTGCTGCTGACCTCAGTACAGCGGCTTTGATTTTGTCTGGCCCTGGCTCTTAGTGTGTGAGTGTGTGTGTGTGTGTGAGAGAGAGAGAGAGAGAATTGACAGGATCAGTCCCTGTCTGATTCACAGTGCTCTCAGCTCCTCTTCCAGCGCTAATGACATTGAGAGAGAATATTAACCTCACACACTCAGCAGGAATATCCACAGGGGTAGTCTATAACTCAGACGCCGCAGGATCCACACTGGTATTATCATTCAAACGCACAAGAGCCAGCTTTAAACGTTCGACAAACGCACCATGGTGTAGACGCTTTCAACAATTTAATTTGCGCTTCTCACATAATAACCTCATATAGCATGAAGTAATGAGCGGTGATATTTAACTTCTTCACCAACAAAGAACTTTGCTAATTGTATTTCACAGATTTCTTCTTGCTTGATTTTGTTTATGCTCTCTAAAAATATATTTTTGTTTTGCACATGATGTAACCCTGTGTAAAGTTCAATCTGGCATGCCAACTCCAATTGACAGATTTGAAGCTGCTGATGCTTTTACACATAGGCTGTCAGGAGCAAGCATAGCGCAATATTCAAAACAGATTAAGAGTGAACCCACATAAAGAAGAGATTTGCTGGCGGCGCCAAACGTACTCTAATGATTTGCATCGCCATTAATAGTAATTTGCAGCTGCCTAGGAGGAGACGTGTAATCCCCTTCCCATGTGTGAATTGACATGCATTCAGGGAGGGCTGTGTGTGTGTGTGTGTGTCCTGGACGTGTGATCTTTAAATGACTGCCACCTGAGGCCTGGCAATACAGAGAGAGGAGTGCCACGCTGAGCAGTGACTGTCTAAATGTGAGGCAGATAGGGGGTGAGAAAGGGAGAGCTGTGGGGGAGATAGAGACAGATAATGACAGTCTAATTCACCATCGCCATCACAGATGCATGTACAGAGACGCGCATAGGCCATAAACTGTAGCTGGAGGGAAGAGTGCTGGAACAGACCTGATCAGCACTGTGTGGAGGTGGTAGGAGGATGTGGGGGGCTCGAGGGGTTGCAGGGCATTAATTTGCTTTACAGATAATGTCTATCTTATTTACCGCGAGCTAATCCTGATAGTGTTTTGATGCTGTATTTTGGTATTTTTTGATGTTTATTTGTGTTTTTGTTGTCGGTTAGAGTGACTTAATACTGTGTTGAACTGATGGAGGCATAGCGTATTAATAGGTTATGTTATATCCTCAGTTTTTCTACTGTTGTCACAAAACTGAATAACTGTGACCATAGTGCGCGTTTCACACTTACCACCACTTTGTTAAACTACAACATCAGTTCTACCCATTTAGTGTCACATTTAACATTTTATAGGTGTTTTGGGTAAATCTGAAAATTAGGTGAAATAAATCTCTTCCTACTACTTTTCTTTCTTGTTTAACATGTCAGGTAACATTATATCATTACAACTGCTCCAGTTGTGGTTGCATGATGAAATTCTCAGTGGAACATTACTTAGATTGTTTTAAACAAACAACATTTGGTAATATGGATAATTTATTGAATTACTGATTAAGCCTTGGATATAAGAGATATTTTGCTGTCTGCAGAGTGGCAAGAACCACAAGGATTTTTTTTTTTTGACTATTTTAGGCCCAATGGCTCTCTGGTCTCCCTCCTGCCTCCCTCTCTTACCAGCCATCCTCCAGTCACCTTTCTTATTAAGTTTATTAAAGCCAGTCCACATACTGGGTTTCCCAGGTCCAGTTCCTTTTCACATTCATTACAGTACCTTATCCTGGCAGGCAATCTGAAGTGTGCTCTGAATAGTCCATTATGCACATATGAAGGCCATCATGGCCCCAGTATTGGTCAATTCATCAAACATTTATCTGTTGCCTTCTGAACAGGACGTCGTTATGATCGTCACTGCAGCTCTGGCCCCTCCGCTTAGAATAACACCGCTTTGCTTTTCTGCACCACTGCGATCCTTGAGACTGTACACTGCAGCTGCAAAGGCTCTTCAGCTTTTCGCTCTGTGTGTGTGTGTGTGTGTGTGTGTGTGTGTGTGTGTGTGTGTGTGTGTGTGTGTGTGTGTGTGTGTGTGTGTGTGTGTGTGTGTGTGTGTGTGTGTGTTTCTTATTTACATTAGACACAGGAAGTTTTTCAGTATTGCTGTGCTAGCTGCAGGGATGTTGCCTCTGTGATCTGTATCACCATTTCAATAATGGCGAAGGCTTTGAGGTTGGGCTACATTATAGCTCGGTAATATATGACTCTGACAAACTCTACATTTGACCTATCATCTTCTGAGTTTCTAAAAATGACTGACTGTGATTCATTTAGGCGACAGTTTCAAAAGCAGCAGACATAAGAAGGGAGGCTGTGTAACACATGTAAAAGAGCCAGGGCTGCTGTTGTCTATTTTTCATGTGTTGCCTGAGGATATCTGACATGACACTAGCACACACCATTGGCAGGAGTGACTGACATTTCAGCCAATAATGGTCGAGGGTTTTCTTTCCTCTGTTGTCAGCAGTGGTTTATCAATCACTATGTCTGCATTAGTATTAGTGTATTGATCTGGCAGGGCTGCTCTCTGGGTCACTGTCTCCTCTCCAGCGTCCTTGTCTGGTTTCTCACATCCTCCTTCGCTTCCTCTGCTGACTTGCTGCTCCAGCTAAATATTAGTGTATGTATTGTGTGCGTTCGGGAGGCAGGACCTGAGCAGATAATGAAGATTTCAACACATACATGCGCTACTTATGTAAGCCCAAAAGCACACACTCTGATGCACACAGGGCCACATGATATATGATGGTGAGCTTACACAGGCTAAGTGGTAGTCAAAGCGTAAAGACAGCCCGTGTGAAGTATTAGCTCTGACAATGAGGCTGATCATAATTATCTTAACAAGGAGAGGATTCATCGCCTCACCTCGTTAAAGCTACCGCCTCTCTCTCTCTCTCTCTCTCTCTCTCTCTCTCTCTCTCCCTCTCTGTCTTTTGTTAGAGGTTTAAGAAAACATGTTTGATCACACGTTTCTGTGGAAATCATATTTATATGTACAATGAGATGATGCAGTATGATGTGAGCAGAAATTGTTTTCCATATTGGCATTTTATAAGATTTTCTCCATCCTTTTTAGTAACAAAAAAATACTTATTTTTTCGTATCTTAATGATATACATGAAAAAACTGCCAGTTTCATCTGTGGAAATCACACTGGCAGATGTATGAAACGTGGCGAAATGGAAGTAGTAGTAGAAGCATATCTGTGAAATCCCAACATTTACCATTGCAGCAGAACTAAAGATGCATTACGGTGCATTTTCATTATCACTATCATCGCAACATTTTTTGAGGTGAATTGCATAATAAAATGTTAACATTAGAAAAACAGTTTTTATGTATTTTTTTTGTAAAATGTGTGTGTTGCATATGTGTTTTCCCTGTGTTTGCCATTTCCCAAATCTGTATAGCACTGGGACATTAATTATGCTCATTAGTTTTGTTAAAAGCAAAAGCTGTTTTTTTTTCTTTTTACAAGTACTTTTACTGCACTGCTTAAACTTTGTTAGTTTTCCAAGCCGCACATTAAAACAAGAAAGCTTATAAAAAGTAATGAAAGCAGCTACGGAAATCTGCAGAGGGAGCACAGAAAGCTGGAGAGTATTAGAAGTTCAATCCATGCACTGTAGTTAATGCTGGATGGGACTCAGTGGCTCTCCCCTGGCTGTGAATTTAACTGATTAAATCAGCCAGTGCACGCAGCAGTGGTGACATGAAAACAACAATTAATAAGGCTCCCTCCTGTGCCACGAGGCTCCCTTTAACCGAGCAGCTAATAACATAACCCACAGGACTGCAGCCCATCATACGCACACACACACACACACACACACACATACACACACACTTACAGGTGGCAATAATTAGTTAGCAACCTCACAGAAAATGCAATGTTTATCCAATGTGGTAACCAGTTGTGCCTAACTACACATTATAGCAAAGATTATACTCGCAGATTAATTGCATGTTGTATTGAATTCCCTGTCAGTGCAACATGCAAAAAATGCACAATTGTTTCTAATTTCTTGCTCGGGCCAACAGCCCGGTCATGCTTGCGTTACCGTACTTCTACTACTTGTCGTAACTTTCACAAAGCCGAGCAAGACGACAACGTTGTTTTCATATTTTGAGTTTGCTCATTTTTTTAATCCAACATAAACAACAGTAAATTGACCAGAGAGGAAAAAAAAAAGGAAAAATTGAATTGGTCCATACATCTGAAATTAATGCCCGCTCTGTAGAGTAGACTGTATTACGTGCTCGAGTAGAGTGCCCTATATTAAATATACTACCTTAATGGGTGTTTTTGCTTTCATAAATGAGAAGCACCATGGGGTGAAAAAAAAACAAGCAAACAGAGGAGTAGAATTTCATAAAACCTGGCACATCTCTCCATTCATCCATCTTGCCAATGCATTAATCAGACCTGATAAGAGGTTGTCAGCTCGCAGCTTTGCCAGCACGCTGGCTAGGTGCTGTCAGCTGTTGCCGTTGGTATCTAGCGTGCACGTTTGCAAAATGTTGACGTCTTTTGAAATGCGGCAGCTCAGTCCGCCTCACTCCCGTGTCCACGAGGAGTTGCTGATTTGTGGTTTTCCACCAGAGAAAATAGTTCATCGCTTTGCTTTGTAGTTCAAAGTTGCTGCCGGTATATCCGCTCCGTGCATCCACTCATGTGTGTGGACCAGCAGATGAAGCAAGATAATTTGGTCTGGCTAACTAAAAGTGTCCTTTCACATTTATCCCTGCTTCTTTTGACAGTACGTAGTTATTTTTTCATAATGAATGTGAATGTACATCACGTCCTGCCCTGCGCTGCTCGCAGCTCCTTGCCACCCATTGGCAGATTGTCACGATAAAGGTGTTCTATTTACATAGCTCCAGGTTTGTGTGTATCATGGCAGCCATTGACACAAGGCAGATCCAGGGAGGAGCAATAGTTCACGCTGCAGCTGTTTAGACCTCACTGTACCTTGAGTTTGTCATGTTGCAATGTGACACCGCTCAGTGGAATTTATATTTACGTAACCTAATGTCAAGGTTATCTGTCTCTTTTTAAACCAGAAACATACTGTGCTTAACATTTAACGTAGACTTATGAAAATTTAGATCTTGGAGTACATAATTTGTGAGATTAGTCAGATATATCTGATAATTAAAAATGCTGTATTTCAATTAAAAATACCTGTTGAGTGAACTGTGAGAAACAGATCCTGACAAGTATGCTGTCTGCGTCAAGTTCTGGCAGATTTAAATGTCAATGAAGTCACACAGGACACTTTAACATGGCATGTTGACAGTATGAAGGATTAGACAACACACACGTTGCCTTTGTGCACCTTCCATGACTTGAACTTTGCAGGGCCCGAACATTACTCCTAACACCACCCTCCATCATTTTTATGCCTGTGTGAATGTGCATGTGTGCGAGGAGGAAAGAGTTGAGGTGGCCCTTCACCTCTCTTTGCTATGTGTCATAAAAAGGAGCGGAAAGGCAGAGTTCCTCCTTCCAAAAAAAAACAACAACAGCGAGAAAAAAAAAAAGCATCCTTTGATGTTAAAATCCCAACACTAACCCCTATCGCGGCACGGCTGCAAAGAAAGTTTCCCTTCCATTCCATCTGTGATTGCGAGTGTATTCCGGTCCCTCTGTGAAAATGATGGATGACAAGTTAAATTTGTGTCTGGGGAGTGAAGGTGAACTGTGACAGAGTGATTTGTCTTGGGAATGGAGGGTTAGGGTCAGGCGAAACTGGGCGCCTCAAGGCACAAGACATTGACAAATTCATCCTGCCCGCCGCATTTCTGAAGCCTTTTGTTTTGAATCCTGGCTACTCACAAGTGACCCCCATCCCTCATCCTGCCAGCCGCTGAAGGATGCCTCACCATGCCAGGGGAGCTCAGCACCACTAATTCTTGTCATTCACTTCCCTGACAGGCCTGGACCCATACTCTCCAGGCGTATGAAAGAGGGAGGCTGAAATATTTATTTCTGCACAATAACGGCTGACCAGATTTAGAGCCATAACAGTTTTCCTGTTGCCTTATCATTGCAGGTCACTGGCAGGCCTCAAAATGTTCACTGAGCTGGAAGAGCTGGTTGTTGACAACAATCTGCTTGGAAATGACCTCCGGTTACCCAGGTTACCCAACCTCCACACCCTAACACTCAATAAGAACCAAATATCCTTTCAAAGTAATCCCTTAGTTCCTTTCTCATTTTGATTTGCAGCCTCCCATGCAGGCGTAGATAACACACATCTGTATCAGAATGAGCACTTTGTTGTGTTTACATTCATACGTCAGTACAACCTGTCTTTGTCCCAAAGATCCAGTTCTTAATGTCATGGTTTTGCAGGGAGCACTGTGTGTTGCAGGAGAGAGTAGAAGAAGTTGGCTGTCACAGAGCTCCACACAGGACTAGTTTTTGAACCACAGGGACCTCTAGTGGATTCATATTTTAGAGTCAACATAACTGATGTGTGCTTTTTTTTTTTTTTTCAAAGAGAATAAAAAATTGTTGGATTAAAAATACATCCCAAGAATAAAGTATAATGCAGCGTAATGCATTTGCTTTTTGGCAATATCAATTATTTTAAATTATAGAGAAGATTTTTCACATTTGCATCTGTTGCGTTATGCTTTATTACACCGCTTTACTTCACCGAAACAAAATGAAATAATTTGATTTGTCATTTAACACACGAGAACATGCTCACATTTTGGCTCATTGATTATAACGGCCCCGTGTGCTCTACCCGGTAGAGTAAACACATTAAAACCAGAGCTCTGCACAGCCACCCTGCATTCAAGACGGAGACACATTGCGAGGCTGTTTATGATCAGTCAGAAATGTGTGAACTTCCCCTCTCAGCTTCAGAACAGGTTTAGCAATGTGTCCTGTTTTCCTCTGGTTATGCAGATCCTACTGGGTAACGATGCTCCCTCTCGCTCACACATTCACACACGCACACACACACACACTTCCAGAGTCAACATTAAAACTGGGGCTCCTTGAAGTGTGCGTCTGGGACTGTGTGCTGAGTTTGGTTGTGAAGTGGTCGGCACATGCTAATAGGCCAATTATGTACATCCTGTCGTGGCACAGTGCCATTTTAAAGCTCGAGCACTGCATTAGTGCAGTTGTATTTTGACACTTTGGGGCTCAATTTTCCAAGTGAATGTATTAGTGATGAATGTGGCTGCTTTAGGGGCTGTTTGTTTTTTCCACGTTTCGCAAAAGTTTTCCACAGCACGGCTCTGGGAAGCACGGACTGTTTGAACCGCAGGGCATCCATCATTTTGTCACTGTTCTGCACCCGGCCACCTAGGAAATGAAAGCGATCGAGAGAAAGGGAGGGAGAGCAGCAGCCAAATTGTGTCACTACTATATGCCAAAGCCTGCACCTTAAATTGCCCCTCTGTCTGCCCAGTCTCACAAAGCCGGTGACTGGCCCCTTTGAGCACCTCGGTAAATTTGACAGTGACGTGTTTTAGTGCAGACAGGCCCGGGAGGGGCTTTGCGGGTAGTAAATGCTAATGTAATTAACAGTGCGAGGTCCTTGACATCCGCCCTTTGACACCTGACTGATATCGAGGCCCTGCTTGAACACTTGGCTGATGTGACCCCGTCGCTGGAGTATCTAAGCCTGCTGGGAAATGAGGCCTGCCCCAACCAGCTGGTCAGCCCGGATAAGGATGAGGACGACTACCAGAGATACAGGTCTGCTACTACATGAGCTGTGTTGTGATGTCACGCATAAATAAGGAGTAGCTATTACTCTGACCTCTGATAGACAGATAGATAATGTGTGTGTTTGCAGATTCTGCCAGACGGTTTTAATACTCAGCTATTCAAAATGATTTTTGAATTTGAGTTTTTTGTAAGTAATGGATTTGGAGATGTTCTTTTTTTTTAACATCCAGCCCTTACATTTCACAAACAGACTGTGGATTCAACCACATCACTCTAAAAGCTTTGTCAACTGGCCCCCTCTACACTCCAGTTTGCAAAATGGATTTCATGTGTGACTAGTCACCACCACAAATGAGTGTTTACTACCCTGCCTTACCAGAGCAGATGATGCATTAAACATCAAGCTAGGCCTCAAGCCATGCAATATGACCACCATTTGTCAGGGTCCTTTACATGAAATGCGATAAAAGGCGAAAAGCATACTCTCTTTTGTCTGTTTTAGCCCTAAGTGCTTGTTTCTGACTCTGTGTTGCCTATTAATCATTTACCACCCATGCCTTTCTTGAATAATCTTTCTTCTCTCTTTTTGTCTCTTCCCCTCCCTCTCACTTCTCCCTCTCCCCCTTTCCCCCCTCTCCCCGCATGCTTATCTTACTGGTGAGGAAAGCTGTTCGGTTTTGACTGACAACGTCTAGGGTCCTGTAATGTAATATTCATAATGTGTCACATAGTAAAACATCAATTTGAGCGTGATGCAGATTTCATGTCTGACAAGGTTAGGCTGTATGCAGGTCGTGACAGCACTGGCCTTGGGCAATAAATACCCAGCCCAATGCCTCGGGAGCTCTCGGTCTCTCAAGTGAAATACCCTGGCGCGTTGCATCGGTGCCCCAATTAGTGCAATGACATAGAAACATAGTATTCATTCACACAGTGCTGTGTAGTCTGCAGGGAGGTTAAGTGTCGTCCTGTTCTTAGCCCATCATGCGTACGCTCAGAGGCCATTTTTAGTACTGCAATAACACAAGAGTTTAAAGCTGTAATATTAGATGTTCACAGTGGTTACTGATAATGCAGCAAATTGTTTATCGGACGCTGTCGCCACAGAAAACCGTCTGTTTGAGGAACCCTGGAAATGTTGTGACAATAGATGTAACTCAGCCTCTGTCTTTTCCCTCGGCCGCTGGGATGAATGAAGATTAACGTGTTTTCATGTGACATTTTAACCTCTTATCTTGAGGAAAGTTATCAGTTTGTCAGATCTCCTTTTGTGGCAGATCAAAGAGCTTGTGGCTGAGGTGCCCCACCCACCAGCTGTACTTTGTGGTTGCTCAACTTTTTTAAAAAATTGAACAAATGCAGCTGCATAGTAATTACCCGCAATGTCACCATTCAGCTGAACATAAACAGAAGATTTGTCTGTCCATGTATCTGGAATTTACAGACGACATACACACAACAAATATGAAGTTTCCAAAAAATAAATTAAACATATTTTTGTCAGGTTTTCCAGTCATTATGATTCATCCAGTTCTTCAAAAGCCTTCTCTCCAATAACCACTTTCAAGGGCAGCAAAAATCTCATTGTTGTCAATGCGCTTGCTATTGCTAAATAAAGTGTATGGGCCTTTTTCTCCAGTCGTCTACCCCCCTTCCTCACCCCCTGTGCTCTCTCGTCCTCCCTCTTTGGTTGAGTTGAATCATTAATATCCCTACTGGCTGACAGAGCCTTGTCATCTGCTCTGACCCTGTGATGGTAGGTTACCTATGGAGAATGACCTCTCCGCATGTCTCCCAAGGGCATCTTCACGTTTCATCATGGAAATGCCCTGAACAAAGTCCTTTTGCAGGGAGGGACACACAGGATTGGACTGGGGCCTCTTGTTTTTGAGTGCTGGAGCTCTCATCGGAAAGAGAACCTTTATTAGGGGTTAGGAGCAGGTCATTTTACCTTATAATATTATTGCAATAAGATGTCATTTTGGACCATTTGATACATTGATTTAATCATTGCTGTTAAACTCTCATTCAAATTCTGTCAAATGTTTTTCTTCCTTAATTTCAAGGTATTTTCTGTTCCATGTCAGTCTAAACGTGATCCCTGCATCCCCTCCTTATAATCCTCAGGTGTTGAAAACTTGACACGGGCTTTGCCATCTCCCCTCATCGCCATCGCCATCATCAATTTGTCACGGCTCTTTGCGCACAGGTCGTGTCTGTGCCCATATCCCCCGTCCTTTCTCACCCTCCACTTAGGTGCTGCATGCACGTCCTTTTTGGCTACCAGCTCAGCCCTGACATACTGGTTCCTCTATCCCTGCCTGCCTGTGAAAGGATCTGTTGTCATCTATGTATTCCAGCCATTATCTTTTGACGTTTCTCTCCCTCCCAATGAAAGACAGAGTGTGTCTGAAAGCTTAGAGAGATATCTGTGATGCTGCCAGAATGACAGCTCTGGCAGACGGGTTGTATCTCCTTTCGTGCTATTTATATGTCGTACTTATTCTTATCAGCTTTGAAGGTTATTACATACAAGAAAAATATCACCATTAAATCTGCATCACCATTAAATCTCAGTAAACACGGCTTCTTTTCAAGTTTTGTTGATGCGTGCATTTACATATTAGAATGTGTGTCAGTTTGATTAGTGTATCACGGTTTACACACTTCCTTAGATTCTCTGTTTGTCTCTTTGTCAAGAACAGGCCTAAAAGGAGACCTTTTGAGGCAGCAGTACAGTGCAGCACGGCTGAAGCTGAATTGTTGTTTCCTCACAGGTACTTTGTTCTGCACAAGTTGCCCTGGTTGAAGTTTCTGGACACCAGGAAAGTAACCAGAAAGGAAGTGATGGAGGCACAGGCAAGAGGAGCATTCATGAAAGTGGTCAAACCCAAGTCGGAAGCTGTAAGTTAAGCCCTGTTTTTTTTGTTTTTTTTTTAACACTGTTTAAAGTAGTAGTCCCTCTGAAGTCTTGAGTGGATTTGTCACATTCATCCCTTTCTTCCTTTTTCTATTCTTTTCCTTTATCCTCCCTTTCTTCCTGTGCATGCTTGACTGTCAGTCTCCCTTTGCAGAGGTCCCAGCGCTGTGGCCCTTTGTAAAGAGTCTCTCTTTGCTATCGCTTCAAGTGTGCATGTGTGTGTTGTGTGTGTGCGCATGTGTGTGAATGTGTGTGACCACGGCCTGACCTGATTCCGTATGCATGAGCCCCAGATCAAAGACGACGGGCGGCTGTCCGGTCGCGGTTGTGTTGCCAAGTGTGACATGGCTGGCGATTGGAGTGACAGCTCACGTACATGGCGCTCACAATCGCTTAATTATCCCGAGCCCATGCACTTATTCCTCCCTCTGTTGTTTTGGGCCACACAGACTAATTAGAGTTCGGGAGGTGCATAGATATATCCACTTCAACCCTTTTCACCCCATTTTTTTGCCCCGTCTTCTACCCCTTTGATAATGCAATATAAATGAACGGCCTTTCCCTAGATTTGATTTCATGTAATTGTAAGGTCATGAAATATTTACTGTTTGGATCAGCTAAGCTTTGTCGTTTCAAGGTCTCTGGGGCTCTGACAGTGAGCCTGGGAGGTAAAAATGGATCCAGAGTAGCACGAGCAAAGGCATCCAATGACAAATCAGAAGCATGTGAGTCGATGTTGGGTTTAAAAGTGCACTGGGAAAACAAAATATTTATTGTTTCAGACAATCAGCTAAGGTAGTGTACTCTTTTAGTGTCAGTTCATGCTATGCTTTGTTCTTGATTCTTCATGCAAGTGGCAAGCGAGAAAGCAAAACATTGAAATAATTTAACCTCAGTCTGGCATGTTTGGTAGCTGGAGAAAAGTGGAATGAAAACACCGTTCATCCACTTTATATAAAAAGAAACTAAGGACCTCTACAATGCTTTTTGGCAGGGTAAAGTCACTTTATAAGATATTATTTACATAGCTTGTCAGTGAAAAAGAAATGTTTGCCTTTGTCGCCACAGCCTTAGATGAAAGGAGAGATAATCACTGATTCTAGCTGACATGATGTGTGTGTTTTTGTGTTTTTGTGTCTTTGAACCTGCTGTATATGATTATTTATTCCCTATGCAAAGTAAAAGGTTACAGCTTTGATGAAAAGGCGTCTACCCCCCATTGCACACAGTATTTTGTGCGCCTGATCGTACTTGTGCTGTCCTATCCGCAGTTCCTTATCATTAGCGGTGTTTGAGTCCACACAATGAAGAGTATTTTTGCCTGGACACATCCCATGTCTGGGCCCTGGGATGTCACAGCAGCGGCATTTCCAGAACATTTGTTTTGAGTTAGATGAGATGTGATGTGTCAACTACCACAGACTTGATGAGCCATGAGTACCTCCCGGCTCTAATTGTCCACATCATCAGAGTGATTGTAAGCTGACCAATAGTGCGGGCCACCAATTAATGAAACGTCTGCGGCAGAACAGGAAAGCGGGGAGAGATGATGGCATAATTAGATATTTGTGTTTGCTTTTATGTCTGGTACAGCAGGGTGTTGCTCATAACAGTAGCTCGTCGTACAGTGTCTGCCATTTGCTTCATTACAAAAGATGGTAATTAGCTGTCTCGCTGTCGCTTGCGCCGCCATTTGAGTCTCAATTAGTGCAAGAATTGGAGGGAAAAATACGGGACCACAGACATGATCTAAAAGGCTTTTTCTTTCATAAAATTACTTGATTTTGGCTGAATCTTTTAATTTTTTTTTCCTTCTGTACACAAGAGTTCTTCCTCTCTTCTTTATATGACAAATCTGCTTCCTGCTGTTTACAGTAGATAAATTGAAACCATAGAAACAGCAGCAACTGCAGCAGGGTTACAGCGATACATGCCCACTTATGACAGCATAAATCTGAAGAAAGTGCGCCTTTTCTATCAGATCATTCCCCTTGCATGATGTGTGTGTTGGAATAGTTAATGGACTCGCTCTGAATGAGACAGGGCTGAACTTTCGAGACCTCGCTTGAGTCATATCGGAGTGGATTGCGACCACGGTTTTAACTCCTTTTCAATCATGCCATTATGGCATGGCGCTGAGCGACGCCACATGGTTCTGATAAAACAGTTATGGTCTTTAGCACAATCTGAACACCATAACTTTTCATACATTTCCAATGTTTTCCGTGTTGCCTAAATCACAACCAGACAGTCAATGGCCGGTTGTTTGCAGGACAAGACACACACACACAAGCCTCTGATGAGTTTTGCAAGTGAAGAATTAACAAAAAGTTTGTAGCCTTTAGAGAAGGTCCGGAGTGAAACCTTCCCTGCAAGGACACACATGGTGACAAAGAAGAAAACAAAGAATTGTGCTCAAATAAGATACCTGTGTTCACACGCTGAGGATAATTTAGTCCCTTCTTTAATTGTTATTTCGTGTCTTCATGCATTAGTGGGCATAAGTGGGTGACGATGAGCTGTCCCTGACGTGTCTCTGTGTTTTGGTTCTTGCTTCCAACTCAAAGGGGGGTCATTTTCTCTTTTGGTTTTTTTGCTATATTGCGTTTCTGAGTGGAAAGGACAAATAGTTGGACAGAAACAGATGCAAAATGAAAAAGACGAGAGAGAGAGAGAAATTTTCTATAAATACCTGAAGTAAACAAAACAAAACAAAAAACACAGCGGGACGATTGAAGTGTTTTCCCCAAACCACAACACTAAGCAGAGTCAGAGTGGAAAGGCCTTGAGCTGTATTTTGGGAAATTGGGCGTGTTGGAATGCTATAATGTGATAATTCTCTTTGAGGACTTAGAGGTCATGGAATGAAATGGCGTTAAACCACGCAGAGCCATTTGGACTGTGTTGGGCTGCTTTCGGAAAATACATGTGGTACTTTTTGGCCCGGTTCCTCCACCTCCCTCCGCACCGCCACGGAGCCCACATTATGCCGTCGAACCCTTGGGTTAAACTGGCCATGTCTATCAAAACACTGTGACAGCACATTCTGTTTTCAGATCCCAAGCGCCGCTAAAAAAAAAAAAAAGTGCGTAGCAAATTTAACTAGTAGAATAACATTTACTCCTTGCCACATGTTTAAGAGTGTTTCACAGTGAATGAAGTAACTCCATGGTCCCCCTCACTAAGCACAGCTTGGTAGCTACGTCAGCGGGTATAAATGTTCCTCGGATGTCACTTAGATTTTGCCTGGACGAAGTATTTGACTTGATTTTCTAGCATGAACACAAGTTTTTCTTCCCCACATCCTTCTGCGTATAATGTAAAGCAGACTGCATTGCAGGGTGGCTTGAGCCAGCTCCCGGGTCCCATGAGTCTCTGCACACAGGGTAACGGTTCTTCAGGGGAATTGACAGTGACAGAGCCAGGAAAGTCCTCAAGTGGATCTTTTCAGTTCTGTTTTTTCTTCCCCAGACACTAACCTGTTTTACTCTGCAGCAGACAGCAGTTCATTTTAAGTTTGCGCAGAATGGAGCAGTCCAAATCGAAGATAGACTGCATGGTCTCAGACCCACGATTGTGCATTATGTGATGCATGATTGTGTCTGTTTTTTTTGCAACGCAACGCTGGAAAAAGAGGAGGCATTTTGCTATAGGTTGGTTGTTTTGCTTCCTTTTAAAGTCTCAAATGTACCCTGTAAAGTATGGTGCCACGTTCATCTCTGTGCTTGAGAGTTATGAGTTCCCCGAAGCTCTCAAACATAACAAACAGCATGCAATATAGCGCTTTGTGAATGTGCCTTCAGTGGGTTTGCTGAATCATTTTACTGAACAAATGTGTCCTCAGAGAAAACTCAAAGAATATGGTTTTCAACAGGGGAAGGAAATGTAACCCAACAGATTGCTGTTGAAGCAAGTTTATTACCACTCTTCGCTCTCTGCTAGATTCAGTATTTGCAGCCGCTATTATACATACAGAGCCGTGAGTTTTCACCTTTCTTTCACGACACATTCCTGATTCATTATGTGCACAGCAGGTCGAATAAGGACAGCACTGCGGATCGAGTGGGAGTCATTGGCTGAATGCAACCAAACTGGGTGCCCATCTGCTTTATGTTCAGACAAATAAACCCACTGACATATTGTGATCTGCTTGCTTTCAAATTACGTTCCTTCTCCCATCTTACATAATGTCTCGTTATCTGTTAATTGCATCAATGTGACACCGCTGTTCTCCTTCTTTTAATGAAAACATATTCAAAATGTTAAAACAGCTGTTTATAATTGTTTGGACGTGTTTAGTTTTTGTGATAGATGAAATACCCTGCGTGTTTGTGTCAGATATTTCCAGGGAGCCACATGTTCATTCTCTCAGGTACGTTTGTCTGTCAGTATCTGTGAATGGTGCGTGCCTCCATGTGTGTATTTTTCTGTAAATGTTTTTTTTTGTATAGTATAAGCCTGTCCAGTGTTTGGACCAGTGCGACAGGCCCAGTTTGGAGCGATCTGGCGGCTTAAGATGAGAGGTCACGCAGGGGTTATAAGCCGGGAAAACAACAGCAATTAGAGGGAGTGACTCACACTGTCCACATAAATCATCCGGGCCCTGCATATCATAAACACACTGTAAAACTTTAAAGCACAATTAATTGGAAGTAATAGTGCCAAGATTGATTTATTGCCTCTTTCAAAGCCTGGAGACATGGGGTGCGTGACCCGAGTGTCACGTCACTCTCGCAGGCAAAAATGATAGATGTATTATTCATTTTTGGCAAAAACGCAGCGCATAAAAACAAACATGTGTTTTTGTAAGGGCTTTTATGAGACACCGAAGTGGCCGCGCTGCATTAACTGATTTTCCTCTCCTCCTGCTGGCATCCAGTACAGAGAAGGAACGCCTCTGTGGTGAAGCATTTGTTGTCTCGACGTCTCTTGTGTTCAGCGGTGGAGTTTGAGGCCTGTCAGAAAACAGGCCAAGGCTGGCCAGCAATAATGAGATGTCTCCCTCTCCCATTTTGATATAAAGTTTTCCTAAACTTTGACAAATCATGCCATCGTTCACCTAACTTCTCTCTTTTTATATCTGTAAAATGTAAGTCTTTGTTAAGGTTTTATTAGGGTAATAATATTGAGTGCCTGGGATTGGCAAGCTACAAAGCCTTTGCTTTTTGCACATACTGTTCCAACTAGATCCTTTATACGCCTTTGAGAAGGGCCAAGTTTTTATAGTAATTCTGCTATTTTCAACGTTCCTTTTAGACGCAGAAAAGTACAGGGAAATAGCACGCTTCCACCTTCCAGTACCATTCGACACTTATAATTTCTTTAGACACATGTAAAGCAAAGTCTGCACACACAGCCCCTGCATCTCACCGTCATTATGTTCCTCTATAAAACTGAGCCCTCTTTCATTGCATTCCAAGGGGTTGCAAAACTCCACGATCCCTGCACATGCGGTGAAGCAACAACGTGATAGCCACTAAGGCATCTCTTCAGTTACGCTTCTTATCAAATGTTGCTTTTAGCTATTACACAGTGCAGCGTCCCAGTGCGTTGGCCTATCAGTCCAATCAGAGCTAATCCTCCCTGTTGGTCTCTTTGGTGACGGGAAGATGCTGCTAGCCTAATGAGAGACAGCTGGCTTAGGGTTTACCACGCTCTCAGAAAAAAGAAAAAGAAAAAAAATCCATCTTTCTTTCTCAACCCCTACCCCAATGGGTGTTTCCACAGAAATGTGCCAAAACTTTAAATCTCTCAAAGAGATCAGTTATTTCTTTGCCTGTCTCTTTTAGTTGATGTTGACAGTACACATTAATCACTGTTTCAGCGCTCGCACTTCCAGTTTACTTTGAAGCTGATTGTCATGTGCACCCTCTCGAGGCCGCTTCGCTTTAATTCGCCTTCAGATTTTTATCAGATAATTCAAGTAAAGTTGTTGTTGTTTATGCCATGCAGATGTTGCTGTGCTGTTAAAAAAGAAGTTAATCAACATTAGAGCTTAAAGTCTATCCTCGATGAGCCGGATACAGTCTATACAAAAGTGTCACTTTTGTTTATGATGCACAGTCGGGACCACAGGGAAAGTTGTAGTTGATTTTGAAACTGGAAATGTATTGCACAAACTCCCTTAAGTTTGCTGGTTCGTTCGAGCTTCAGTCCATTATACTGGTTATGTCTGTTCCTCTGTACAGTGTTAATGGAGATAGAGTCCTCTTTCAGCAGCGACTTTCATGAGCCTGCGACGGAGGATGGAGCCAGAGCCGAAAGTCCCTCCACTGAAGTTTGTGCTTACACAGACCTTCTTTGTGGTTTTTAGAGCTTGTCAGACATGTCAAGCTCAGGCTAGAAAAAGTATATTGTTTCCAGCCACTTGGATTCCTTTCCCCCTGACATCTGCCACTCTGCCGAGATGATAAATTCTTGCCTCATTAAGCGTGGGTGTGGGATTACAGGCTGACAACACATTAATCACTGGGCTGGGTGGCAGCAGCCCCGCACCAGCTACAGGCATTGTTAACCAAACTTTTCTAATGTGTCACTCTCCTCCCTGACAGCCCATAATCAATCATCCTGATTGGCAGGGCTGATAGATTACACTATTTATACTTTGTGTAATGAAAGCTAGCGTTTCCACCTACTGTCATTGTCGAGACGATGATAGGCCACACCGTCCAGCTCAATGGGAGCACGTATAAAAAGGGAGTGGGAGAAAAGAAAGGGTAGGCAGACCTTGGCGCTACGTTGTGAACTTTAAAACAGACACTGAGGAGCTTCGTGGTGGTGCGTGTGTGGCGGGGGAATTCTGCTCGGCTGCATTGTTCCCCCCCTGCACAGTATAGCTTAAAGGCAGGCTTCACACCATCACTGAGCCATTGTCATCTTTGTCGCTATCAGTGGCAGGCCGTGCTCTCGCAGGTAAAGCTATGCTTTGTCTGCGGCGGGATTCAGTTTCCCCGTGACCCCGTTGGTGAGGTGAGGTTTTGTTGTCAAAGCCTCTTTTCTGACAGAAAGTGAGTGATTTACACATGTATAACAACAAAATGACAGGACACCATATACTGTATGTGTATTCTTGTCAATGTGCAGAGGTCGACGGGATAATGGATTTCCCTGTTTCCTTGCTAAGAGCTTCAGAACTATGCTACATCGCTTTACAACCCCCCTAGCAGTAATTTTTTGCATGGGAACTTGTGGATGAAATGACACACGGCTGGTAGCCTTCAAACATAATAAGGTTATGTTTCTTTTTTGTTCATTTTCAGCCGTAACGTCTTTGTCTGGAATTAGAGATGTCCTCGGCACACTGAGAGAGGATATTGAATATGAGCTCTTGGTTGAGAGGCTGCCAAGCATTTGGAGAAAAGAAAAGAGGAGGAAAAAAAACAGTCCATCATGTTTTTGACAGGCAGTAAATCTGAGACTTTTCTTATGAGGCAGCGTGCTGTCAGGAAATTAGTTAACTAGACCATATTATGGAGAGCCAGGTAATTTACCCTCAGAGATGCAATCACAAATAACTAGCAGGAGGCCGCATCCCTGACCTGACATTGCTTTGTGTATAATGCAAAATCTAGTGACATGCTCAATGGGTTCTGTCAGCTGCAGGATTGAATTCTCTGCCTACTGCGTCTCAGTTTGGAGCACGCTGGTCAATTATTTCTGAGGCTGTCAGTGCGTAGGGAGACACTGTTATTTAGTATGTGTTAACTTGGCATCATTAAGACACTCACCTGACAGAGAATGGCACACCTGAACGTTATTTATTTTGATTCCCCCGACAGGGGTAACCTTCAAACGCGTTGACCTCTCCCTGTTTCGCGATTTGTGAAATCCCACTCGGTCCATTAGAAATGGGAGCTGTCGAGACAGTCGGGAATCAAATGACCAAGAGTCCTCTAATCTAACACGGTAATCCGCAAGAGAAGCTTCCATTTGTTTGGACAGATTGCTCTGATCGCACGATGGCAGTTCAGTGTCTATCCACGCTTGCAGACTAGACACTGCTGTCCACACAGTATGTTTAATACACACGCAGAAATGTCATTTTTACCATAGATCTGTGTTTTGTTTTGTTTTTTGCCTGCTAGCACAGCGCTGCACACTCAGAAATGGATGCAGCAATTTTATGTTGTATGTTCCTTTTAAGTGCTCCTCAAACAGAAACAGCAGCTATGCAACGTTTTATCTTCTCCTCGTGTAAAACAGCCAGGTCCACTGCATGTAACGCCGGGATGTGAGAGGACGAGCTAATGGATATTTCAAATTTTAGATGAGAGGGACAGTCTGAGCTCAGCATTCAGGACAGAACAGAATTATAATCTTTTGACTAGAATCCCGGTGAGTTTTGGGACCCCGTCAGGTTTCGACATAAATAGTTTACAATTTGAACCCTATGGGAAATTTAGTGTTACCGTTCGACATTGGCCCTCCACATCCTCCAGCACCACCAGCCGTGGTGATGAATGCATTTATCTTTTTTCTGCTCTCTCTATCTTTCACTCTCTGCGTGTCTCTCCCCCTCTCTCTGTCTGTCTGTCTGTCTCTTTCCTCTCAACAAGTCAGACTACTCTATAATTAATGTCCCTGAGGGCTATCCGCAGGTCAGGCAAGGGGGTTGCTGTTGAGACAGGTAGTCTTGACACCTCCAGCTTTGTAGCTTATGCATGCGGGTGGGTAGACGTCTGAGGAGGGGTGAGAGAGGCCAATGATGAGGGCTAGAGCATGTTTAGGTTGGAGGCTAAGACGGGAGGAATACTGTAGGCTGACGGAAGACAGGTCTCGCTGTGCGACCTTTCCACCTGAGGAACAGAAAGGATGGTTTTTCACAGGATTAACCAGTCAAATCTGGTGCATTAAGGGCTTAGTCTGTCAGGAGCCTCACATTTGAGTGACAGAGAGGGAACGTACTGTTTCAATAATATCAGCACCACACGCATTTGGCCTAAGGAAGGCACCTTATGTTATGAGATGAATTGTGAACACGGTAGGTTTTTTTTAAGTGCACTGAACTTGTGCAAAGGCAAATAAATAAAGACCTTTTTGCATCTGGGCCAAATGTTCTTCCAGTCAAAAGTTTGCACAGCAGTCTCGATGTGAATCCGGTGTCACGCTTTGTGGCGTGTGAGGCAGTTTCGCCCCTCTGTTTGTATGTAAGTTTGAAGTGTGCCCTCACGCCATGCACCTCTCATAAGCATGTGTCCAAAATCCACACGCTCTCTCCCACTCTGCATCTCACAAACACAGCAGCCCCCTTTTCCCAACAATCCCACTCTGAATAGCCACTCACCCCTGTGTTTTTCACTGGTGGAGAGGCGTTTTTCACTTCTTTTTTTTTTAACCCCCCTTCTCGAGTTTTGAATAGAGGGAGAATAAAGGGATGAGAGCAGAAGCGATTGGAGAACTGGACAGTGGCAAAGAGGAAATTACATGGAGACAGAGGAGGAGAGGGAGGCATCCTTGGTTAGCAGGGGAAATATGTGAAAGAGTGAATGCTGCTCAGGGTGCAGCAGAGGTCACTGCGGGGGCAGAGGGGTCAAGTGACACTCCAATAGCATTCCTCTGTCATTCATGGGAGTGTTGGAGAGGGCTGTGAAGCACTGGCACAGGGCACAGATGGGCAGTGAAGTGGGTAAAGATCCTTAATGCCACAATGTTTCAGTGTCACCAATCTGCAAAGAATTCATCATCGTTGATAGCTTAGTGAAGTTACAAGCTTCCGTCGTTTGAATCCTGTGATTAAAGAATATCTGAATCCTTTACATGCAATAACAAAAAGTATTGCTCTCAAATTTCTTTTTTGTTCAGTGTCAAATTATTTGCATCTGTCAGTGGTTATCAAAGGCGTTCTGACCTCTGACAGTTTCCTTCATTTTTTATTTGCCGTTGCAAGCTGACAGGTTTCTTAATGCCTCTTCCCAGAATAGGTCTGACATCTTATGCACTGTACCATACTTAAGAAATTCAGTCAGAGCCAATGAGCTGCAGAGGTCTGTAATAAGATATCCTGTGAGATGCACTGTAAGTCATCATTAGTAACACGTATTTTGTTTCAAGGATAACTTCTCCAGGCAGCGTGGAACAAAGGTTTGTCATTTCATCGAGTCTGATTAAGTGAGTACAGGAAGTGCTGTACTTTGGTAGTGGGTGGCAAACAAAGCCATTCGGACACACAAAGGATCTCTGTTTCTCTTTATCGCTGTTTGTCTGTCAGACTGACAGCGTTGACCTTGTATCGCCAGCCCACTTTGTCCCACTCTCTAAGATGCGTCTTTTATTTTGTTAAGACGTACAACTGTAACCCGTAGCCCAGACATTTAATATGATATGATAATAAGTATCCCCAGGGATCACCTGATATGCTGTTTCCATGCAGCAGGCAGATGGGTAGGGTACGGCGGGCATCACTTCCCAGCGTTTTGCCTGCCAACTGGCAACGTCCGTCACCAGACGTGTTCGGGGTAATCCGAGAGGTGGGCCGAGCTGCGGCGGCTCTGACTTTCATCACACCTGTGCTAAAAGCGCGGTGAGGAGCAGCCTGTCCGTCCTATCTCCCCCGCCTGTAAGGGAATATTGAGACAGCAGTGGATCAGATGGGCTCACATCCTGTCAGACTCATCAGATTTCAGGACGACTGAGTGCTTTTGTCAGCTGAATTCCAGACATCTTCTTTCTTTCCCTCCAGAAGGGTTTTCAAAGATAATGTGTCTCACGACTTGACCCCCCTCGAAACAATAGTATCATTGATACTGTGATGGCTCTAACTAATGCTAATGGCGTATGGTACATAATTCATGAGATATCAGGGTGATCAAAATATGACGTCCTAGCCTAGAATCCAAACCAAACCAGCAGGCCAGAAAGAGGACGACAACAAGTCTGATGCTCCTTTCATGAAGACACCCATGTCTTCAGCTCCTCTTCTCATCTCCTCCGGCTTCTCTCTGAGTGCCCTCTGTCACAGATGTCACTCTTTCTTGACACCTGTCTGCCCTTCCCTCTTGTCTGACTGTCCCATCTCCCTCTCTGTGGGGTGGAACTGTTTGTTTTTGGAGGTTTGTTTATGGGGGGAAGGAATACCCCGCTGCTCCAGGCCGCCTCTAGTCTTTCAGCTCATCACACAGAACATGACAGCCCTCCTTCTCTTTGGTGCTGAGATGAGGAGCTGTTTCTCCCATCCCCATGGGGAGTCAAAATCTTCTGCTTCGCTCTCTCCTTCTTGAACTTCACTTCAAGACAGCGGATCGATACTGTGTGCGCGAGCAAACACTACCTGCTCTGGGCCGTGTACACAAACATTGTGTAATTTTGCAGTGGTGTGGTTCGAGGTTATGTACCTTTTCAGTCCGAGAGGAATGAATGTTTCATTGAATGCAGTTATTTCTAAGTAGTCTTTCCACACATAAACTGTCCTTGAATGGAAATTCAGTATGAACTAAAGCAGGCTCATTATCATATGGGCGCTAGAGGCAAAAATTTACAAGCCACAGCAAAAGCAAATCAGTGGTACAAAATTCCAAAATTTCAAATATTATTTTATTTGCTATCATTTTCATTAACTCTGTGTAATTGCCATGTAATCCACACTGTTTGGACACTGCAGCATGTAATTATTGCAATAAAATTAAGCCCTAATTCTGGTAAACGTGAGTGGTGAAAGACCGTGATTGGCCTATAAATGGGAATGATGTGAAATCAGACACTGACAACTCGTAGCTTGTAATTATGCTGACACACAGTGTAATTATGTTGCTTACTTTAGCGATGATGTGTTAAACGCTCAAGTGTTGCCATTTGTAATGCAAAATAAATAGGAGTTCTGTTCCCTGAAAATACAGTTTAAGTGCAGTTTTGCCTGTATATCTGTCATGGCTGCCCTCGCAACCAAAGGCCATGTTTTGTTTGTAGACGGGGGAAACTGTGGTTCATGGAAAGTTGTTAATACCAGTTATCATACTGGGTGGTCTACCGCTGGACTTCTGAGGCCTCCTGGACTCCACCCAGCAAGCCAGCTCACGGTTTCACGTTTTTTTGTTGCCTATTTCAATCCTCCACGCTTCTCCTTCTTTTTTTAACATTTAGGTTTCTCTTTGGAATACATCAGCACATCAGATAACCCCAAGGTATAACAGTAAAACCTTGAGTTCACACACACACATACTCAGGAGTTGTTTTTGTCTGGCTGGTGTGTGCAACCTGTGTGTATTTCTATTTCTTTTTTGTCTCTTACAGCGTGGAGTTAAGACTGAATCAGCTGTTCACACAACCTTCTCACATAGCGCGCGCGCACACACACACACACACACAATACTCAGGCATGCACAAAAGCCCAATTGCACAGTTGCAAA
Organism: Chelmon rostratus; assembly: GCF_017976325.1. Classification (NCBI taxonomy): domain Eukaryota; kingdom Metazoa; phylum Chordata; class Actinopteri; order Chaetodontiformes; family Chaetodontidae; genus Chelmon; species Chelmon rostratus. The sequence continues at coordinate 15,163,464 of NC_055668.1, read as the reverse complement.
CACACATTTTCTTTGCACACAAAAACACTCACACACCTAAAGAGGGGGCTGTGCCTCCGGGGGCCACGTCAGTTACCTGCTGACACACAGGCTAGTGATTGATGAGACGCCGGGGGCGCTGGAGTAGACTTTGTCAGCTGCTCATAATTTATACATCTTATCTCCATCAGAAGAAAAGACAGAGTGCTGCGTTGTGTATATGGAGATGAAAACGCTGGGCTTGTTTAGGCAGCGGTGACAGGGTAGCTGCTAGCTGTTAGCCGTGCCACAGAGTGATAACTCAGATTGGTATCTGTTAGCTTTCTCACCAGGTCCCTCTGTGGCCAGAGCCTTCACTCTTTGCCTGTGACGAATCCTCTGTCTGTCAGTCAGTCTCTCACTTTCATTGCCTCTCTCTCTCTCATGTTTCCCTCTCTCTTGTGTCTCCTTTGGTCTCCTCTGTCTCGCTCTCTTGTGTCTCTATTTCTCTATTCTGTGACCCTTCCTCTCTCTCTCTCTCTCTCTCTCTTTTCTGTCCATCTCCTGTCACATACTCAGGCCAGACAGGCCCAAGCCTCTGCTGAAAGCTGCTGGCTCGTCCTCAGTCCACTCGCAACGCAAAGGTCAGGACAGAGGCAAGGCTTGAGTTACAGAATAATTAGCTCTGTCAGCATCATGTTGAAATCAATGTTCAGATGTTGTATGAGGGTGGGCCAGATGAATTATTTTAGTCCAGTACAGGCAAGATTGCTTTTGAATTACCATTGTCAGGTTTATGTTTTGTATGTTAGAACTAGACGAGTGCACGCAGTGGAGCACAGACCTCCACCAGGTGTGTTTGTGGGCATGTGGGTGGGGAGCGGGGAGTGCATGGCTGCGTATATGCATGAGATTAGTGGGATAAACGTGAGACAATGTGGCACCTTCCAAAATGCTAGGGATGTCAAATGCTAGTTTCAAAGGGAAAATGCTCACACAAGAATCAGCCAACACTAACGTGACCGCCGCATACCTTGCCTCGAGTGGAAACGAGATTCCAAATTGAAACGGTTGCTGATCACTTGCGGTCCCTACCGGCCCGATAAGAAGAGCAAGCAGTCAGCAGTCGATGGCGGTATGAAACAGAACAGTCAATAAAATAGATTTTTCAGAAATTGTGAATTACTGCCAACATGAAGGATCCAGGAGCATACAGCCATTAATGTGCACAAAAAGTATTAGGCTTATTGGTCCAGTAGTGTGCGAGATGAGCTGCACAGAGATACATGAACCCCCGACACCTGGCACGAGTAAAAATCCATATAAACTGTTAGTTTGGCACAAGCAAGGACTTGCTATTGTCATACAGCATTGTGGTCCATTTTTGGTATTATCCTTAAGAGAGAATTAGTTTGACAGCACTACAATGCTCTAACTTAATGGATGATTAGAGGGTCAGTGTTTCACAAGCAACAGAAGAATATCTTTCTAATAAAAAACAAGTACAGCGTCTTGTTGATTTAGATTGTGTGATTGTTACTGTTGTGGTTTTTATTTTTACGATACTGCAGTTCAAGCCGAGAAACAAAGAAATGTATCACTGATCGTGCAGAGAGCTTGTCAGTGGTAAATGAATCTGACTTCTGTTGCCCTGTACACTCAGTGTTTGATATCGCCTTCCTGAATGTGAAAAGAAAGTTTATCAACCCGCAGAACTTCACCTTACTCTCCTCCAATTGTCTTTTAGCACGCTTTGTTCTCTCAAATTGTGTTCAGATGTTTTTAAGAGTGTCAGTTAACTACTGCATCAGCAAAACAACTTTGATTCCATAACCCCTTCCCACTATTGATCTTGCCTGGTAGATAAAAGTGCGCTCTCTCTGAAATCATGCATTTTTCATTGTGGTATCAATGGCAGCCTTTGCATTTGGCATCCCACTTAGCTTAAAGCTATACTCACAAATGCTGTCTGTTTTGCTCTATTGATTCAGAGGGTTTGCATCTTGTATATTTGAGAATCACTCCCTTGGTATCATTTTTCTTTGACTTTGATCACCCTGATTGCTGTAAACAGACACAAAAAATCAAGCAAATTATTCAAATTAATGTGTTTTGGTGGCATTTAGAATTGTGCTCTTCATTAAATATTCAGGTCGAAGCACTTTGACATAATTAAGAAAGTGATGCTCATGCTACTGCAGCTGCTTTGTGTGTCTGGACAATTATTTGGACATGAAATACTCTTTGTCAGTATTACACACAGACTGAATGTGCACAATCTTTTTCCTGAGCATATTTCTATACTCTTATCTTAAAATGTTCACACCCTATCCTTACAAGACATACACCTTGAAGGAAAAATTGAGAATACAAGTCCAATATTACCTTTCTCACCAAATAGTAGTTGGCATTGTGGTGCTGCTGCTTGTCAGGTGTTAAACAACACTTTGGACCAAGGACAGACAAATGAGAGTGTCCTCCTCTCTAATAGAATCTAAAAAGATGAAAAATATAGTGCAGGAGGCAGGAAGGACTAGTCAAAGAGGTGACCATCAGCATCTCAGCAGCGTGGCTTGGCAGCCTCCAGCCTGCCATGGTGTAATTGGAGAGAAAACATATATGGGAGCAAATAACCCCCTGTCAGGGGCATTAAAAGGAGATGTTGTGACGACTGAGAGCCCTGCCAGCTGAGCACAGCAAAGTGGAGGGGAAGAATAAGGCCCATCAAATGGAAAAACCTGCTTGGAGCAACCGTACATCCAAATATTCAAGATAATTGTTGGCCGGTGGAGGAATAGAGCATCCATGTTTGTTTGTGGAAGTTTGCCTCAAGAGAAAAACAGATATTTGTCACTGTTGTCATTGTTGTTATCCATTCGCTATCACGCGTTGATTGATTTGGCATGTCTGCTTTGATGAGTGTAATTTGAAAATGGTAAAGGGTAACATTAACAGTAGCAGTGCTCAACCCTTATTACTCTGGAGTGACATAAAGGCAGGTGACGGGAACAGGGACAAAAATACGGCTCACAGTCAAAACCAACAGAACTGAATTCTTTAAGGGAAACAAGCAGATAAGATTTAATCATTTGGTTTTGGTGGTTTAACTCTATGGAAAGTGACATCATCAGACAATTAAGTTAACACTTAAACTTTTCGACGTGTATTTATTCTGAACAGTGTCTGATTTTACCACAATAATACACACTCCCAGCGTTTCTGTGTGGGTCTGAGAGAGACCCCTGTGGAGCCATTGAAACCTCCTCAGCCAGCCTTTGTTTGGCAACTAAATATCTCTTCTAAACAAATTAGATTTTGACGTGGCTTACATAGACGAAAATCCCATCTTCTCATATTACTGAATTATCTAAGGCTCTCTGTTATGTGTTTTTTTGTTTTTTTTTGTCAAATTTTCTCCCATGTCTGCTCCACGATCATCACAAAAGAATTTGCCTGTCTCTGCTGAACTTCTCCTGGAACCTGCCTGACCCCGCCATTCATCTGAGCGTGTCAAAATGTTAATGAGGATCAACCCAAAAGCGCTTAGAGGTTAAATAAAGTCTTCATACGCTGTCGGTCGAAATTCAATAATTTATTTACTTGGCATGTTTCCACTTTCCCTGCCACTCTGCCTCAATTCTTGTTTCTATCCGGGGACAGGGCTTGTCTTGTTGTGTTTTGTTTAATTTTTTTTTTGTGTGCAGGCAGCTGTGCAGGCAGCCTTTGTCTGTGTGCGAGATTGCTGCTTTAGCTCAGTGGCCCCTCTCATTAATCATCCGGTCAGACTATTTATAATGCGGCAGCCAAGCCGCCACCTCAGTTGCCATTGGCTTTTGTCACCGTGGCACTCTGTTTTGTGGCAGGAGGAAGCCTAATTATTAACTGTTAAGATGACAGCCAGCGCTGTTCTGTCAACAGGGCTGGCTGACAGTCAGACTGAAGTGATAGCCCACTGAGCAGCCACAGCCAAACAACAAATTGTATGGCTCAATCTAATTGTCTTGATCTTAGAAGTATATTTTGACACTTTGAATTAAAGTTTGCCCTTTTTTTTAGTGTGATTTTACTTAAGCAGAAACCTGAAAATGAGCTTTTCAGCTTTTTATCAAACAAATATTGTCCCAATATGTCTCAACAAATATGTCTTGAAACAACCATCAAATGTTTGCAGTAAACACATACACTTGCATAAACAAGTCATTATTTATTGTAATTAGATTTTGATGAAAATTGCAGGTGTCATTATCTGGTAGCATTTCTTGAGTTACCCCCGAATTTCATCGTAATGTAAGAAATGGCTCTGGCAGAGGCTGTCAGTCACAAAGTCTATTTTCATATAATTAATCAGTGATGTTTATGCTGGTACAGATATAAAACCATTATGAATAATTAACTCTCTCCCTGCTTTGCTACGCAATTCCATATCTTGCGAATCCAAGAAAGATTGAGATGGCGCTGGACTTGAAGTGTCAAAAGGATGTAATATGTATCATTTTGCGGTGAAGGGGAAAAAAAAGAATTAGTGAAAGCCTCCTGGAGAATGACAGTCTTTGTTATTTGTCTTCTGACTTCTTAGCAGACAGCTATCAGGAAGAAAGAGAACTCACTGTGCACCACCGAGAGAAGAAAATATGTGAGTCAGACTTTCCCCTCCTCCCTCCTTTCCCCAAAGCTTGAGATCCCCCTTCCAAAAATGAAAAGGATCAAGTTGCTGTCACTGTCACCGAACAAACATAAACTTTTCTGGCACCTAATAAATAGGCAGTGTGGCATTGTTCTCAAAGCCAGACAGGTGTGTCTGCCTCAGTGATGATGGATTCCATTATTCTGTATGGAAAGCCTGTTGGCTTTCTTGTCATATGTTGTCACACATCTCTCTCCTGAGAGAGAAAGGTTTGAAAGATGGCCAAAAGTAATTACACAGACGCATCCCTGATGCTGTTGCCATGTGTTTTCTCTCGCTCATCACCACCAAAGCTAGAAAAAAAAAATCTGTTACCCACAGCTATATTTCACAGGGAAACGAGGAGTGCAGACTTGTTGGTGCTCTGCTGCTCCTCTTGTTGTGTTGATTGCTAGCTCATTAACCCGTCAGGTTTATTTTTCCCAGCCATGAACGCTAGCTCTGGGAAAGGGCCCTGGGCAGTTTTACTCATCGCTAAGGTGGAGCAGCAGGTCCTGATCCGGGTGTGCGGTGATGACATTATTTGCACCTGAATGGCAGGTACATCAACATCTCCTTGTAAACGCATCAGAAGAGAGACAGTGGCACCTTTGTTCTCCTCACAGCCCACTTGGGTTGCTGACAGCTTGCTGATTGATATTATCATTCTTAATGTCAGTAAATAGTGCCATGCCAGATAAAGAATCAGTTTCCTCTTGGTACTGGAGAGCTCATTTATCTTTCTGCAGCTCGCCCTGGCATATGCCGAAATTGGAGCCGGAAGTAGTCTTCCATTTCAGCGCGGGTTTTTTTTTTTTTTTCCTCACCACCTCCTAATCTTCCCACTCCCTGTCTCGCTTTCCCTCCTCGTCTCTGTCTCCCTGCTTATTTTGATTCAGAGTGAGTGAGACTTAACCGGGAGGAAAGATAGAGCTTAAGTCAGTTGTAATATGGTAGGACATCTCTTGATTAGATTCCGTCAGAGTCAGGTCTTTCTGTGTTGCTCCTGCTCCAGTCTCCCCATCCTGGAACACTAGCTTAACAAAGAACAGATATCAGGCCACTCAGGGGCCCATCCATGAATTTACTAAAATAAAACCCTTGTTAGAGTGATACTTCCTTGGACGGTGAGCCACAGAATTGTCTAATTGTGCCTCGTGTTCAGTGTATTTTCCTGCTCTGAGGGGGACATTTAACGAGTTCCTGCAGAAGATATAAAACCTGCAGACAGTAAGCCTTTCTATAACCGTACAGTGGCCACCAAAGGTCTTCGAGACATCATATTGAAAAGGTTAAACACTGACAGTGAACAAGCCTAACATGGTGGGTACACAACCTCCGCTGAACAGAAACAAATGATGGCATTTGAAGAAAAAAAAAAAAGGAAAGGTAGAGGAGAAAAGTCAGTGTTTTTTTATTATTATTTTAGACAAGAATTAAAAGAGAATGGGCAAAAAAAAAAAACAAGCCACACTTGACAAGGCTGGTGCATCAGCTCAGAAAATAAAGCACACGTACACACAGCTCAGTGCTTTGCTACAAGTGCGCAATTCAAAGCACCTATCTCCATGTTTTTCCTCTCTCCCCTCCCCTCTCAATTCCTGTTACCCCCTACCCTTTGCTATTATGCTGACAGACAGCGCTGATATCCTCTGAGCTGGTGATAGATACGTCACATCTTGGGGAGAAAACGGGTTTGTCCTCAGCAGGTGAATATGCGGCTCCCTCATCCTCCAAGCAGACAGACACACATGACACTTTTCGACACTCTCTCCCTGATAGCACTTTGGCATGCAGGCAGAATCAAAGGGGGCATCTTTCACATGCAATTAGAGCGGAAAATAAAGACGACGAAGTGCGGTGCACAAAGGGAAGCTGGGGCTCAGAAGGCTGTAATGAAAGGTGATTAGAAGTAGAGGCCCCAGCCAATGAGCTGCAGAGAGCTGCAGAAACAAACTCATCCTGGTAGGGTTCTCTGTTGAAGACACTATTAGATATTATCAAAGCTTATAATGACAGACAGTCACTGGCAGACAGACATGACTCAAAACTATGCCAGATCAATGTTTGTGTGTGTGTGTCTGAGTGTGTGTGTGCATGCCTGTGAGACAGAGACAATGTTTTTATTAACTTTACACATCAACAGTAACGGGAAACTCAAGAATGTTTTGCTGTTCCTGACAGGGGAAAGTGTTTATGTTTGGGGCGAGGTTTGATAAAGGCTTACTTTTTAAGCTGTGTCTCAATAATAATAATACATAATAAATCAGTGCCGACATTATGGGAACAGTCGTTCCATTATGCAATAAATGAATTAATCGCGATCACTGGTAATTAAGTATTAAATCTTTGTAAAACATCCTGCCTGTCTGCCAATAGTGTCCTTGACTGTGTCCCAGTTGCTCACTACACACTCATTTTAAGCAGATTTTGAGTATGTAATGAGTTCACACCGGAAAAGTGACAAAATGTATGATACATGGGAAAAAAAGTCACATGCATGTTAATAAAAATGCTTAATTTCACTTTAGTCGTAGATTACAATGCAGTGCAGACAGGAGGGGCTACTCACAGCTGCAAAGAACTACGTTTGGGATGGTTGCGAGACAACTCCTGTACAGAAAACAAACAACAAACAAAACATTTCATTCAAATCTTTGTTGCTTTCTCTTTGTGAAGTTAAACTGTCAGCATCTGCAGTTTGATTGACATCCATCTGTGTCTGTATTGTATTATTTCCTGTTAGCACAAAAAATTCTAGTATATTGTTTTTGGAGTTAGTCTATAACTACAGTAGTTAGTTTATATTATAGTTATATTACTTGTTATATATATTAGTAGTTAGTATATATATATATATGTACTGATTGTCGTGATTGTCCCGCGTAATCCTGCCCGCTGCTGCTTTTTCTGTACAACGTACAGGTTGTAGTATTAATTTGGGACAAGCGTCAGGGCACATCTTGCATTTGTTCCTACAAAACAGTTAAGTAGTTTTAATCAGACTACTTTAGGTTTGCCATTTATTTAATCTTTCATTTGAAATCATGCATCCTTTTGAGTCTCATAACTTTTCAGATCATCCTGTAACATCTTAGCGGAAGCACCACCAGCTCTCATGCTGTCACATCTACCCCAGTTCATTTCAGAGTGAATGCTGTTTTTCCTCTGTCTCTCCATCCCTGCTTGTTCGTCCTCAAAATAAAGCTAGCCACCCTGCTGGGTACTGAGTGAGTGAGTGATGGACATTTGTTTCACTTCTCTCTGACTAAACTGAAGAAAAGGAGACCCGTTCCTCTGCCTGGCATTGCCAGCTGTGAGCGGTTGTCAGGGTTGGGGCTGGTCCAGGGCCTAATGGTGCTGTCTCTCCAGTCAAGTCCTTGAGACCTGGAGTCCCTCAAGAGAGACATGGATCCAAGGTTTGACTGGATTCAAGCACCTGGTGAATGAACAGAGGGCAGCTAAGCTGTCATGGATGAAATCATTGTGACATTACAAGTACAGTTTACTTCTTAAGAGGCTGCATTTGAGGATGTTGTCATGCGCTTTTACCATGCTGAATGTCAGGATTAATTTTATGAACCAGTGGATTTGTGGAAAGTGCATTGGTACACAGTAATTCCTTGTGTGCCTTATGCTCGTTGGGTTAGGTATCGATTATCATACCAAAAGGAAAAACTGAGGAGGTTCCCAGAAGCTTCCACAAACAAACAACACTAATTTAATGCTTCGCTGACACAAAAGCACATTCAGTCAAAGCAAACCGAAAAACATCCTCGTCAAGCATCTGGTAAGTGGGTTATTTGGCACCTTAACAACAAGTTGCAGTTCAGGCCCGTTCAGATTGTCAGCAGACACTACAGGCACGCGGTCTGAGCATGAGAGGCTTAGCAAGAAGGGGGCTGCAGGGGAGCGCTGGGCCGGCGGGAGAGTTTAAGACCGGCGCTGTAGCTATTACAGGATGTCAGAAAATATGCTTAATTGAAAATGATTAGGGCCCTCGTAAAAGCCGATCAAGTCATGGTTTGGGGAGAAAGCGTGATTGTCCCGCGTAATCCTGCCCGCTGCTGCTCTTTCATCTGGATGAAGAGATCAAAAAAGAAGGCATTTGTAAAGGCCAGACCTCCCTGTGCCACAGCCAGTGAGCTCAGCTGCTCTCCCCAGCATTCACTCTCCTTTTCAAATGCACTTCCTCTGTCTCTCTCACACACTCCTTCCTCCCTATGTTTCTTTTAGTCTTTTTCGCACCAGTGTTGTTCACGGGTCACAAGGTATGCGGAGGTCAGCGATACAGCCCTTTGTTGTGATTTTTGCCGAACGCTCCCATTTCACAGTTATATCACTATGCTTGCCGTTAAGCTGCGAGTCATGACGAGGGCTTGTGTGACAGCATGTTTAGAGATTGCACAGTATTGCCCTTCATTATCAGACATCAAAGAAAGACACACAAACGCGCTCACCCACACACAAGCTACGGGTTGTACTTCCATGTCTTCCTTTATCCATCTTCTAGATAGAAAAAAAAAACAAAAGACAAGAGGATAGAAAGCGGTCTGAAATGAAAGCTAGAGGGGCCTAGAGAGAGTCAAAGTGAGACACACATAAACATTCACACACATAGAGGAATCAGCTGTGAGCCGAATGGATCGGAGTTGGAGGGGGAGTACGCTGCCCTCATGGCCTCTCTTTGAAGTGAGGCACAGGCCGTATGTACAGGCCCCAGAGAGGGGCATGTCTACATCCCCCCCATAGGCTGGCTGAAGGCAGCGGTCTGAGCGGAGCACACAACACAGAGAAAAGAATGGAGCTTCCTAACTGGGCTGCCTTCTCTTCACACACTTTCTTCACCGAACACCAGAGTGATTTTGTTGAGAGAGAGACTGCTCAGGGCAGCGAAACTCGCCTTGCTTGTTTTTAATGTTTGCAGTGTTTTAAGCACATAAGATGCAATTTAGCCACATTTCTACTGCAGGAACTTTACCCAATGAGCAGTACTTTACAAAAGTACAGGAAGTTTGGGGGTGGGGCTTGTAGCGCTGAACATTCCGGATTGGTCGAGTACTCGCAGCATTTTATTTCAGCCACTATTTTTAAAAGTCTGCAGCCGCAAACCAGTTTGGTTTTTGTTCATGATGCTTCGACGCATCAACGTGGACTTACAAAAGAAAGCGCACAGTCCAGCGGGAATTGGAAAAACGCTGTGTAAAATTCGTACGTTGGCCGACTTGCTTGCTCGATCTTTGTGGGTCTTGAGACCACCATGGAAATGCAGACAACAGCGGGCTGAAGGAACCTTGCAGTTCCTTGAAAAGTAGTTTTCGAGTACTTTAGGGTACTTTGGGTGGAAACGTGGCTTTTCAGAGTGGTTCTCTGTGTGTGTGGTGGTGGTGGTGGTGGGGGGTGAGGGGGGTGAAGCAGTTGTAAAACAGCCCAGTGGTCTTGATAAAGTTGTTTTAAAGATTTTCTAACAACCCATGAATGCAGCTATCACTCACTTTGAAAGTGATAGCATGCAGCTCATTCAAGTTGCCCTCTGAAAGATCTGTAATGGCCTTCACTATTTATCTTAAGATTGATGTAAAATAAATTCCCCCAAACAGTAACATGAGTGATTGGTGTTTAGTTCTAGTCTCAACAGTTATGTTTAAGTCAGTGGATGAAGAGGGATCGTGTCCATTTGTGTTGAGTGCAACACCATTAACCTCTAGCCCGATTAGCAGGACGGAAGAAAAACTCTGAGCAGATGATTTCCGTCACTATAATGTCACACTGTTGTTCTCAGCTGTCGAGGCTGCGCTCATAGAACACTCGCTGTAAACACACACACATGCACTTTGATGGACTGTTCCCAGCTTGTGCGCTCGGCACTCGACTCGCGGGTTGGGTGGGATACGGTGAGACGGTGTGAGGTCCTGTCTGGTCTGGTCTGGGCCAGTCTTGCTCTGCTCTGGCCTCGGGGAATGTTTGGCGTGAGATAAGGCTGTGTTTGAAGAGGAGCTCCAGATGCTCGTATATTACAGGTTGTCTTGTCATGCCGCAGATAAAGCCTCAGAGAAGCTCCTGTCGCCGGGCCGCACCACACACAGACACACACTCACAGGGAAGATAAATGTTTACAGGAGGCATTCAGCCTTCAACAGTGTCGTGCCGTGGACGGCGGGCCTGTCAGACCTCTACCATTTTTAGGCTGCGGCTCATGCAGCAGCATCTACATTTTGACAGCATGTTATATGCTGCGCATCGCTTCTTATGAACATGTGATTACATTCCCCTCACTTTGAGACGCTTCCGCAGTTTAAAAAATCAAATATTGTTAGCTTTAACAGACTCTGACAGTTAGCTCTGCTGGTAAAGGCCATGTGGAAAAAATATTGCCATGTTCAGATTTCTGAGATTAGATTTTAGAGTAGTGCAATTTTCAGTGTGTACTGCTGATTAGCCTTCCAATGTCTTCCCATGCCTCTTCACACCCGGTAAAACAGATATGCGGTTGTAACTTTAATCTGTAAAGGTTGGATTGGGAATTTGTCACACTGATAAAGATGTAAAGTCCCGCAGTGGTGTTCTCTACCTGACTGTCACGCCTGCCTTAAGTTTATTAGGCCTGGAAATAGCTTCTACTGTAGGTCCGATCTCGACTGAGCAAAGCTGTGGTTTCAGTTCACTTTCAGCATGTAACCTGTTGAAAAGACTCCTTCTAAAGACGTAATTGGTTATTGCCTCTGATTATTCAATTCAGCAAACTTCTGTGCCTTTAATTGTAAATGTTGTCATCTAATATCCTTAAGGCGGACACTGTGTCCCTGCTCTCCATCCAACCATGAATGAGGCTATTCTTCACTAATAAGACAAGAGATAGTGGGTTTGTGTAATGCAGAGACAGGTCCCCCTCTGTCATTAAGTCATGTGTTTGCTATAGTGGAATGGTATATTGCTTGGCATAAAACACGGCGCGTCTTCATTTGTCAGGCTCGTAGAGCTGTGAGACAAACGATGTTGAGAGTGTATGTTTGAGGGCCCTCTGAGACCACAGTTGAGCGGCTGCTCACTGGTGCGTCTCTCATGCTAATGTCATGGTCTCCCAGTCTATCTGTCACCCCATTACGCTAACATCATTATGCACAGGGGCCTGTCCCCGTTGTTGAAAAGAACAGAATCATTCCTGTCTCATTTTGAAGCAAATTGTTTGGGGAACATTTCTCTCTCTTCTTTTTTTTTTTTTCCAGTGGTAATGGCGGGCCAATCATTTTGCGAGGCTGCAGGTATGCAGATGAATGAATAGCTATTTGAGCTGTTTGGTGAAAGGGGTTTTTGTATTATTCATGAGAGGGATGGTGTGTCTGAAAGTGTGTTTGTGCATGCGCATGTGTGTGAAGGGGCCAATGTGTCTCTATCAAGCGCACATACATTCACAGACAAGCACAGCATACATGCATTGTACAAGCATGCCTGCATCAACCGTTACACACATCCTACACAGCCGTGCTCAGAAATTTCAGACGGCGATGGATGTGTGCTATGGTTTCTACTGACAGCTGCTTGGCTAATTTATAATAGTTATAATGGTGTATTTTTTATTTTTGAATCAAGGGGGCCGACTGTCAGCGCACCCCCCCACAGCATGGCAGTATATCAGTTAGGTGTTGCTGAGCGAGATCATTCCGCTGTGATCTTCTCCCTCTCTTCCCTTTGAATCTTTTCATCTCGCCCAGCGCAGGTTCAAATCCAGGTTAAAACCTTTGTCTCAATCTAAATCTCGCAGTCCTGGCAAACAGCACAAATTCCAGTCTGTCAGCTCAGCAGATTCCTCGTGCCGGTGTGCACGACTCCTGCATGTGCGCCGTCTCTCTCTGCGTGTGGGAGGTATGCTAGCCATGCACCCACCTGCTAATTTAAAAGCTTCAATCAGCTCTGCTAACTGAGGAGACAACCCTGGGTTCCAGTAATTGCCCTGGTGACAGTGCTTCAGCAAAAAAAAAAAAAAAAGCCTGTCTGTGTCTCTGTGTCATCATTTACACAACGTTATGAATAGGTTAATAAAATAAAATACTTTAATTATAGCTTAGTTGCCATATTGTTAATGGTGCCAGTGTGGCTCAATTGAATAGTACAGTTTCTACTATTAATTATCTGAAAGTGAACTTGTTTAAATGATATTTTACAGCCCCTTGATAAAATTACCGCTAGAGGCAATGTAATGATAGACAGACAAAGGCCATGCACGAATTATCATAAACTATTAGCTTGTTTCCAAAGGGTTTTATGTTAATCTTTTAGCGCTTAAGTACCCTGCAATTAACATATCAGGAGGAGCTGCCTTCCAGCTAGGCTTGCAAATTGAAGTCCTCAGATAAAAAAGCTATTGAGATGAAACCCTGAAAGAGAAGAGGAGCTATCGCACTGAAGTGTGCTGGAATTTTTCACTCGTGTGCTGTGCGCTGTGTGTGTGTGTGTGTGTGTGTGTGTGTGTGTGTGTGTGTGTGTGTGTGTGTGTGTGTGTGTGTGTGTGTGTGTGTGTGTGTGTGCGTGCGTGCACACATTTGTGAGAGAGCGAGAGCGATAGAGAGACTTTAAGAGCACTGAGACAAAGAATAAGTGAAAAAGAGAGCAAGATGCCGTGAGAGTGTCTGTGATCAAGGATGTATAACAATTCCATTATCTCTCTTGGGTGATGACATGAGATGTCTCTTTCAGGCCGCTCTCCCTTTGTCTAACGCTGCGCAGCGTGTGAGCTATAGGGGGATCGAAATGGCTCTCATTGGCTGCGATGGCGGCATCTGATGGAATGTGTTTACATATCAGGCTAGTGGCTTGATATGTAAATGCAGCGCGTTGAAAAGGCTACAGGGAGATATGGTTCATTGTTAGGTCTTCGCAGTCTGTGTTCCCTTTCATGCTAAGCACAATTGTATCCACTGAGCGAGCATCTTGTAAACCGCCCGTTGCCTTTGGTAGGTTAAACCCACAAAAGAGACCCATGCTTTGAAAGATATGCATGTTTTATAGGATAATTGGCAGCTTTGCTTTGGTCTGCTTGTCTTTGTTGTTGACACGTAGCAGCTGACACCATTTACATTTACTACAATTAAATGAAAATACCTTCAGTAGTTCACTATTTTTGTCCTGCTTACATACTGTGGAAAATACAAGAGGGTAATTATATTCCTATGAGTATTATCCTCATTTTTTTGTGAAGAGATGCATCATATGTCAATATTGATATTTTGTCTGTAATGTCATTACATTTCTGGTTGTTTTTCTGAAATAATTAGCTAATGGTTTTTATTCCGGCAACTTTTTTCTCTTTGTAGCCATCTCGTCAGCCTCGCTGTGGAAAGCAGTTCACAGTGTATGAGAATAATGAATTGTTAGACCATTACACATGGCATTCTGTACATTCTAGTGCACATCAGTCCTGACTCAGTGAAACCATATTGCCCATAGAGTGCTCTGATATTTTCCTCTATCACCCAAAGATAGATGACTCCACTGAGGCCTTAATCTCATGCTAAAGATTTGTTGGCCTCTAGAAGTCAGGCCTAGCATTGAGATGCCTCGCCTGATTTATATTCACTGGCATGGAAGGGGAGCCAAGTGCACTATCTGCAAAGCAGATGCTGCAGCAGTGCCCTTGTATTGGGTTTTATATTTCACCTGAAATAAAACCTCCAAACAAGGTCACGTCCTCGAACCCCCTCTTCTCTATCTTCCCCTTTCTCTCTTTGTCTTTCTTCCTCTTTTTTTTTGACTCTTTTCTCATTTCTAACAAGCACTCTTAATAGTCTTATAAATCATAACCTGACAAAAATATTACGTCTGCATTCCAGTTGGAGAAATAGCACTGGATATGGCACAGTGCTGTAGCCCTTACAGGGAGAGGTTTTAATTTTTTCATGGCTGAGTATGAGAGCAGGAAGCTGACAGAGAAATAAAGAACGTAGCCGGCCAAAATCCTGATGAACACTGCCTTTAAAACCAAATTCTTGTCTGTCAGTCCCTATAATTTATGGGGCGGAGATTACAAAGCTACCGATACAATAAATTAAACTGATGGACAGAATTATGCCCAGTGCTTCCTGCTCTCCCCAATGACGCATACTAACTTAGCACGGCCTGACAATGAGTGTGATTTACCACCCGGGCAAGAGTGGAGAAGGGAAAACATTCACAAGCAGAGGCACCCAGGCCTCACTTTGGCCCACAGCCTAGTGAATAAAACCCAGCTTTAATTCACCCACAAACGTGTCGCCATTAAAAGACTAAGAATAGGGATTGCAGATCATAAATACTCCCTGATTTATTAGCTAACAACAAAGAGCATAAGCCCGGCGAAGGAGAGGGAGATTGTTTGACAGAATGTTGTCAAGGAGAGAAAAAGAGAGGAAAAACACACTCATTCTCCCGCTCTCACTCACAGACACTCTTAGCTACATCTGACCGGGGATGTAGCCCGGCCCTATCTCCTGCAGCGGCGTAGGAGCAGATGTGTCTGCTCTCCTCTCAATGTGTGACAGACAGAAAAGATAAACAGAGGGAAGAGCAGACAGAGAGAGAGAGAGAGGAAGAGAGGGAGGGGAGGTAAAGAGAGCAGGAGCTGGCACGGCACTGGCTAATTTATCTCGCTGAGAGACAGATTAAAGAGAGAGGAGAGCGAAACAAAGTTCCACTGGCTTAATCAGCGGACAGCCTGCTAGCAGAAGACATGATAAATCAGAGCAGGCTCAGTCCAGGAGAAAGCCTTTGCTCTGGGAGGGAACGGGAGACATCCTCGGCCAAACAGCAGTATCTTTTACACTGACTGTTGTGAATAGCAGCTCGTGAACTCGCTACGTGTACGCTCGCAATCGATACTCATTGCTATTGTTTGAGCAAACATTGTTACACGGTAGCCCTCCGCTGCTACTTTGTTCCGACACTGTTATTTTTAGTTGCGGGTGAACAATCCTGCTCGGCGCTGTTGTGTAAACAGGACAAAGGGACATGAAGGGCCTTAAGTTTCCCCTTGGTTTTTCTGTGCGGCCGTGTCTTTCTTTAGCTCGGTGTGTGACGGGGGGACTAACCTAAGGGCCTAACCCAGAAACAGGAAAAGGGGCTTAGATATCCCTGTGTCATTAGTTCACCACGGGGTCACAGCTGGGCCACTCAGAGCATGATTACACCCCTTGATTTATCTGCTTTGGAGCCCAAACACAGATAAATCTCCGAGCTCATCCCCGCCGTGGGATCCTCACTGTCTGATAAACGGCCCAAGCTGAATAAACAACCGCCACCCCCACAAACACCCAACCCCTCGTACATTATGAATAATTCATTCAGATTGCAAGCTCCGTTAAATGTGTATATGTTGTATCTTAAATGGCAAAGGTGCTTCTGTGATCTCTATCCAATCCTTCTTGTACGTCTTTGATGAAATAGCAGAGAGGCAGAGGGTGGCGGACATTTTGTTTCGCCGCTGTAAACTTTATTTCCTCGACCTGGCTGTCGTCCTCCAGCATTTTCACATAAATATACCTCATGCAAATATGTCGCGGGTTAGCCCGCGCGGCGGCTCCCGTGTAGATATTGGCCTGTCTGCGACTTTATGACAAAGTTTAAAATCATTCATTACAGTGACCCCTGCGGTAAATTCACTTAGCGGAAAATTGCCCCGGCTCTCCTGTTTGGTGTGTTGATGTGATCACGAGTGCGTTTTTAACTTAATTAATTGGCCGTTTCTGTTGACAAGAAATTTATGCAGTAATAATTTGCTCGAAATAGATGCAGAGCGCAGGAAATGAGATATCCATCAGGGCGCTTGTGTTCCGCCAGCTGCACCGCGGCTAATATGAAAGTATTTCAGGCTGCTCAGACCCTGCTGTTTGTGCAGTCAAGATTATATATACCCACGATCCATTGCCTGCCTCAGAGGCGCTCATGGAGGTCTATGATAACAAAGACTATGTGATTTATGGCCTGCTGTGAAAGCAGAACTTGATGAGATTAAACAATTTCATAGCACGAGTGTTTCTCAGAGGGCCCTCTGATTTGTGGCAGCAACGCCGACAGTAAATCAGGTTTATATATCTGAAAGCATGCTCAGCAAAGGAGTGCAATTACTGTTTAAGACAGCTACTTTTTATTTAATTTTTATCCCTGGTTTGTCTCTTTTATTCCTGGCCTGTCACATAGCCACTCACCTTCATAAGTCCTTCTGAGGGAAGGGTTGAAGAAGAAAGGAGGTGGGGAAGTCGTGGAGGGGAAGGCACGGTGGCGTGGGCCCTCTGCTATCTCCCCTCCACAGCTTTTAGAGAAACAAGCACAACAACAACAACCAGGGGACGACGACGGCGGCCACCGGCGGAACAACACAGGCATCCATAGAGCAGGGGGAGGCACTCCATTTTTAATGCATTGTTTGCCTGCTGCTCTGTCCCTGTCTGGGTAAATGGAGTAGGCAGAGTGTAATTAGAGAGCTGGGCTTTGCTCCGTGCCATAAAGATGACATGGTGTAATGATACAGCTTACAGGCCCGCAGAGGGTTCTGTCTCGCGACGGAGGATCTGGGTCGTTTGCCTGTGACTTATGATAGGTGTGGAGGATGACAGTGTTATCATGGCGATGTGGATGGAGGAAATTTCTTGCGAGAGGTTGTCAGGGCTTTGGAGGCGAGCAGAGATGAATAGGGAGCTTATTAATGATCTGTGTTTACAGGTTCTCATGTAATGTTTTCAAATGGAAATAAAAAGGAATTTAATGTTCAGTCGCTTAATTATTATCAGTATGTATGTTTTTGGTGTTGTTTATTCATCTTGAAATAAGCGCTGTAACCGGTTCAAAAGTTCCTAATTAAAAATCAAAAGTATATCAAAATGATTCCTAGAAATTAGGTGTGAAAACACAAACAACAAGCCGAATTATTTTTGTCTTTTTAATTCATACCGCTGAACATTTTGCATTGAGCTGAGGTCTGAGTTCTGAAATTTGGATAACTGTGGTTCTGTTGTATTTACATCATACAAGTCTGCATCTGCACTAATCAACTAACCAGTTTGTGTTTGTGTATGTAAGTACATGTGCATGAGTGTTTCATGCATTCAGATAATGTGAGACGGTGTGTGTGTGTGTGTGTGTGTGTGTGTGTGTGTGTGTGTGTGAGAGAGCTTTTTTAACGTGAGTGCATGCCCACATGCAAATGTGTGTGTTTTGAGGTTGTGATTAAATGTTCCCTAGTTGTGTGTGTGTGTGAGTGCCTGTGTCTGTGTGTGTCTGTGTGTGTCTGTGTCCTTGGGTGAAGATGTGAGTTGCGCATCTGTCTGCATCATCCCATATCTTCCCAGAAAACATCAAGAGATCTCATTATTTCGACACATCTCAGGTTTTTTTTTTCCTCTTTTTTCTTCCCGTATGCCTTGAGTCAAAATTAGTTTTCATTCCCTCTGTGATCTTACTGACTGAAGCCGGCTCAAAGTAAAGAAAATCGCAGTCTTCGTATCTTCGCAGCGAGGCTGAGTCAAACACACACTTCACACAGCCGCAGTCTGAGTTAAGCATTGCTAAGTAACCTTCACATTTCACTCGTGTGAAGAGCTAATTTCCTTTAAGTTCACATGTCACTTTTTGTGCCTCTTTTTGTGGGTCCTCTTCAAATGTCTCTCAGCGTCTAATTGCATAGGAAACATTCTAGACAAGCCGGTGTGACAGGCCCGCTCTCAGAGTCTTCAATTATTAAACATCCAACACTCTAGAAAACAGCCCTGACGTTAGCTACAGCCCCTAATCAGAACAGAAAGCCTCATGATATGTCACACTCCTTGCTTGCTGTGGTTCTGTGTATGTGTGTGTGTTTGTGTAGTTTATAGTTCGCGCAGGAAAGATGAAAATATTTCTTTTCACACCAGTTAAATAAGGCAAAACTCTGACAAAAATGATTTTTGTCACAGGTAGATCAGAACATTCACATCTTCCTTTTTTCTCCTGTTTTGGAGATAAAAGAAATTGTCTGTACTTATGAAAATATATGAAACAATCAGTGATGTTTTGTATAAAAGTTTGAATGAGACATTTAATCAGTGTTTTAACAAATATATGCAACTTTTTGGATTTTTTGTAACTTTGCTGTAACTCTGTACTTCTGAAGCCGTACCAATGGAAAGGTCATACCAGACCAAAATAAGAAATAGCCTAAAGCTAATTGTACTGTGTACCTGTAATGTAGGCTTACATTTCCGCTTTAAATCACCCACACTTATTCCGCAAGACACTCAAAGAAAAGGTCGAATGACTCCTTAAATTTCAACCTAAAAACAAATACAGCCTTATTACCATCTATGAGTCATCGCTACGGGTGATTAACGTCCAGCAGCACTCAACCTTTGCCTGTCTGACGCTCAGCCGTACACAAAACGGCGATGTTCACTGTTGCTGGTTCGCTCCGTGTGCCTCGTGCCCCGAGCGAAACGTCTGAACAGTTGCTCTTGTGATCAGTGATCATATGATACATTTACTCAGAGCAAGTTCATTGGAGTAGAACTGGTAAATCATTAAACACACGCTCAGCAGTCGTCCTGCTGAGCCAAAGACTGCTGTACTACCCACAAGTGCAGGCACCATTACATCAAATGCTCTTCCCCCTGCCATTACCTAAGAAAACAGAATTAATGCTTTTCATGCACAACCGCAATATAAGACTCGATATATTTTCTCTAGTCCAGTGAGCCGCACTCGTTAAGGCCAGATACATATAAAAGAAAAAAAAGGATCTCAAAGGCTAAACAACTTTTCTACCTTCTGCTGCACAGGTTGTGATTATTGCTTGCAAAATATACTTCTACCTCAACCAGCACAAGTGATTTTTTTTCCTTGTCCTGTGTGTGCATATATATAAGGGGCACAATCTCCGGCAGTGAATGAGAGCATTTCTTATTTCATCATTGCCATTACATGCTGTAAGACGCTGCAAGCTGCAGCTACTTATTCCTTTTTCATTGTTTATTTCTAAAAGTGTTGTATTGTTCGTAACCCCTAACTTCAGAAGTATCAGACATGAATCGTAAAAAAAAAAAAAATCCATCTAGTGAAGAAATAAACGTGTCATGCCAGCATTAAATGTTGACTCAAATAAGTTCACAAGTTGTGTCTCCTCTGATCTCTAACATGATCAGAAGGCAGCACCAGTTTACAGAGACAAGACGCGAAAAAAGTTCCATGCACAGACACAAAAGAAATATTTTGATATAGACCCAAAGAGAAAACATATCAAAAGACATTTTTATACATGTCTTTTGCAAGCACAAAAAGCAGAAATGGTGTCAAGAGAAAACAAAACAGAAGGCTTGTTTCTTCCAACAATTGCTTTAAGCTACAAAAATCTCCTTGAGTCCCTAGCCTCCCCTCAATGTCAGCCCCCCTCCCCTCGCCCTCCCTCCCTCTCTCTCCTCTTCGTTTCTCTCTTTTCCCCTTTTCCCTCTCTGAGGCAGGACAGGGCCCTCTTTGCACCCTGATAGGTTGCGGGCTGATGCTTAGCAACAACATTCCTGTGCCCTAAGTAGCAGTAAGCCTCTGGCTGAACTCTTTGATGTGGCTGTCAGGCCACATTTATTTCCTTTTAGCACTTTGTCTACTTGTCCAGATGTATAAGGAGATAAAAAGGGCTGGTGTTTACACTGGTCTCCCTCTGTAGCGCGGCTGTAATTAGATTGTATTGCTGGTCAGTCTTAAGGAGGGAGGGGGAGGTGAGGCAAGGCAGGAACCACCTGTGTCAGGATGAGCCGGTCGGAGTGAGAACTTAGAGCCAGGCTGCAAGAGGGGAAAACAGTGTGTGCAACAAAGTGCAAAACAGTTATTTGATGTGCTTTCGCACATCACACCGTGGCAGCCAACATCACAATCACATTCCAGCGAAATGTCTCTAGAGGAGTTAATGTCAGAGTAATGTCCTGTAATGTAACACCCATCAAGATTTGAAATCGACAGCCAAGCTTGCAAAACTTTGTAAACTTTGTTGCAGTTGCATCTGAAAAACATCTCGATATGTGTCAACCTTCCCCGACTCACTTCTCAGTATCTCATATTTTCAGGAACCCCACTGTGGAGGTGGTTATGTGCTCCATGTGGCTCTCTTTGTGTTTTGCTGTTCTTGTCTTTCCATCCCTCCCCTGTCTCTCTCCTCCTGCTCCCCTCTCTCATGGTGATATGTTGGAAGTAATAATCACTATTGCCTCTGGGTTTATCAGCATTTATTCGCATAGCAACACAGAAAAAAAGAGAAGACAGACAGCACTGGTGTGATGTATTATCCAGTACGGGAATCATCTTTCATAATGACATCCAACAGAGCTTCCCCTCTCTGCCACCACCCATTTCTCTCTCTCTCTCTCGCTCACACACACACACACACGCACACACACACACACACACACACACTTTCTTCATTTCTCTCTCCCTCTTTCCACTCCCCTCTGTCCACCCTTTATTATCACAGAATCCATGGTGCTCCCCAGCCTGTAAATTTGTGCCGCATTATCATAAGCTGTGGTGATAACTCACATTGCACAGAGACAATAATGATGTGAACACTCAGCATATGCCCCGGGCCCGGCAAATTAAAACAATGCTCAGCTTGATGAGCAGACTAATCTGGACAGCAGAGAGACCGAGAGAGAGGGAGAGAGGAAAAAAGGGGGTCCGGGAGCATCTTAAATAGACGACACAGCAGCACCTCCCTCTGTTCAGTGTAGGTACGACTTTAGAAAACGAGAGACGGGGAGAGAGAGGAGGCATGCAGAAAAGGGGGAATAAAAAGAGTAGGAGCGTAGATAAAGCGCTTGTTTTGAACACATGAAAGGAATACAATATGTGAGGACATCATGAGACAATCACTACTTTTTTATTTTTGTCATTCTAGACCTTTGGGGGCTGAGCTGTGTATGAACAAACACTGTATTCAGCACGTATAAAGCTTCCATATTGTTCAAGAAATTAAGGAAAGGAGGAAATTGTGTCACTTTATTGTTGGAGGTCCTGTCAAGCTCCTAGGAGCAATAATACGATGCCATATTCAACATACCCAAAAATGTATTATATAGTTCTTATCTAGTAGTTGGAAAGAGCTAAGTATCAGTTATTAATGTATTGTCGGATATTGTTTTAAATTAAATTTCAGTCGTGTTGCATTCTGTGTTTATTAAAACAATTTAGAGTTCTGTCATGCATTTGTTAATGGTTGGAATATTTTTTAAGCAAAGACCAGTCTTATAGCCCTTCTCTGTAGCTTATTTGTATGAAGCTCAAAATAACCAGTCATCAATCCATCAGCCCTCATAAAGCAAGCACAAAAGAGAAATTTCTCTTCATTTGTTCCACGTGCTTTCTTATCATAAGCATTGCCGCTTTCTTATCCTCAGGACAGGTCATTGAGTAAAGTGAAAGAGTGCACATGTGGAGAGGTACGGAGGAAGGTCTGAGTGGAGAAAAGGGAGGATCGGGGCACGGGAAAGCTGGCTGATTGATGTTCTGTGGGTGGGGTAAAATGGCTGTGCTGGATAAGACGGGAAGTGACAACCACAGATGTTGAATGGGTTGGCTGTTTGATCAGCAGGCATGATACTGAGGAGGTGAAGAGGTGGTGTCATGCATAGCACGGGGACTGGGTGGGTGGTGATACTGAAAGCAAGGTGACGGGCGTCCCGTAGGACTAAAACCAGGGTGTGGAGGCAGCCTGAGGCTCTATCCAGTATCCAGCAAACCCCAGCAGTCCTCCCTCTCCTCCTCCTCCTCCAACGCACCCCTAACATAGTCTGTGGGTGGTGCTGTTAATAATGTGGCAACTAGGAAGATTAATTGTGCGCAAGCAGCAGGATTAGGAGGGACTTTTAGGGGCCAAGCAGGCTAGAAGAGGCCCAGGCTTGTGATCTTTCAAGCAGGCCAGGAAATGAGGCAAGCAGGAGCGCAACTGTGTGGTGGCTCAGACGACCATGGAGGTAGATCAAATAGAGAGGACTCACAATTCTTGTCTTAATGCTTGAGTTGCTCTGATATCTTATAATAATAGTCACAGACAGACTCTTTGTGTGTCCATTATGAAAGCCGATGTCAATTATATCCCCAAAACCAAATGGCAAAATGCTTAATCAGGGTAATAAAGAGACTTTTTTGTAGATAGGAGGTATGTACATTCAGGGTCTCTCATTGGTCCTTTCCAGTATCCATTTTGCCGCAGCTATAGTGAAAGAAAATATAAAGTATGACTACCTGATTGTTTTTCCTCAAATGGGGCATGTCAGTTTTTACTGAGTACAGTGTGTTCTTGTTTTGGGTTGTTTTACTTCATGCATTGCACATTCCATGCAGCATACAAGCAGGGAGTGATCTGTGATATTTCTTAACAGGTTTCAGCCACTCCAGAGGCTGAGAGCAGCAGGTCTGCTGTCAAAACAATATTTCTATTCCAGGCTGTTTCTTTCGAAAGCACGGTCCACAAGCATACATGTAGTGAGGTCTCAAAATAGGCTTATTTTGCCATTTTCCCCTTTGGTGTAATGTGAGACACATGCTGGCCAGACCTTAATGCCTTTCAGAGATGCTATCTGAAAGCACATTATGTGATCGTTTTCAATTCACAGTGCTCTCTTTGCCCATGAAGAATATGGTTCCATTTAACAGTGCAGACCATTCCATTTCTCAAGGTTATGCATGGGCATGTAGAGGAACAACAATAAAAGTGGGGAAAAACGCAGCTCCAAACCATCTCTAATATGTATTTGTCAGTTGAGTCTCTTGCTATGATTAAAGGCCCAGTGAATTCCTTCCTGCAGGAAAGGAAAGTATTTCTGCAAAGGCATCAGATATCGCTGTGTCATGATAAACTGCCTGCTCCACTAGCTAAAAGGCTAAGGGAAGGAAGAGGATGTTTTGGACCTTGAAAGTGCACCAAAGAACAACAACAGGAGAAACTCTTGACCTGTTTGGGAACATGCTCTGAGATTCAGGCCTCTGTTTTCGCTTTGTCTTATAGCAGCATTTGTCACACTTGTTTAGCCCGAACCTCTGACTGTGCCTACAATCAATAGCAAATTCTAGTTGCACAGCCAGCACATTTTCACCTCGCATTTCAATTATGTGATATTAACTAAGATAGCCAGATATCTCTAAAGCCATTTGGTGCCATTTGTCAGACTACCCTCACACAGCCACGCTACATTTGGCTGTTCAGAGTGAGTGACGTCTACCCTTGGGCTGACCACTGCAGGAGGTCATGGCTGAGTGAAGGTTAAGACCTCTCCCGAGCCACGTCGTAGATCAGTTCATCAAAGCCGGCACTGTAGCTCCTTAACATGTGAGAAGTAATAAAACATGACCTGTCACATTATGTCATAAAACAGGAGCAGCGTTTCCAACATTTCCTGCGCCAATCCCAAAGGATTTATGACACTCGCAGTCAGCTGCAGTGGTTGTCATTTTAAAACTTGTCAAACCTTTTTTTTTTTTCTTCTAAATGCTCTTTCTGTATCTCCTTCTTCTAGTCACATAATGAGCCTGGACCTGAGAGTCACCCTCTGCCCTACACTCCTCTACCCCAAGGATCCAGAGATGCCAGGAACCACAAAGGTAAGGAAAAGACCCTTTTGATTCAGGTGGTTTCTTCATGCATCTGTTCAGATATTCTTCAAAATAAACAAGACATATTCTCATACATTCAATCATAACCGAGGCTCATGGATTATGTAAATACATGTCAAAACCCTTACGGCTACAGAGAGTGGGAATCTGTTGACCTTGAGATTGAGTTGAAGTTAAGTTATCTATTCTTATTGATCTCATCTGTGTGATGTGTTCATAGTGCTAGGTTAACTCTGATCTGAATGCGTGTGTGGGAGCACACAGTGCATAAACAAGATGAAGCATCCTTAATCTGTTGATACTAGACATTGATTAGGCCTCGTTTTGACCCTGTGTTATCAGTTGATGTAATTGTGCAGCAACTTCTTAACATTAAACACTCTAGTAACATTAGTAAAAACACCTCAAAACCATTGAAAAGGTAGAGTGTTTCAATTGTGCAGGCGACCTCCTCGGCTGTGGTTTTATTAAAATGCCCTGGCAGTTATTTTATTATACAACACCCATATGTAGAATTATACCAAACAAAATGCTGCATGCAAAAGTTAATTGTTTACTTAAACTTGAATCCTCAGAGTCATCATATTGTTCAGTTCCGACGTTTACATGCACAAAACGTGTTGTTTTTTGCCCTTATTTTGAAAGAGACAATATCCCGACCAAGCTGTTTACATGGCTGATACTCCCTTTTGCATGCAGCTGTGCATACTCCTGATTAACAAACACAGCCTCCCTCCTCCATTCGTTCAGCCGCCCTCTCGAAAAGGTCGGCGTTGTGATATTTGTGCATATTCAGAAACCTCTCAATATCCAAGTCTTTCGTAATGTTTAAAAGTGGGTGTGTATGTCGTTCCGATTAGAAATGTGGGCTTTTCTTTTGTGCATGCATCTCTACTCCAGCCTTGCAAACTGTTGGCCAGGCAATGCACAGACTGTAAACAGGCAAAAGGCTGTGTGTGACAAACTGCAGTAAAAACCAGATGCACTGTAGACATGTCCAAAGAATGCTCCTTAAACCTGAATGATATCTGCATATCCTATATGTCTTTATTGGAAAATGCTCAATTGACCCGTATGAAAGTAAAAGAAATTGTGGAATATTAGTGTGCAAGTCTGGCTACAGCATTTAGCCAGTTTGTGTCCTTGGACTACCAAAAATGTTCCACTGGCTATCAAAATTGCATTAAAATGAGTTTAATAAAGATAATTTCACATCATAGATGTCACCACATTGTAAAAGTAGCATTGTAACCATTTACTGTAAATGCCAGACAGGCTAACAAAATGAAACAACAAATGTCATGTTACTGAATGGTAGGTTTTTTTTGTTTTTTTTTAACGCTTCCTTGCAAAATGGTGGTGGTCACATCTTGAGACTTTCTTCACACCCTGAAAGTGCAGTTTACAGTTTTTTTGGGCTTCAGTAGTCCTGACTGACCGAGTGGGCTTAAACCAGAATCAAGGCAGGCTTTTCATAACAAGCCCCACTCCTTTCAGGGGTAGTTCCTGAAATAACCCTCCCAGCTCTTATCCCCGAGACATTCATCACTGTCCTCGCAATGCAAAACAGTTGTGACGGTTGGCCACCGCTATGGTAGCGCAACGTATCTCTACCCTCCGTTTTGCGGTGCCAAGGACAGATCTATGTCATGAAAGCGCGGACGGTGGCAGCTCTCACCGGATGTAGGGACAGGAAGTGCCCCGTGCTTTGTCAAAATCAGACCTGGCTAAGAACAGTCCTTTTAAAGGTGAGGGGATCTGACACATGAAATATTTTTCCCTCCGTCTAAGATCTGAGCAGCAGTGACAGTCTCTATTTGTTATTTTTATGATGCAGCGCTGCAGTCTTAGATAACACAGCCCTCATCTTCGCCCTTCACCTCCTCTTCATGTCCCTGCCTCCAGCCCCTACCCTCGGTCTTTGATTTTTTTCTTTTATTTATACTTCTTAAAAATACTTGAGCGTTCTTTATGTGTTGGGGACGGTCACAGAAACTCCTCTTTCTGAAAGAACAAAGCTGTGGCAAAGCAGTGCTGCAACACACCAAATTTTTCAGACAGTAATTCCAAACAACTGAGCACTTACTGAGTTAAATTCAGGATATGAACAATAGGGGTGAAACAATATGCTGCGTGATTTGATGTAATTCAGTGCAGCACTCCCATTTCAATATGCATGGTAAATTAAACAATTCACTACACCAGTTTGTTGAAAATCTGTTGAATAGGAGAGGTGCTCTGGTGATGCTGCACTACTTGTGTTTGTTGTCTGTGAAGTATTGCTTTTGTTTTGTGCTATAATGCTGAGAAATTACACTCAGCACAGGAGATAAAAGGACTTTCCTGTTTAGAAAATATATTGAATTATGGCGTTTCACGATCTATATAGAATCAGACCATGAATTTAGTGAATCATTACACCTTTAGTAAGCAGCTGAAGTGTTTCTAAGTGCATGTTACACAGTGTAAGCTATGTGATTGGGACAGTAGTTTTTGAAAGGGTTAATGAAGTGGCCTTCTTTAATGAGGGTTCAAGGGAGGCCGTATAGTTTTTTCCTGACTCCTGCAGTAGCAGGCAGATCAGCAGCACTTCTGACATCGCCCTGTCGGCTGCACAGAGAGAACCTCCCTTTCTTCCTTTCAACCCCTCTGCACCCAGCCCACCCCCCTCCACCGTGTCACCTGTGTGGAAGCCCCAGAGCCTGGGTGCCAGAGGTAATTACAGCAGCTATGAGATCCCAGAGGAGGGCAGCGCTGGCAGGTCACTGCCCAGGGAGAGAGGGGTGGAAACCAAGGACAGAACTCCAGGATAAGCTTGTGTCTTGGTTGGTGGAGGAGTCAACCTGGAGGAGACAGAGCAAAACAAGGCGGCGAGGAGGAGAGCAGGAGGGAGAGGAGGGAGGAAGGCGAAATATGTGCTGCTGTGGTAGCGAAATCTAAGATTTCATTCAGATGGATAGACGGGAGGATAAAGGAGGGAGGAAAAGACAGTACAAGGACCATGTTAAACAGCTAGAGAAGATAACTTGAAAACGAGAGAGAGCTAGACAAAAGACAAAGTGAGGGATGGTGGGGGCTCCAGTGTGTCTTGGTGAAGGCGTGACACAGAGTGGAGTGGAGTATATAGTCTGGCAGAGGGGCCTGAGGATCCTCCACTACTGTCACCTTGGCTCTAACTCTCAGTGCTGGTCCAACTGTCAACTCAACTCTAAATCCAACAGTCCAACATGGAGTCCCAGCCTAAAGTACTGTGTGTCTTCATGAAGACTGGTCCATACCGCACTATTAAGCCACAGAACGTATCGCGTTCTCGTGCCTTACCATGACGATTTATCATTTCAATATGCAAAACAATATGCTGGGTTATTTATCACCAGCTTGTCATTTTCTTAGGATGACACATTTTGAAGTGAGAGTCACAAGTTTATTTCATAGATCTAATTATAACTATATTTCAGAAGTATGTAAAGAAGATGCTTCAGGCTTGATTGATATATCCATGTGCAGGAGATTTTAATGAAATACCTTTCATTTCCGCTGTATATTTCAATAAATAGGCCAGGCTCTAGTAACTGCTTTTTTACAGGTATCAGATTAAATCTGAGTAGGCCATCCCTCAGCAGTGACAGCAGTAAATGAAAGGGATATCTTTGTACAAGCAGAGTAAACAGACAAGGAAAAATGCCTGAAATCTGCCTTACAGTATGAGCCTTGGGCCCTTTTAATCTTGTTGTTCTGGGCCTGCTTCCAGCTACTTTGTATGTATGTATCTTAAATGGTGCACAACTGTTATTAAAATCCCAGGAGGAAAGCAGCCTTCAAAGCAAAAAAATAAATAAATAAAAACCTCATTCCTAACGACACTCGTGGGGTGTCTCACATTTGTTTGGCGGTTCGCTTTCATTACATGTCAGGGTGATCCGCGCCGCAACTCCTGCTGCACTCCCCCTACCTCTGTCGGCCCCCCAAAAAATGAAGCAATGGGAAAAGATCCAAACTAAGAGTAAACTGTTTTATAGTTGCTGCACAACAAATAAACAAACATCTGGAAGCATTCAGAGCGGCCCATTAGAAGGGCTCTGGGCTTTGCCAAAAAGGGGTAAATGATGAGGAATGGGCTGTCGAAAGGCTGGCGGAGACAGGGGAGAGGCCAGATGACGGAGCTGTGGGTGCTAAGCACTGCCTTTTAGAGCTCAGCTGGGCTCAGAGAGATCTACACCTGCTGTTATCTCCTCCTCCCCTCCTTTCCTCCATCAGACATCTGGATGGGATACATAACTAATGGATGACTGAACTGCTAGTGTTGAAACTTAGCTGTTGTCAATATGAAGGGAAAGGTTGTTGGTTTGACTGATGACTTAATGTTCTTTTCACAGCGCACTTAGTAAAACTAAAAATTAGTTTGGCAGATTGAAAAAATGTTGCTGCATCAAAACCGATATGCAGCTCCCCAATGTCTGTTTATTGTCGCTTGTATAATAACCACGGTTTGATTAAATTATTTAGAATTGCATGGATCAGATGCTGTTGTGAATACAAATATTAACTTTTCATAAAGTCCTGTTCATAAAGTGAACATGTGCTACTGGCTACGGAGTTGTTTGTTAAATTAATTGGTATATTACATCAGACATCTGTTTCCTTACTCCCGAGATGTTCCCCCGTGCACGTCCCAGGAACGATTCTGTTCTTTTCTGTTTGATGTCACTCTGTAGTTAGAATGAAAGCTCTCATCTTTCCACTGATAATCTTCCCATCCTGGTTTGGACCGCCTCGGCATGTTCCACGAGTATGGAAATGTCCTCTCTGGAACGCGCTGAGAAAAGACAGAGCACCTTTGACGTTTCCCATTAGACACATGTGTACGTGCTCTGCAAGACATTTCACTCAGACTCGTAATGATTATACCAGCAGGATCTGTCCCCTGATAAACATCACTCTTAAACACAAAGACTCGTACTGGCCCCCAAACAACTAAAATGAGGCATGTGGAAAGAACAAAGTGTAAGCTTTTCCTCCACACTGGTCCAGAGGCGCATTTGCAGAGCTGCTTTCTATAAACTTTTTTTATGATAAACTAAACTATACACAATGCGTGCGTTCAACTTTGAGAAATGACAGATGATGAAACACTGTCATGAGAATGATATATACAGATCTCGCTGCCAGGTATATACCATGAGATTGTGTTGAGTGAGCCTGTGCACCAAACTCTACGAGGTGAATTGACAAAGTAAAGACGTGGCCTTCATCCCGGGCACTGAGTTCATAAGAATGTTTCCCAAGCACTCGTCACTGCAGCAAGGTTTTATTTCTTTGCAATGATGGCCAGTTTGTAAGCTGATGAAGTGTCTGAGATTAGTTTCTAATGACCCTGTGTAGACTTTTCCTCCACTTATAGCCACAAATTCTTAAAGCACAAATGGCGACCTTTTTGAATATATGATTAACGCTCTGAATGGCACCACTCTATAAAACGAGTTCTTTTACTTTTGATGACATATTGCTGATAATACTTATGTACTTTCACTTTTGTTTAAATTTCGACTTATAATAAAATATTTTTATAAAGTGGTCTTATCTGTTTATTTAAGTACTTCTTCCACTGTGCTTAATATACTGTTTATTAAGATATTTTTCTACCCTCTAAGTAAGCATGGCTTCTTAATGCATTATACACACTGATCCCTGTGCAGTCATTTGGCTTTGTAGGAAGGAAAAAGTACCAAAAATTAGAATAAAAGAGATTTGAAAGTAAGTCATTAGTTCACACTCTCTGGTGTTACACTTTGTCCCTCTATGTGTAAGTATATACAAAAGTATTGTGTTATTTTGTGTGTATGTGTGTGTAGGCGCCTGCATTTGTGGTGTGTGTGTGTGTGATCTAACAGACAAAAACAGGCCACTAATTGGTAAAACTGTTCCGTAATGCATTTCACTAACCCGGATTTGTATTGAATGAACAAGAACCTGAAAATTCAGTCACAGTCACATCAATCTCTTCTTTGGGGAGGCAGCTCCTGCTGCATATCACAGCAGCTCACAGTGGTATATACTCCCCGTGTAAGAGGACAGGCTGTATTTCCTTTATGCGAGTCAGATGATGTGATATTATTCCTCCCAGGAGTGGATTGGCTCAGCAACATGAATATCCATTAAAGGCGGCCTATGGAGATGGATGAGGGGAGAGGGGACGAAGCAAACTGGGCCTGCAATCCTTCACCGCGACTTCACATAACACTGCACTGTCCGCATCCAAAGTGATGAGAGCTCATTTTTGGATGCAGGCCTGTCCTTGTTATTACTAGCCCGAGAAATCACCTCTACGTTTTCTCCTTCAGAAGCAGGCTAGATTAAAATGCCAGGATAACCTCCTCAACTTCCGTGACAGGCTTAACTGCCGTACTCTGACGTGCCAGCTCTAAACTGCTTTGAGAAAGCTGCCTTCTACCAAGTGTCATTATCTCTCCGTTATCGGATGGCACTCCTTTCACAGTGTGTGAATAATTCTGTTTGTGCTGGGTTTGGGGATATGTCAGTGACACTATTGTTTTTACCTCGCTGTTTGATGTAGCTGAGAGAGTCTCCTGAGTGTCTTGAGTTCTTAAACTGATGTTGGATGTACACAGCAAAAACTTAAAGTGAAAAGATAGAACTGTCAGCTTTTGAGCTACTCTAAGATATTTGTTTGTTAGTTCTTCTTAACCGTGCTATAAAAGTCACTATTTCTCCCTGTGATATTCTGCCTTAATAAGGGATGTTTCATAGTCAAGTGTGCTGGAATTGTTTTGACTCAAGTGATCCAAGCAGGTTCATTATGATGCTACAGAGAGTTCACAGATCAAATTAGACACTTTCTATCTAAATGTCATCAAGCTAAAGTCACTGTACAAATTTGTCTGATGCTGTAGTTTTTGTAGAACACCTCCAGTATATTACTTTATAATGATCATTAAGCATTTTAAACACTGAGCCTGAAAGCGTACAATCATACTTTTGAACTCCTCCATCCATCACCACTGATATATGATGAGTACCACAAACTTTGAACCATTTTCTCAGCAGCAGGAAAATATGTAGCCTCCTAAATCTTTGCCGTCCGTGACCATTGCAGACAAGCCTTAGTTATTTATGATGACACAACCCCAAATGGGCTCACCCGTTTGAACTTGCTCAGGCACAAACAGACACAAGTTTGAAGCAATGCGTTGGCTTCCACTCCGAACGTGTCAGACCGATGGACAAGAACATGAGTTTCTGCCAAGCAGGCCCAGCCCTCTTGGAAAAACATACCGCCGGTGCTCTGGACCTTGGTCTACATCCCAGTTGCACTGGTCATTTTCAGGAAAGTAGCAGAACATAAATCACCCAAAGTGGAGAGGTCTTCCTGCTAGAATCAGCTCTAAAATTCTGGTATTGCTAATGCAGCTATGCTATTATTCATTTTCCACCACGATTTGCAGTTGTGGTTCAGGACAACTGAGATGCGGCCTGTGCTTTGCAACCATACTTTCAGTCAGAAGTTGGAGCAGGTTTCTGTTGCCTTCGTGGTTCCCAAAGGTGGGAGTCCATCATAGTAATTTAGGATGGGGGTTTAGTGCCAGATGGTTTGGGATTTTTTTTTACAGCAGGATGGATGTTGGGTCCACCAGTTTTCTTCTGTGTCACTACCCCTTGAAACAAATTGCTCGGTGAGCAGGCGGAGTCTGTCTATGTGAGGGGGCTCGCTACCCTTCATTCTGATGAATAGCCACTAACATGCTGGCAGATGCTGGACAACTTGTCATGCTAAAGGAGACAGGATCAGACCTTAATAAGTCCTTGTAGCTTTGTAATTATTGTATATTACCAGGAATGTTTGCACAGAGATGCACAGTGTCTCATATTTTAGATATGCATGATACAGCAAGTTAACAAAATTAGGTGCACTACTTGTTAACTATATTTGTCTTGTTGGTTTATGTAGGGTCATATATCTTAATCAGTGTGTTTTTAATAAATTATTTTTTGAGTAGACTGTAGATCGTAATTCTAGGGTAACTGATCTCACGCAGTAATCATTCAAGATGAAAACATGCCTTAATGCTGGTTTGGTTAATGGCTCCAACAAATTAGATTTCAATTCACTCGGTGGCCAGTTTATCATGCTGGGTGACAACACATTCTGCATGGCTTAACAGCTGTGCTACATCACTAAGCCTTTCTGTCAGGCATGATCGTAACAGAGCTATACATGCCATGGATTCGCTAATATGCAGTGAGAAAAGGGGCTACCAGTGATAATTTACATGGCAATGTAAAGTGTCCTGTTAAGGACAGGCTCCAAGTGGCAAATCACACACTGAAACAGCCACCTTCCCTGGTTAGCCATGTCGTCCAGAATATGAACACAAACATGAAGATAAATGTGTTTGTACAGTAAAGGCCGAAGTGCACACATGCATCCGCACATGCCACGTGGAACCAGTGCCTACATATTCATATCATAATACTGAGGCAAAGGTTTACACCACAGTTAATAGAAATTTATAATAAAGCCAGAGGCACAAAATTGATGTGCCAAAGCCAGGATGTGGACATACTATGGACATACTACCTTTTAGTATTTTGTATCAGAGGATTAATGACAACGCACATCTGTCCTGGAAACATCTGAAACTCCAGAAGCTGGAGCAGAATTTCACATACGTTCAAAAATCACAGACAAAGCTTTGTCTAGACCTTCAAGGATGATCCCAGTTTTGCTTTTTTTTAGCTATGGCCAACATTTCTGATGGTTATGATAACAATGTGCTCGCCAAGGTAATTGCTGGTGTCTGGGAACACAGCAACACAATGGAGCCAAAATCATGAGCACTTAGGCAGTGACAGCTGTGAAACAAGCCAACAGTTTAGCCAGATTATCTAAACCCCTTTTTTGGAGGCAAGCTGAAGTGAGCCAGCCTGAAATGTTGGTAATAATCCATCATTGCAAAGGAAATTTCTGCAGATATGGACAAGAAGGACAGATCATCATTGATCCAGGAAGTTGGTCTAGAAAATGGGATGGATGTTTACAATAAACAGTGCGGCTCATAATCATTTTCTCCTCTAAGAAGTTGTTCCTTGCCCCATCTGACTTGTTTTTAGCAAGGTTGCCATATTCCCAGATCTCAGAAATGAACTGGAGTATAATATTACTGTCATCCACCCAGAGCCTGTTTCTGCTCAAGGTTTTTTGCCTGTGAAAAGGAAGTTTCTGTGGATTACGAAGTATGTTACTGACCTACTCTATACGAAACAATGAAAAGATCCATTGGTGCTCTCTCTTAAGCTTCTTTCACACTAGACAAAAAACCCAAACCCTAAACCTAATGCCCCCTGACATCTGGCTTGGACCTTTCGTTTGAATTGGTACAATCGACGTTCATTGCCCTTTTTTGGCCTTTATCGGTGCAATGACATACTTTGAAGATCTGGAGGTTGGTGCATAAATATTTCCTAATATCAGACAGAGCTGTCAACTTGTTACGTTCCTGACATCAAATGAAAAGACACCAGGAAAAAAAACAGCAAGGCAAACTCATCTACTGGCAATGGAAAAGGGTTCAATCACCTATTTATAGCCGGTTTAAAAAACATAGATGCACAAATTTTGGTGTCAAAGAGGTCGTAGGTATTATAGTACTGTTCAAATAAGGATAACTGGATTGTTTACTGAGGGTCTTAATAAGCTCTAGGAACATTCTCAAGTGAGTTTGACTATACATCATATTGAGCCGGTTAATAAATTATTTCCTTCAAGGCGACAATGCAGATGTGCAGATGCTACATGACACAACATGTCAAGGGTATGACTGTAAGCACCATTTCTCTGGAGTATTGTGGCTCCTGAAACATCATACACACACACACACTCATTCCCAGGTACCCTCAATGCTCCAAAGCTATTGTGGTGGAAAGAGCTGAACTCATCTGTCAATTACGGCAAGCTCCATTGGGCCATTGTCTAAACTGTTTTCTCACTCACTGGTGAATCCAGTGATTTATTGTCAACTGCCTCGGCATCAATATACAATTGGGAGACACTAAGCTGTGATGTCTGAACACAAACTATTGTCAGAGTATCAGCATAGCTCACATTAAGTGCCATTTAGATTATTCATTGCATCGGGCTGTGAGAAGGCCATTACCCCATGCGCTGATTCCAGTCCTATGGATCTGAGCTTCTCTTTACTTCGCATTCACTGTCCAACTGAATGAGCCGAACCAAACACAAGACACAGTGTCGTGAATTTTATGGGTCAGCTTGTCCAGCCCTGCCTTTAAGTCCATAAGGTCAACTGGATATGAGTGTCAGAGGGATTTTGTTGAACTGGCATGCATTTTATCTCTCTTAAGATATAAAGGAGAGCCTCAGTTACAGGAAGGAGCTGATCTTTTATGGTTTTGTACTGGCATCAACAATCCAGCTCAACCGGAATGAAAAGAGCGAGGTCACGGAAATGCTAGGAAGTCCAAAACAACCTTTTAATCTGTCACTTTGATTTGCTGATTAAGTCACTTTAAACAAACGGAGCAGGTTTCCCTGTCATGATAATGTGAGCGGACAAGTTATTTCACCATCATAATTTGATTTGTAGATAGTTTCTGGCATGTTATGTCGCTGCAGCGCAAGATGATTGGATTGACTGAGTCATTTTGGTCAAACACATGAATTTATCCCAGATTGTTGTGATTTAAAAGTCTGTTTGCTTCTTTCCCCTCCCTCAGGACAAACATGCATCCAAAACTAAACCTTCAGAATCGGGAGCCATCAAGCCGTATCATATCAGCTCGGAAAGATGTAATTCTTTGATTATGCATTTGTATGCAGTATGGGTTTGTTGAGCGGGGAACATAAAGACTGAGTATGGTAAAGCTTCATTTAAAAACTCTGAAACTATTTTTTTTTTTAGTGCTCATAAATAGAGAATTTCCATTCTTTGCAGCACTGAGCCTAGAGACTCTAGAACGAAAGCTAAAATATGTTTCTCCATTTGACACCATTAGCAAGTGTTAACACATAACCTTTGGCAGCGCTGGCCAACCGCTCGCACCATTTTAGGCATCTTCTGCAGCAGCGGTTCTGAGCTAAAGATTTGGACAGTTGGATAACATAGACACGGGGAAGAGGGCATGATATTAGTTAAAGTGAAATGAACATGTTCACATGTCTCGCAGTGGGATTCTTGTTTACACGCTGTGACCCTGAGATGCAGCGTCTCAGGGCTAGCCAGCTGTTTGTTTTGTGCCCTCTGAGCCATTATGTTTCCGGCTTGAATAACTAGCTCGGTTGTATTTCTCCTCCTTTGTGTTATTCCCTCCCTTGGTAAAGGAAAGTAGATTTCGAAGTGAATGCACATATGTTGTACCGTCGCCTGTTTTATTGTTTTGCTTTATGCAGAAGGCAGTAGATTGTAATAGCTGAACTGAAAGGATGATATTACGATAACCTTGGGAGGGAAGCGATAACGCAGCCATGGGCATCTGTCCTTCCTGCCATCACTAACCCACTGTGACATATTGGCTGAGGAACAGCTCAAGCCACAGCACTAACAGCTTATTTGTACTTTTTTTTTTTTTTACAACACTTGGAGGGATAGCTCTTTTTTCTTTTTTTTCCCCCATTCTTGTAAAGTTTTAAAAATTGCCTCCTCGGTCAGCTTGTATTGTGATATGCTGGTAGCCATTAGACTATGGCGAGGTAATCCTGACAAATACAATGAACAAATCAAGGATATTAGTGCTGTGATGTGCAGTCGATAATATTTGGCTTCATTAATTCCCATGCCCTGAGATGACATCCAGCCCCTATTAGGTTTGAAATCTCATCCCCTTCCCCTCTATACCTCAGCTGTGGCTCAACGAAGCAGCCAAGCAGATAATACGCTCTGAGCTCTGAAACATGTACCATTATAATTAGCTTTGTCAGGTCCTAGCCCCTACAACCCTCATGCAGATAATATGATAATATGTCTTCATAACCGGCTGACCTTACATGCTCAATATTTCTCCCCTTATGAAGATTACATGTCAATAAAGTAATTGAGTCCCGGGGTGTGTGGCAAGTGAAGATTTAGGTTATTGGACTTTTCGGGGCAGTGATGTACGAGCGTTATTATTCTACCTGTCAGGAGATGTGCAGGGGGCTGGGGACAGTCCGAGAGTGTCAGGGGGGAAAGGAGAGGAGAGAACAGAGGCCGCGGAGGGGGAGAGAGAGAGGCAGACAGAGATAAGGCAAAAGAGAGGGGAGGGTGCAGAAAGAAATGAAGTGAGCCAGAGAGAGACACTGCGAAGGGAGAGTGAGGGAGACGGAAATGAAGAGAGGCGGAGGGAGGACTGGGGAGAGCAGGAGAGGCGAGATCATTTCTCACACTGGGGGACAGATCCGCAGTTAATCATTCCCTCATACCTTCATCTCTCTGTCCCCTCCCTCACTCTCTGCATATGAACAAGGGATATGTCATATTAATTAAGAGAAGTAGAGTTACAGTGGAGCCATCCGTCTGAATGGGGCGCAGGGAGGCCAGAGGGGCATGAAATATTCCACGCAACACAAACCTATCATCACCTCTGCCTCGCACCTGATTGGCTGCCGTGGGTTCATCAGTTTAAATGCTGACAGGAAATGACGGCATGGCATTTGACACAACCGTAACTTTGAGCGCCATGTGATGTCACCATGTTGTTTTGAGTAAGAACCATGTGCATTAACATTTCTCTACATGTGCAAGTTAATAATACCTGGTAATATCTACAGGTTTCATTTTTAGCTCTGTCTAAAGATTTACAAAAGTAAGTCTGTAAACAGTTTGTTTTCATGTCAGAATTTTAGCTTACTACATCACTCATACAGTATGAGACACATGTTAAAAAGTATAAACGTATGGTATACATGAAAATACGCTTTCTGTTTTAATGTTTTTATGTTTTGAATCATAAAGGGAGAAACCCTGATCTCCACAGTGCACGTATGGAGTCATCTGTACTTTTTTCTTTTCCTCTTTCTTGTCACATAAAATGACGAATCGTGCTAAATGCAATATCTCAAGGTACTGTTTTGTCCATCATAATTTGACTGTCAGTGCCAGAGACAGAGGAAATGGGATGTGAAAATGAGTGCGGTCGATTGAGGTCCAGCGATGAAGGTTACGCACGTTTTCAGCTGCGAAAGAGACGGGAGCAGGGGACACACAAAGGCAGGGTGGGAGAGCAGTGTTAAAGGATATTTTACCATGTCCTTTTGGATTAGGTCTGGAGATTGATATCTTCCAGTCAGATGAAGCTCTGATGTGAGTGATCCAGCCCCTCCATCATTGTGACATGCAGCTCTTGGCTAACGCTCATCCGTGTTGATGGGCACACCCTGCGCCACAAGGGCCCTGGCTAACATACCCACCTTCCTCTCTCCCCATCTCTGTCTGCCTCACTCTGTTCTTTTATTTCTATTGCCCTTCTCCCCTGTTTTCTGTCACCATGTCATGTCCAATCACTGTTTGGCTGGCCAGGCACTCAGTCGGGCAGGCAGGGAGCAGGAGCCCCAGGTAGAGAACTGCCTAACAGGCGTCAGGATGGGCACTGAAATGACTCTAATAATGGGGTCCCCGTGTGGCCCAGACAGGCCAGTCAGTTAGCAGGGCCAGGATGGGGAGTAATAAGTGTTGGATGTCTGCAGGGGAAGGAAGTGTGAAGGTGTACAGCCAACCCTGGGCACTCCGGTCAGGCAGGTGCAGCCAGCCAGGGTCTGAGGGGAACGACTGCGGAGCAAGACGTCAGATTAGTATTGATATGTGTCACGCTGGAGGTTGCCGGGCCGTTTGTTTAAGCGAGTGTCTCAGAGTGGTAGCGGCCATGCGGTAATTGATGTCTAGCTCAAAGAGAGAAGCTAGAGGACAACCTGATGTGCCTGCTGCTGAGTGAAAGGCGAGACCTCTGTGAAACAACCACTGTCAATTTTACGAAGGAACAAAATGCTGCACAATGCGCACCTGTGTTATCTGTGCATGTTTTTATGCGTGTGTATAACTCCAGCAGCAGTTCCTCCCAATGGCCAAATTTGTTGGCCGTCTTTGATTTGATGGAAATTGCCACTGACAGGTAGCGAGGTGCCATTTTGTCCACTGATCCGTGAAGTCCATCATTGTCTGTGTAGTTGAGTTTAGTTAACGTGGCACTTAGCGACTGACATTGCTTCGGAGCCAGCAAAACACTGTCATTGTCATGTCATTTATCTTTTGCTAACCAATTTTTGATGTTTTCCTCACTGACTGCCTCGATGAACGCTTCTGGCTTTTTACAGTAGGCTCGTTCAGCCATGCAGAGTTTCAGTGCCCTCCAAGTATAAACTATATTTCAACCCCTCAACACATTTTAAAGCCTGATATCTGAGGGAATAGGTTGGCCAACACCTTCCACTGATAAAGCCACTGCTGTCCTTTCTAGTATGGCTATCTGGTAACAAGCGACTTCCCTTTGAACAGTTTTATGTGGTTGTAATTGACCTGACAATGGGGTTCATTATGCAGTCCCTTTCATGCTGTTTTGCCTGATAATTATTATTTAATGTGTTCGGATGGAGAGCATCATTAATTCATCCCTTCCTCCAATGTCAAAGAGATGAACAGTGAAGTTATCACTCTCTGGTGATTAATATTATGCTCTTTTGTTATTGAATCCTGTCCCAGTGATTAAACCTTCATTGAGTGACTCACCAGCCGCTCTTATTAACGGCACCATTACTGAACACAGCCAAACCTCTAATTGCGATTTTCACTTTTTCTTTCCATTTCGGTCAGAGGTTTGAACCACTTATCTGCGCTTTTCTTTTAATTAGAAATCCTGGGTGTAATGAAGAACACAATCGATCAGTGTCAGGCCGTGCGGTGTGCACGCGTGGTGATTTGTGATCCACATGTTGACGGAGAAAATGAGCGCTTATGATTACTGGCATCATTAGTGGTTTCGTGTGCCCTTAAGGGGAGACGAACCCTTTCAATAACTCCAGCCATAAATAACCCGCTTGTCGTTATTGCGCTTACAAGAGAGTTTTGTTTTGTTTTGTTTTTTTTCCACATGCAGGGTCTGTGTTGCCTTGGCTAGAGGATGTCTTGAGAAAGGCACTCCAAGGGGACTTTGTAAACTGTCCCCCGCCTTAAACCACCCCCTCTTATCTTCAGACTCCAGAGCTACTGTAACCACTGTTCTCTCCTGGCTCTATGTGGAATAAATGTCACTGAAATTAATTTCACCATTTTTTTTTTTTTCATTAGACCCCCCGCAACGGTAATCTCTTTCTTCAGTCAAAATTTATGTGCCCCAGAATTCAATTTCCTTCTCATCCTCATAAGTTGGAAGTACAAAGACTGATAGGCATTCATCTGCCTCTAACTGTAATTCACCCATCAATGAATAATGCCATCCTCAATTTAAAGTGTTTGATTATGGCCATTTAGTGAACTGACAGTGATGGAGTGTCATGTTTCATACGCCAACCCTCGCCGATAAGCTCAAAACATAGCCGATACATAAAGTATGCACTCCACTGCATTATTGATTTATATGTTTTCTTCCATATATTAAATCGATTTATCTTTATTCTATCAATATTGACCATAATCTCATGCATCGCCTGTTCTGTAATTGTAGCTCTCAGTTCCTGAAGCATCTAAAAACATACAGAATGTGTTATTGTTGCATTAAGGAGAATCATGTGGCAAAATCAACCTGGTATTGATCAGAGCTGGTTGAGCCACGACCCAGCAACCTTCCCCCTGACAGCCTATCAGCCTGTGGCAACAGCAAATCTTTCAACTCTCCATCTCCTGCACACACACACACACACACACACACACACACAGACTCTGCCTCTCTCTCTCTCCCTCTCCCACACACACTTTTTCATCCTTTGTTGGCCCTGCTTGTGTGTGTGTGTGTGTTTGTGTGTGTGTTGTTTTTATCTGAGTCATGCACACAGTTCTTAAATCTCTCCTCCTCTCTCTTTCGATCTTAGTTTTTGGACCCTTCCACCCCAATAATTTAACACTCCACACCGAACTATGAAGTCAAAACAAACACCTAATGAACGTTTGCCCTGCAACAGCCGAAGCAAAAACACATCACAAAGAATTAAAGCTCAACAACGTGTTTGTATACATTGTGTGTTCGTATATATATTGTGGCGGAGAAACATGATGTTTGAATGGGTGACAGACTAACCGCTGAGTGACTGACAGGAAGTATACAACATGCCAGGCTGCCTGGTGAGAAGTATTTGGAAAGTCTGACGTCCAAGCCTCGTCAAATGTCAACAGAGAAAGAGTTATGTTGTCTTTCTCCAGTGTGATGGACAGGCATTTCGTTGTGGGGGCTTGTTAAGCCAAGACTGCTACCAGAATTTCCAATCAGTTCATTAGCCGATCGCTAAGAGGTTGGCGCCTGTGTTTAAATTTGAAATGGCACCATGTCCTGTATTAAAGCGTGTATTTTTTAGTATTTATTTAAAGCTAGTGGATGTTTTACTGTCCTGCACGCCTTGCTGTGGCTCGTTAGAGTAGCTCTTGTGTTGTAGCCAGTATAATCTGCTATTTCCTGTCTCTCCTGCCTTCCTTCCATCCCTCTTCCTCTCTGCCTTCTCCCCAGCCTCTGCCTGGGTGAAAAATGGGACGCATTTCCCTGATAGCCTGTGTGGATGTGGAGAGTATAAATGGCTAATGAATTACAGATGAACATTGACGCAAATTAATCTTCCTGATGTCCCAGGGTTATATGGCAGCTATTTAAAAGTTTAATCAATACACTGAAGTTGAGAACATGCAGGCGCTGCAGTTGTTTGGCCGCAGTAAACAGCCAAGAGGGGAACAGGGAAGGCCCGAGCCCAGGGCATGCATCATAATGACAGCTATTTATGTTTAATGGGCTAAA
Source organism: Chelmon rostratus (assembly GCF_017976325.1). NCBI lineage: Eukaryota > Metazoa > Chordata > Actinopteri > Chaetodontiformes > Chaetodontidae > Chelmon > Chelmon rostratus. Next base: position 15,122,306 of record NC_055668.1, on the reverse strand, counting down.
TATTTTTTATTGGGGGAGGACAAATGTCACTTTCATTTTCAAAGTTACACGCAGGAGTTTTGTTTGAGACCCAAGAGAGATGGGGGGGACACCTCAGCTGTTAAAATGCTTAACTAATTGACAGAGGAGTCTATTAGTAGAGTGAAGATGGAGGGAGGATGGATTTAGTTTCAGTATGTCATATTAAGCCTTCACGTTTGTGAGAAATGTGCATCATAAAAATGATGATAACATGGTCCTCATGTTGGTACCATCAATATATTTTACTCAAACGATTCTCTCTCTTGCTCTATTTTTGCGACCACGACCTCTCCTTCACTCCCACACACACACACACACACACACATATACAATGTGTTACATGGATGTAAGCCTTTGTTTGTTTAATCATAAAGGTTACATGACTGTATTTGTGGTTTGTGTTACAGTTTTTAACAATAAATTCATTTTCTCGAAACATTACCACATGTGGCAGCTTTACTTTGCAATACAATAAAACAGTTCATCACTTGTATAACAAAATGATGCAAAAAAAAAAAATAGCATCACAGTGGAAGCATAATTATAGCATTATAGCATACTATGTATATAGTTTAAAAACTCCACAGCACATCAGAAAAAGCTGGTAAATCAACTGATGGAACATGTTTCAATTTTAATGGTTAAATAGGTAGAGTAAGTGTCCCAACTGGTCTGAAACAAACCACTGTGGGTTGTATTTCTGTGAGGTTTGTTCACACAGAGCAGAGCATGATTTTTTCAGCTCGCTCATTCACTGAAAAAAATACACAGTAGGTGGCTTTTTTGACTCAGCAGAAGTGCATATTCAGTAACAAACTGGCGTTTTGACCATTTTCATATACTGTTAAGACAGTTAGGAAATTAGAGGATTTAGCTGATCCTGGAAGAGGGAAAGTACGACAAACGGTCAACATTGTTTTTACACAGAGAACATTTGGGAAGCGTTGGATGTTGTTGCTTTGCCTGCTAGAGAACAAAGTCAGTACAGCCAATTTTCACTGTTTATTTCTATGGTGAGTTTACTGTAAGGGTCGTAGCGCTGGATGGCATGTGGAAGCTCACTTCTGGAGCGAATATGTCCCACATTAACGTAGCCTTACATTCCGTTCCTCCTGCCATCCTCTGGCCAAATTGAACCCAGCTTTAGTTGCATAATTGATTTCAGTGGGCATTTGATTGGCCTCAAACGTCCTGACACTGTGAAATCAAGCATAGAGTTAATTCGTATTCAATAAAATAAAAAAAATACATACAAATTAGTAAACACACACACATGCTGACACACGAGTCCAGCATTCCAACACTGAGTGAAACACTCCATTTCTCTCCATGGCTGTGTGCTGTGTGTGCCAGCCCGCCGCTCAGTAGGCTGAATCACAGTCCACTGGCTGTTGGTTTATGGGACGCAGGGGGGTTATCTATCTGCAGGCCTCCCTATAGAGAGGCGGTGGCGACTCCATCTCATGACGTTGGGCTGAACTGATAAAAGGACAGCCGGAGATGGATTGTGTCCACAATAATAGCCCTGGCTCACAGCAGCCTACGCCCCAAGCTCATAAGTCACTCTTGCAGCAACTCTTATGGATGCCTGCCCCCAGCTCCATCTGACCCCATCCCCCACCTGCCCGCCACTGTTATTTCAGCCCTTGGAGATAATACAGAAAGTGTAATTGCCTTGTTAATTGGCTTTTTTTCCTCATTACATTTTTCCTTGATGGATGGCATCACTGATGGAATTGTTGGCTAAATGGCCAAACTAGAGGGTGGGACAGAAAAGGTGAGGAGGCAAAAAAAAAAAAAAAATAGAGCAAACAAGAGAACTGAGGGAGCGAGAGAGAGGAATCAAAGAGAGCGAGTAAGAGTGTAAAGAGTGAAGAGAGGGAGAAAGACAGAGTGGAAGCAGTTGAGACGAGAGGGGAGGATAGATGTGAGAAGGAGGCAGGACGAGAAACTGGTAGAGGAGGGAGTGGATTCATGCCGAGAATAGATAACCTTGATGTTAAAAGCTACATCCGTTGGATGTGTCTTTCTCTGACATATTGATGGCCCTTGAAAAGAGTCAAGCTGATTGTATGCAGGGAACAATCATTAAACCCACTTCATCTCCCTTCTCTCTCTGACTCTTTCTCTCTCTTTGTGAGTGTGTGTGTGTGTGTCTGCATGCACATTTGCATGTTTTTTGATTAAATGCTGAGTTTTTAGGCAGGCTGTATGAGTTAATATGGCTAGGAATGCCTACAGGTATACTTGGATCTAAAAAGAGGGCACTTCCTGGTGAGCTGTAGGTGGAGGGAATCAAGTGAAGTAGTTCTCCTGAATCTTAAGAGCAATGTATTATATGCTTAATATGTTGTGTGGTCCTGTTGATGTGCCACATCATTGCGCTCTGCAGCCATGCTAGCACAGGTTTAAACCAGAGACCTGAACCTGGCCTTTACCCACATAGTTAAGTCCAGATCATCAGAACCGGACCGAAGTTATATCTTTTCTTCATGTCATCCTTAACTAACCTTTAACTTGATAGGATAAGGCCATGCCTTGGCCACACTGTTTGGTTTTGCGTTGCGCTGGAGCGGCTCGTTTTTGCGTAAAGTAGAGGTCGAGTCATGTTTATGCAAATTCATTTGCGTCAACTGGTCCATCAACACACCACCACACACCGTGCAGCCGGATCTCCTGCTCTCCATAGGAAACGAATATTACCCGTCGACTTGACATCCGTCAAACAAATCCTGGCTGTCGTATCTTAAGCCCCTCCGTATTCTAACTTTTCTAACTCACACTTCCAACAACTGCCATTGACTATTACTGCATATTGATGTTCTCTTACTTACACACGTTGACATTTCAGCTTTCCTAAAAAGAAACCACCTGTGAAATAGTGGAACAGAGGCTAGCTTTGACAGGATTCCTGCTATCTGCTCCATCTTTCTACTAAATTATACATTATTTTGATTTTAAGTGTCCTTGAAAATTGAGGCACAGAGTATCCAGTGGAAAAAACATTTTTAGGAGATATACAGTAAGTCTGCTTAGATACCCAGGAGTTCAGTTGGTGGATTTTCTGCACAAACTGAAATGTCTTTGGTTGAGACGTACATCCATCAGAACCACGAGCGTGAGCTGAACTGCAGCAGCTAGACTCCTTGAAGTCTCAGGAAGTACTGAATGACTGACACTGTATTGATCAACAACAAGGCAATAAAGTATCACTGATTGCACCATTGACAGAGTTTGAGTAAGGAGGCCTCAGTCGTTTGCCTGCGGGGATTGGTTTGTGGTCTCAGTAATTTATAGAGCTGATTTCTGGCCTATCATTATTGATTATACTTTATAAAGAACACTATATATTCACTAGAAAAAAAAAAAAAAAACTTTTGTTCCCATATGTGTAGATTTCAGAGTGGAGCACCGTACATAGGAGGCTTTGTACAGCTGGCTTACTCTCACTGTGGCAGAGTGGCCCATCAAGCCCCTGTAGAGAGGACACATGCTTTGGGTAATCAGCTCTGAAAAGACCAGACTGTTTGACGACGAGCCCACACTGCAGCATTCACCAGGAGGAAGATACAAGATACAGACCGTACAGCCCTTTAATAAAGACAAGAGGGTTAGCTACTCCCCTTAAAAACAACAAGGTGCTGCGTGACATATGCAGAACAAAGGCCTGATTGTTCCTCCACCAGGGCATGATGGAAACATTAGCCTCCACATCACTTTGTTAATGTGTCACTTTAATGGCTGCTCCCACTGTTCTCACTGCGTGCTGTGTTTGTGTGCACGAGATGAAAGTGTGTATGGGTTTGTGATAATGTGTATATGGTGGAGAGTGTTGATTCAAGTGTGCTCATCCGTGGCTTAGGATACACAGAGGATATTGTAGACTACCGTCTCTGGCACTGTACCACTTGTTATTAAGTATCAGTTCATCAGGCGGAACCCCACAGGCGTGAGCATGGCCTCAGAAGGCGTTATGTAAGAGCGAGTGCGGCTTCGTTATTCCCTTCTCTATCTCCGACCACCCCATCTTTCTCCTGGTTTGTCTCGTAATAAGAGCGAGCTCTCGCTGTGAAGGGAATGCAGCCAACTGGAATGTGTTTATGCACAAAACACACGGCTTAATGTGATGCTGAAATGTATCTGGAGCTTGAGCCAGGTTGCGCAGGAAATTAAAAGACACATTTGTGCACTTTTTCACCCAATGGGAAACAGACCTCATCCCTGTTCTTTGTTCTGCTCATTCCCTTAATTTACTCTTCCTCTTCTCCTTTGATCGCTGATATGCCTTTTTTTTTTTTTTAAGCGCCGTTGGAGAGTTACAGGTCACACATCGCCAGAGCTCTCTGATTGGTGCTTTAGAACCTCAGAATGTGTTCCCTCCAATCCTTCTCAGTCCCCACGGGCTAGTGGCGAGCTCAGCAGAGTGTGAAGGCTTGCGGGCCCTTTAGCTTTAGTTCCTTCATCTGTGAAGGTTATCTCTGAAAGGCTTTGGTTGCAACCTACAAATATATCCCCTCTAGGTAATGTCTTATAGGAGCCTTGGTTCTGGAACCTGAGTGGGTAATCTCTTTAAGGGCCCCACTCCTGGAGAGAGTGAGTTTCTCGCCAGGTAAGCTGTGAATATGTGAAAGGCCCCGGCGCCCATGTGATCAGAGCGCTCCAAGTCCTGTGGTGTCAAGCCCAGTCTCCAGCCGTGGCACCTGTATCCCCAGGCAAATCACGGCAGCTGGAATCCCCCCTCCTGCCCCAACTTCCTCACTTTCAGAGAAGTGTGCACACACACAAACACGCACACAGACACACACGTATATGTATCCCTCACACACCGGGGGAGCAGGCAGGCATGGAGCCGGTCCCGGATTTTATCGGAGGTGACAGCTCCTCACACTTCAGTGTTTGGATCACCTCAAGTAGCTGGGCTATGAGGGGAAATGAGCACTGCTCCACTACAAAGTCCAGATTTAGATTGACTGAGCTTGTCCTCGGGCCTGTGGGCTGCTGCTGCTGCTGCCGCTGCCGCCGCTGCTGCTGCTGCTGTACTGCTCCTCCGCCTGACAGAACACCCACTACTGCTGCGAGGGACTGGTGTGTGTGTTTTTGTGTGTACGTCTGCGTACTTTTTTTGTGCGCATGTGTGTGTGTGTGACTTGGTAGAGCCTACTTTGAAGAGTCAGAGAGAGTGGGGGAAAGAGAGCGATGTGTCAGGTTTGGTTAGAATTGAGGGTGGCATCAGAATATGCTTGGCACTAATATGGCACCAGTATCTCTGTCCCCGTCTCTGCTTCCTGTCACTTAGTTGCCATTCTCTCCCCGCCCTTGACAATGTCTCTTTGGATTATGTGATTGGACTTAGTGCTCGGAGCACCCCTCATCCCTCTGCGACGCCGCCTTTCCCATAAGTCTCTCCTTTCCTGCCCTGTCTCTGGCCTGCCCCCCCCCTCCTATAATGCACTTGATGTCTATTTAAAAAGCCTAGCGAAAGCTGTATCTGTTCTGCTGTCAGAGGATCATTGACGGCACTAATGCCACTTGTCCTTGCCTCATTTGGTGAGAGGTGACACCTAGCCGCAGCCCACCACATTCATCAAGTGGCAGTGGGAGCGCTGTGACATCAGAGCCAGAGCCGGGCAGCCCTCTGCTTGGCCAGCAGCACCTCCCTTTACAACACAAAAGCACTGCTGGCCATCTTGGTTTTATCCTGTGAGGTGCAGAGAGGGCTTCTTTTTCAGGATTCTGGTTAAATGATTTCTGTAAATGTAATTTACAGGATCTTACCTTTGCTGAACTTACGCTGTTCATACTATAAAATAGATAGAAGACACATATAAGCCTCTCTGAGGTATTTTCCTGTGTTGTGATGAACTGTAATAGCATATGAACTCTTGCTGACTTCCATTTGGCTTTCTTTGCTAGTATGACTTGTTTCAGCAGTTAATCTCAGTTGAAATCAAAAGAACTATTCTATTTCTATTTCACCCCACTGACCAGAGCTAATAAGAGAAAAACCAAAGTCTTCTTCAGCGCTGTTGGCAGCTCTTGATCAGGCTTTTCCAGGAAGCTAATCAAATGAAACACTGTTCATTTAGTGATCTTGCATAAGTGGTGTACAGTAGCTTGTCACTGTCAAGACTTGGCCCTGAGGCCGTGCTGGTCCCTCTCTAGAATGAGACGCTCGCCCTTCCCAGCAACACCTCTCATCCCCTACAAGGAACAGACCCAGATCCTGTTCAGTCCCACCATTCAGAGCTACCCTGCAGAATTTTTGTACAGTAGTAAACAAAGATGGCTTTGTAGTCTTACTGGAGATGTGGTTTATTAGTAGTTCCTCAGTTTGTACAGTAAGTGTAGCTCACTAGTGGCTACAGTGTAACTGGACTTCTTATCTCTGCACATCAAAGTTGCTGAGAACTCTTCTCTTTCATTTTCCATGAGGGAAAACCTCATCACTCATTATACAATTACACAATTTCTACACATTTCAGCAATCAAAGAGGCCTGTGTTTGCAGTTAGAACTGTTTGACATAGGCCTTTGCAACCTTTTTGGGTCGTGAACCCATCAAACAGAGCACCTTTTTATGTCTGTGTCCTTGCCATTTTTGTTTTGCAAAAAATGTTTATCTGTTTTTGCTTTCCTCCTGATCATCTGGCAAACTGTCAGATTTATCTTGTGATCCCTTGTGAGGCTCCCGCCTCACATTTTGGGAACGCTGCCACTAATCTATAACTCAAACGCTGCAATAAGAAATGTGAATATGGCTCAAATTTCTGTGATCCATTTATTGATCTGTGTATGCTCAGATGTGAGTCTGTCCAGGAGACAAATCTGGTGACAAGTGGTCACTTCATATTGATGCAGCATGTGCAACATATAAATATAGTCAGTTCTCGATAGACTTGAATGTTCACAGTATGAGCGACAAAGCTACAAAAACGGCCGAGCATGGCCAGCTACGCTTTTGCTGAGTCACAGCTGAAGTGCTGCTCATGCGCTTGTTGACGTCTGCCAGCACGGATCGCGGTCAGTTGAGAGCACTTGTGGAGATAGCCATCGTTCATCATCATCACCATCATTGTTTCATTCATTTGCAATATGTCGCGTCAGCTAGCTAAATAACACTGATGCTGCAGTAAAAAAAAATGGTGATGCAAAAACATGATCGGTTGATGGTTCACCGCGTCACGGGAGCGCTGAAATGCGGTGGAGACCAGCTCGACTTTGATTTGTAGCGCATCACGCAGCAACAAGTGTCCATCATTTTGTAACTTTGTGACGCCAGCTTCCGCTGAAAATGACTTGTTACCTGTTGCCACCGGCAGTCTGAACACACCTTTAAGTCTCTAGTGCTAAATGCTGTAAAGGAGGTGAATACATTCAAATTTCTTTTTTCTGTTTTTAACAATGCATGTTGTTTTATCCTTCATGTGCCACCAACACCTCACCTGACTTTCTCTCGTTATGTTTTTAGGGGTATTCGCCAAGTGTCGCTATGTCTACTATGGAAAGCACTCAGAGGGCAACAGATTCATCCGAAATGACCAGCTCTGATGGACAGCTGGTCGGGCTTAAAAGAGGGACATGAATGACAGTGGATGTTACCAGCCGGAGAGAGGATCAAATCAACCTCCTATTTATTAAAACCGCCGGTGATACTTGAGTCACCTCATGTCCCACTAGAAAAAAAAAAAAAAAAAAAAGATTGTAACTTTTGGAAAAATGGTGTTGTGGTTATGTAAGGGGATTTTTTTTTTTTTTTTTTTTTTTTAAAGTTCGTAAAGTTCACATTCCAGCCTCATAGTTTCGGCCTCCTCTGCTGAGCTGGGTCTGCCTCTGCCTCCCTGCTTCCAGCTCAGAGTCAGAGTCAGAGATGACACTCCCACTGACATGATTGCCTGTAAGCATCAGCGACCGCACAACACCAGACACATGCAACACACACGCAAGGGCAGTCTCTCTCACACACACACAGTCAGTGACAAACAGACCCAGCCAATTGCATCCTTTTCTTTGACAGCCATGATGGATCACCCATCCGCTGCCGCCACTAATCAAGGGTGAAAGGGGTGACGGTCACACACCTGGGGCCTGACATGGACTCATCTCTCTCATTCGTTTTTACACACACTCTCACTCACCTTGCTGCTGTTTAAAGCATTAAGACATTGCAAAGACTTTGACAGACAAAGGTTTATGCAGCCTGGTTAAACATTCCTAAGATTTTCAGTCAAAAACTTGAGGCGTGATCAGTCTGCCCTGTTTCATTTGTTGAAGAATTATTGTCCTTATTTTGTTTCACGAGTCTCAGCTTTATCTTCGTGTCTCTTACTCTGACATCCGAGCAATGATTTGGTGACTTTCTGTTGCTAGCATGAATATGTTGCTGTGTGTTATTCTATGCAAGAGATGTGTGAAATGCAGATTTTAAAGTCAAAAACATTCCAGCATCAGCTTTAATGAAGAGCTATTGTAACCTGTGCATTCCTTGTATATCTTCATGGATTATTATGGTAGCATGATCGTGTGCTGTTTGCGTTTCTCCCTGTGCAACCTTCAGCTTAATACTGAAACATTCCCTTCAACATTTGCATCACAAGCTATAAGACGTAATCTTCAGAAAAGTTCATGTTGAGCCTATAGTTGCTGCAAATGTGTTCAAATTGTTTTTAAAATGTTGCATTTTAATATTTTTATATATTATCATCATGTTTTCACAGTGTCTATTGTGATTTTGAATGCTTTATCACAAGTGCCGCCATTTTTTAACATCTTATTTCAAGTTCTCAGGTAACCTTCACACCTTATATTTTGACATGAATGAATTTTTTTATATAGCTTATCTGATTTGTATTAGCTGGATGTCTTCAAGTGATTAAAAGGGTTCAACTAACATGTGTCACTTGTCAGATTGATACAGATCTTACGGTACTCTGGTGCTGCCGCCACAATGATCAAATCTCCATCACATTAATATTTACTCTTGTGAGCCAATCAATAGAGCCAATCAGCATTTTAATAGCCCTGTTACTTGTCATTACACCTGCAAAAGTAGTTAAAAAGTCTGAGTGATAAACCTCTTGTCAAGTCATGAGGCTTCATTGCATTACCTACTTCTTTAGAGGTGCGGGAGCTGAATAAGCTATGCATTGCTGCATTCGGGGTTTGAAAGATACTGTGTTGAGCTTCAATCCAGCGTGTCAATCATCCACAGACAGATGAACGAAAGGTCAGAGATAGCCTCATGCAATGTTTGTCCACTATGTCTCTATCTGTTTATGTCTTTCTTTGTATTAGCTTAAACATTTACAAGATTGTGTGTGCGTGAGAGTATGCGCGCATGCTTGCATTTGCTTACGCACAGGACTTCTTACAGGACCGTGTGACCATATTCCAGCTGACATGCCGTTCAGGAGCCTGGTCACTAGTGCCGGCGTTTCAAAATGACAAGGTTTATTTGTCTGTGTTTTGATATGCTCAGAGGAAACTGGGGCTGACAGCCGGAGGAGGCAGGAAGAGGGGAGCCACAACAAGTTCCCCCCCGCACGACACAAAATGTCATCCTTCCCCTGGCTGCGGCGCGCGCCCAGCCATCCTGCTGAAAAGAGCAGACATTTAAAACTTTGTGACATGTGTCACAGGCACTGCCATTGAGCCAGTGCCACTGATGGAGCTGGAATTGACAGGCCCCGAGCCACCGGAGCTGGCTGGGGGACACACCGAGTTTGGTGTGTGTCACTTCCTATCCTCGTCAGGGACGCATCCCGAGCTGCCACACCAACGCAAACTGCATTATGGGATGGGCGGGGAGTGCCGGAGCGGGTTGACATATGCTTGACGCGCGCCTTTGTGCATGTGAGGGGATGAATGGGAAGCCTGGCATCACGGACAGTAGATTAATTAAGGTGTGAGCCACAGATCTACCTGTAGGCGATGCCCTCCTTGACCCTGAGCTCCGTCACTGCTGCTGCTCCTTGGGAACTTCCTGGCTGAACAAATGGCACGCCACTTCATCATAGGAGATCAGTGACATTCTGCTGTAGTAGCCCTGCAGGCTTCTCTACTAGCCAGCGAGTGTGTGTGTGTCTGTGTGTGTGCACTCAAAAAATAAGATATAACTGCACCTACATATGTTGCATTCATGTTTGTGAGAGCCCCCGATGGCCGTCTGTGCACAGTATCTGTAGTGAATGAAATTCATTTTTAGATCTTAGAAATGATAATTAAGTTTGAGTATGTGCTGCATTCACATTCGAAATGTGACAAAACAATAAGTAAAAGATGTTAAATCTGGATTTGTGAGTGTGCTGTTGACGAATGCTTAAAGAAACAAGCAAGAAATGATAAACCTACTTGAAAAACCTGCAGACGCAGGTGAGGCAACTCAAAGAATATCTCTGAATTAAAAACACAGCTGTTATTTTGGAAAATTTTAAAAGTAAAAACTCAGTTTAAATAACTGAAATCTTCTGGATGTCGACAAAAAAAGTTTGAGTTTTTTGACTGTAATTTTAGCACAAAATTCAACATTTTCATATTTTTGGTAAGTGAAAATGTAATTTCATGCTGTTAATCTCTGAGCTCTATATCACAGTGGTGGCACAGCGCAGTTCACCTCCCCAAAAGGCACACTGGTGTGTGACTCACTGTCAAAAGAACTAAGGACCGATCGGCCCATCACCACGTATCAGCCCACAGCCCGATGACTGATTGGCGTGAGCTAATGCAAATTTACAAGGAGGCAGAGGGAGAAAAAAAGGACTTGTCTTTATGAGTGACAAGTGGCCACTGATAGCAGGGCAGCAAACAGGATGGGGTGCGATTTAGATTTAACTGTCCCCCTGGCTCTAAAAATCTCTCTCTGTCTCTGTCTGACATACAAACTCTCTCCCTCCTGCACCTGAAGACATTTGGCAGCACACTGCTGTTTCACTTGATCCAGAGAACCCAAAGGAAGGAGGGGGAGGGAGTGGTCCTTATTTCCGGACTGGGTCTGAGATGAGTAACATTTGTCATCCTGGGTTGTGCTGTAGTAATTAGCTTGTCAGTGGGCACCAGGCTGAGCTGGCTCTTTCTGTTAAGAAAGATGGACAGACTGACACAGGAGCTGACAGCCAGTCGATAATGTGGCAATTAATGTCATAAATAATTCCACTGCCAATTATATCAAAATGGACTCTGTTCTTTCACAGGGCCTGGTACCCCCTTATCATTTCCTCTGATAAGAGAAACAACCGTCTTCACCCCCCCAACCCCCCTATAATTATGGGGCTTTTTATATGGAAATACAACATGGCCCTACTCTCTCCACATGTTTATAGTACAGGGGTGAAAGGTAGAAAGACGGAGACACGGACAATAAATGTAACATGCTAATGAATCTGTGTTTTGTGCCCTTTACCTCGCGTATTTCATCGGGTCATACAGCGAGACCAGGAGGCCTTCCAAATGTCATTGGCACGCACACAAGAAGAAAAAAAAAACCTGATTTGAAAATGAAGACAATTATGTGAGAGAGATCGATCCAAGCTGATGTTCTAAAGGTTGCAAAAGCTTAACCAACAGTGAGAATATTGATCCTGACGCCCCATCACTTGGTGGGAAAAATTATATCCATTCTCTGTCTTCAAGGTGCAGGTCAATCAATCGCAGCAGGTGAGAATGCATGATGAGCTGGAATCGGCGAGGGTTCGGCGAATAGTAAATGTGCTGTGTATTGGAGGGAAATAAAAAGGGAAGAGTGGGAATTTGCTTTGAAATGCTTATTATCCACCGCCGCGGCCTGTTTCCACGGCCTCATTTGTCTCGACAAGTGACTCAGTCACTGTGAATGGTCCCCATCAGCCTGACACTAAAGTCTTCCTGTGAAATGTATGAGCAAATAAAGTGAGCTCAGCACATGTAAAGCCCTCCTAATGCATTGTAAAACAGCCTTAAACACATCAGATGTATCTTCCGGACGGGAAGGTCGCTCTAATGGTAATATATGGTCCGTGCTGAGAAGTCTCAAGGTCGTGTCAGATTCGCCTACATAATGCATGACTTCCCGTTACTCTTACAGACTCCAATCATGCCTCGCAAGCCTTGATATGAAAATTTTACTAAGTAAATCAGCCACCTTGCTGGCATTTCTATTACCCCTCTGTGTGCACTGACAGAGAAGATGAATAACGCTAAATAATAATGCATGCTAATAAATCATATTTACTACTCATAGAGAGGAAAGCTGCAGGAGATGTAAAACCGTTGTTTTTTGTTGTTCTTTCGTCTTGCTTGTATGGATTTTACTTCAGTGCTTTTTTTTTGTTGTTTGTTGTGCATGTGCGTGTGTGTAAATGTGTTCTTTGTACTTTATGGAGATGAGTGTGTCACTCCTCCACTTGTCACTGTCATCTTGTTAGATTGTGTGCGTAATTATTGTGTCATTTATTGCACGAGAATTGCTTGCTTTGAATAAAGCAGCTAAATGACCCTGTTAGCATAATTAATTTAACCATCCTGAGGGGCTGCAAAGTCGCACTCTCATGAATATTAATTATTGTCAGTGTCAGTGCTAAATATTGTACAACAACAATGCAACATGTTTTTGTTTTGAAGTGAAACAATGTTTGATGCAATTTTTGAGTGAAATTTTGACTCTTTGTTGCTGATTTACAGTCACTTTTCTTAAATTTTCTTTCAAGAACAACACATTTACATAGAAGAACATAACATAGAACTCTTCCCAATGGCTGCAGGCTATCAGATGAACATTAAAAGACGCTTTCTCTTTTATTCCTACAGCTACATCATTAAAACAGCAACCATATTCACTTGGCAGAGAACATACAGTAATTATACAGAATGGTATGGCAGAGGACACGTAATGTTTGCATTTTAATGTTCGCACCCTGAGGCCTTACAGCTAATATTTAACATGACACAAATCACCAGCCATTGATTTTACACGCTAGACTTGCACAAACATTTCACAGGAAATTCCTGGAAATATTGGCATTTACTTCTTTTTTTCCAGCAGGTCCTGAGGGTGGAAATGCCTATTTTGTGCAGTATACATGTGTTTGTGCGTGGTGTGTTTAGCTGACCACTGGACATGAACAAGAACCAGAAAACACCCTCAGGAGAGACAGATGATTTTCTCACATGGGCAATTCTGTATGACTCCATTGAGGCGCAAGCACAAACAGTGTACTGTATGTTTAGCAAGTGATGTGTACCCACGAATGATATCACAGTCTGTTGTGGAACAGGCTGCTGGAGTATATGTGACCCTCATTGTGGATCACCACGGGAAACACAGTGGATCCAGAAATTACCCTCCCCAGAATATTTCCCACGAAATGTAAACAGTGTTCATACATTTCATATGAATACACACATTATGGGCCCCACAGTGGTGTGACCTGAGGGAGGAGTGTGTTGTGTTTCGGTCAGGCTTGGTGGTATTTCCTGCGGCGCTGCGATCCTCTCTCTGGGGTCCTCTGGAGGGCAGCCTCTCAAACAGCTCGACTTGGCCTTGGCCGATGACAGTGACATACGAAGGCAGTCGATTTTTGACGACCGGCTGTGACTAATTGTGAGGAAAAGGTGAGGGAGATTTGCTCTGGGGCCATTCTTAAAGGCATGGAGATCCAGCCCACCTCCCCCGGGTATAGCTTAGCACAAATGAAATCCTTGAATCATGAATAATCTGAAGGTGAGCAGCTATTTACTGCAGCCAGTCTTGCTTTTATTGAAGTAATATTGGTGGTCAGTGGTGGGGAGCTCATGTTTTAAGTATGCTCTTCCTCTCTCAGTGGGTAGCATTTAAAGGTAGCTTATTGACTTTCAGCTGTCTTCTTTAGTGTAGCAACTTGGCAATGGATGAGAAGCATCTTTGAGGAAAAAGGATAAGTTTGTTTCAAAAAAAAGCTGTGAATTTGTGGCACCCACTGGGATCAAACACTGTTTTTTGTTGTTTCCGCAAATATAAAGGTAAATACAGAATCAAACTAAATCACATTAAAATTAATTAAATCAATCAAATAAGAAAGTCCAGCCGATGTCGTTGTACAAAGCTTGTAATAAAAAGGGAAAAGCTGAAACTGAACACTCTGCTTGTAAATGTGTACATTTGTTTAGTACATAATTAAGAATATTAAAAATGAAAATCATTCCTCTTATTGCAAGTCTGCAGCCATGCTAGCAGCACTGTAGGGACTTGCTAAATGCTAACGCCAACATGTTTAAATAATATGCTCACAATGTTAATAAAATGCTGATGTTTAGCAGGTAACCATGGTCACATTCTTGGTTTAGCATGTTAGGATGCTAACAGTGCTGATCACCACTAAAGACAAAGTACAGCTGAGTCTGATGGGAACGCCACTGGTTTTTGCAGGTACAGTGATCCCTCGCTATAATGCGGTTTACTTTTCACGGTTTCGCTACTTCACAGATTTGCATTGTGCATTGTGTTCTGCATTCTGATTGGCTAAAAAGTCACTCCGCTTCTTCTTTACCTGTGCGTCAATAACGTAGCAGTTTAATATGTACACGTACGTAAAACAGCTTGCCAAATTTACATTACGTACATGCAAATTCTCTTGCAATTTCGAGTTTTGCCTATCACTATGTTCTTCTCCCAAACAAACACACCTGCACCGCGGGCTTCAAAAGAAGAAAACACTGCAGAGCGGAGTCAGGATGCAGCGGCTTAGTCTGAAGAGCAGTGAAATACACCTGAGTCACTATTTGTCCGACTGTACTTTGTATTTTTTTCATAATCATTTTTAATTTTCTCCCGTTTAATCCAATTACTCGGGTCGCGGTGGGCGGTGCTAATCTCCGTAATTTGAAGCCTTCTGTTCACATTGATGATTAAAATTATTATTTGACAGTACAGTACATAAGTTATTTGTTAAAAAAAAAACGTTTCTAAAGTACTTTTATTTGTGAAACAAATGCTTGAGCCTGTAAAATGGTTTGTTCTTTCTTTTCAATGTATAATAGAGTATTTAATTGTATAATAATTAAAAAAAAAAAAAAGGTTTCTACTTCGGGAATTTTGCCTATCACGGGTTCTTTTTGGAACGTAACCCCCGCAAAAAACAAGGGTATACTGTATTTGATCATAAACCCAAGTATTGTACAAATGCCAACCTCATGGTGGCGCCAGAGCAAAATCACTGACATCTGCAGTTGGTGACACATTCAATCTGGACCAAAGTGGCACACAGACAGAATACAGCACCATTAGCTGCTAGCATGGCTAAATGCTAATAGCAATGAGCCTCTTCAGACACTGGGGGAAAAGAAGTTGTTCTTTTGTATGTGCTGGAAGTCAGGTATTACTTCAGTCAGGGCAGAGTTGTTCTCACAGCAAACTACACAAATCATTCACCGTTTCAAATATGCATACAG
Source organism: Chelmon rostratus (assembly GCF_017976325.1). Taxonomy (NCBI): domain Eukaryota; kingdom Metazoa; phylum Chordata; class Actinopteri; order Chaetodontiformes; family Chaetodontidae; genus Chelmon; species Chelmon rostratus. The sequence continues at coordinate 15,106,890 of NC_055668.1, read as the reverse complement.
TGATTTACTGCCGACAGCACAAAGTATCGAGCTACTCACTAGAGTCAGTTTGGATGTCCCTGAGCTAAAGGTTTATTGGTTGCTATGCTTCTTCTCCTCTATGTGTGGGTAAACTTCAGCCGTGAACCTTCGCATTTGGGTATTAGCAATGTTTTTGCTTTTTTTCTCTCCTCTCTCAGACAGGCTGATAGGCCTAACCTTGTCTTGCCTTTCCAAACATATTGATTAGCCTGTGAGAAGAGACGAGGCTATGAGACCGAGTGCAGAGGCTAAACTCGAAGTAATTCACTTCCTGCTAACAGCATCCCATTATTTCACTGCGAGGGGAAAAGTTTGACTGCGAGTGTTTGAATATGGCCGAGCTAAATTTTCCAGTTTCGGCCAAATCAGGAAATAATCAAATGAATGTCGCTGTATTGGTAGAATGATGATGTACAACATGGCAACCCGAGCCTTGATTTCATGACAAACCAGCAGTTGTAATGACGGCCCTCCGCAAAACCGAGGAGCCTTTTGTTTGTGCGTCAGGTAGAAAATCCAACCATCAGCGGCGGGCTTCGAGAAGAAGATTCACCGGCTTTTACAGACGAGGACGTTTCACACAAATTTCAAATGGCAGTGGCAGGCGGAAAAAAAGAGGAGAGCCAACCCCTGTGCCTTTGTTGTTCTCCTTTAATTCTGTTAATCGCCCCCAGGTAAAGATTAGCTGCTCTTGCCAATTTAATTCAGCCTCAAATGATGCTGCTACAAGGTCACTTTTTCTTTTCTTCCTCTCTCCCTCTGTCTCTTCATTCACCCCCTCCTTGCGCTCCCTCCCCCACCCTCCCATCCCATCAGCCCCTCTCCTCCATTTCTCTTTCCGTGAGCAGGATTGAGTTGTCATGTAGTTCTAATAGGCAGCACAGGGAATCATTAGTCCACCTCGGCTCCCTGACTGATGGGTATTTCACTCCAATCATCTGAGTGCCGTGCGCGTGTTCGCGTGGGGGTGTGCGCGCGCGAGAGCCTCCCACGCGCGCACGAATCCTCCACCACAGACATCACCACCACCGGCGCCCCCCCACCCACCCAATGCATTGTGCGCCTGCTGCTATTGACAGAGTGTCAGAGCTGAGGGGAGATGTCTTAATCAACTTGGACACACTGGGCATTGATTTGACAAGCTGCTGTAATGACCTTCTTGTTTTCGTAAAGGATCACTGTTTATCTGGGCCACAACTGATGCGCTGAGCATGCCTCATTGTCATGGAAACTATTATCACAGCTGAATTGGGATGGGGCTCGGTCTTTGGATCTCTCTTTTTCTCTCTCTGTCTCAGTTGCACACACAAACACACCGTCTCTCACAAGCCGCCACACACACACTGATATTGATATGTTTGAGGTGCAGTGTAACCGGACGCGTGCGTGCGTGCATGTGTGCGTGTGTGTGTTTGTGCTTGAGTGTTATGTGTAACACCTCCGGTCAAAATCTTCGGGGGTCAAAGGGAAACGCGATAATTGGTGTCAACATCTTTCACATCAATGTTATGGAAGTCGTTGCAGACTGGATGGATTGACTGAGAAGGCTCAATAATCCCCAAGACAGCCGGTTCATTTACCTGCCTCCCAGCTCTTTTGTAAAATTATTTAAACGTTGCAGCTCATTGATTTACTAAATGACCCATAATGACATCTAAAACAAGAGTTTAGTCTCAACGGTAAAATGAAGAAACAAAAGAAATCTATGCAATACTTTTAAAGATCTTCTTATGAGGCTTAACTGCTTTTAAATTCTGCCCTTTGTAGATGATCTTCCTTTCCTTTGACCTGACGTCACTGTTCTGTCTGAAGTGTAATCTTCCATCAAGCAGCGCGTGTTTAAAGATGAAGAGAAAGATGAGCTTTGTCTGCGTTCAGGCACAAACGCGTGAACGCCGTCGTGCTCCATCACCTGGCCACGGGCACACCCTGCCGCCCCGAGTAGAAGACACCGCCGAGTCGATTTGCAGGGATCTCAGGTTCTGGGTGCTGTCAGCTTCTGTCAGGGCAATCAGCAACACTCAGCCTCCCCTGAATAGCCCGCACAGCAGACGGTAAATATTATTGGCATTCTGACACCCTCTCGCTGCGACCAAGTGTGTAAAATTGTTAATAAGGAACATGATGGCGCCACTGCATGTTGTCGTGAGAATGGAAAAGCTTGCTCTTGTGGGCAATTATCCAAATAACAGGATGAGGCGTCTGAGGACAGGTGATTTAAATCCTTAGCAGAGTGCTGGAGAGGTTTGTTTTGGCAAGGAGGAAGTGAGGAAAAGTCACGGAGGTCGCATGGTAAACATCGTCCTCGCTGCTATATCCATCAGTACAACTCCTTATAAAATGTACATGGAGGCCCTTGTATGCACTGTTTGGAAAAATTGCTAAAGACACTGTCCATAGACGTGGCACTTTAACACTTGAGGGCTATTCTGCATTATGTATGATAGTCATCACAGCAACACTAAAACAGGCAAAGGTTGTTGTCGTGTCAGCTTTAAGTATGACCGAGGACGAGCTGCTTGTTTACTGAAATCCACTGTTATTAGTTATTTCTATGACTCCCCCTGAAAGTCTCAATGTGACACTGCGATAAGGCGAACGGCATCCCTCTCCTTGCATAGAGCACGTAAGTCATTATTTTTAAAGGCATAGTATCTCCAAGTCGCAGAAGGACACGTTGATAGCAGAATAAAGCACACAATCGTAAACGTTTATGCCAGTGTTTCTCACTGTATGATTACGTTTTTATGGTTCATATTCTGATATGGCTTGTTTTTGCTGCCACCGCCAAAGCAATGAGACAGGCCCAGAGGTGCATTTCTCCTCGGCTTTATGGGGGGGAGAGACGCCTGGAGGAGAGTCCTGCTCGGGCTCGTTCGGTAAACACACTGCCAAGCTAAATGGCTGATCAATCAATTTCAGTGGGATCGATCTGCATCAGTTCTGCCTGCATGCACACACCCGGAGCCACTTTATTGTAAATCAATCATTTTGAAAACAACTCACAGAGGGACCCGTCCTCACTAACAAGCCATCAATTCCAGCTGCCTGTGTAGCACCCTTATCAGGCCACAAATCAGCGGCCACACAAACATCTGCTCCATTTCCATCGCTTTCCCCCTCTGCCTCGCTCCGTCTTTTACCCCCCGCTCCTCTCGTGTTTTGATGGTGTGTCTGGCGAGGAGAAGAGAGGAGAGGCTGCGAATCTTCACCACACCACTTAAGATAACCCAAGGGTAATAGTGTTTGCACATTTGAGAGAGAAATGAGGACAAATGCCAGGGTGGGTCATACATTCTCCTTCTGACCGGCTGTTTGACGCTGGAGTGTGAAATTGCACACTTCAACTGAGGAGCATGGAGGAGGAGGAGGAGGAGCGGACAGGGCCCAGAGACTTATGAGACGTCCACTGATTTCTACCTATGAGAGAGGAGTGGGTCGATGTCTGAGAAGTCATCCTGCCTCATCATAACACCTCAGAAATTGGTGCCGCTCGTGATGTTTGAAGGATTCTCAGGAGATATCTCAGTACCCTTGACACAGGCGACTCGGTGTTTTGTGCAGTGCATCTGGAAGCAGATTATTTCAGTTGGAAAATTGCTGCGTTACATAAAGGTTAGAAATCGTTTAACTTTGGCACTGTGTAATGACATGCTTATCACCGTCCAGGCTTTGCTTAGACACGTTAAAGCTCCAACGGCGGAAAGAGGATTACT